>NC_081570.1:48419262-48773317 GCF_022355385.1 Mustela nigripes | reverse complement strand
CCTTCTCCCAAACCCCCTCCCCCCGGCAACCCTCAGTTTGTTGTGAGATTAAGAGTCACTTATGGTTTGTCTCCCTCCTGATGGCTAGTGGTGTTGAACATTTTTTCATGTGTCTGTTAGCCATCTGTAAGTCTTCTCTGGAGAAATGCCTGTTCGTGTTTTCTGCCCATTTTTTTTAAACTTGGGTACTGCATTTTTTTTAATAGATTGAGAATTTGGGACAAACTGTGTTGAGCAAGTTTATCAGCACCATTTTTCCAAAAGTATTTGCTAACTTTGACTCTGTATGTCACATTTTGGTGAGTTTGCACTATTTCAAATTTTTGCATTATTCTATCATTATGGTGACCTGTGATCTGTGACTATGACAGCTAAAAACTAAGTTAATTGTTAGTATTTTTTTTTTTGGTAGAACAACCTTTTATTGAACATTTAAGAAAAGGCTAAAAATATCTGAAAAATATTTCTTTTTCAATACATGAAAAACCACTATGTAATATATTTCTTTAAAAAACAAGCTCTATATTATTTCTAGATAAAGTTTTTTTATTAAGTTCAATTACCAAACATATAATACATCATTAGTTTTTCATTAGTTGCATATAACACCCAGTACTCATCAGATCTCATGCCCTCCTTAGCATTTTATCAACAAGGTATTTAACTACACTATGTAAACTTTTTAGACATGATGCTATTATACATTTAATAGAATATAATACAGTGTAAACATAACTTTTATATGCACTGGAAAACCAAAAATTCATTTGCCTTGCTTCATTTCAGTATTTGTTTTATCAAGGTGATCTAGAACTGAACCCACAATCTCCAAAGTATGCCTATATACATTTTAGTTTCAAAGATACACTTTAAAAATATACTTTTTGATTCAAAGACACAAATAGGATAAAAATAAATGGGTGGAAAATTATATGTCATGCAAATAGTAATAGAAATGGAATGGCTATTCTAATAGCCAACAAAAGGCTTTATGATGAAAATTGTCATTAGCATTTAGAGTATTTATAACAATAAAACAACCAATCCATAAAAAACATAATAATTATAAACAAGTTGCAACTAACAACAGAGCTCCAAAATACATGAAACAAAAGCTAACATTATTAAAGGAGAAACAAACAATAGAATTTAAAGACTTCAGTACCTAACTTTCAATCATGATAGAAATAAGCAGAATGTCTACAGCAAAAGCTAGACTTGCGCAACATTATATATGAACTAACTCTAACAAATATCTGAAATTGACAGCAAACAAGAATGACAAAAGACCTATTTTTCTCAAATTCATATGAAAAATCCAATACTCGTGGCGCCTGGGTGGCTCAGTGGGTTAAGCCGCTGCCTTCGGCTCAGGTCATGATCTCAGGGTCCTGGGATCGAGTCCCGCATCGGGCTCTCTGCTCAGCAGGGAGCCTGCTTCCTCCTCTCTCTCTCTCTGCCTGCCTCTCTGCCTGCCTCTCTGCCTGCCTCTCTGCCTACTTGTGATCTCTCTCTGTCAAAAAAAAAAAAAAAAAATCCAATACTCTTCGATGATTGAAACCAATCAACGCATTGGAAATAGGGGCACCTAGGTGGCTCAGTGGGTTAAAGCCTCTGCCTTCAGCTCAGGTCATGATCCCAGGGTCCTGGGATTGAGCCCCAAATTGGGATCTCTGCTCAGCAGGGAACTTCCTTCCTCCTCCCTCTCTGCCTGCCTCTCTACTTGTAATCTTTGTCTGTCAAATAAATAAATAAAATATTTTTAAAAATTAATTAATTAATTAAAAAAAATAAATAGATGAAAACTTCTTCACTTTGATAAAAAACATCTATGAAACAAGGACACTAAACATGGTGTAGTAGAATGAAGATTTACCTCCTAATATCAGGAATAAGACAAGGTCATCTGTTTCTATTCAATATTACAGATGTACTAGCCAGAGCAATTGAGCAAGAAAAAGGGAAAAAATATATCCAGCCTGGAAAGGAAAAAGTAAAATTGTTTCAACAGGTCTTTTACATAAATTCCAAAGGAATCCACACGAATACTAGTAGAAGAATGACAGATTTGATAAGTCCACAAGAAACAAAGATCCAAAAATCATTTGTAATTCTAAATCCTAGTAATGAACAATCTGAAAGTGAAATTAGACGATCTTATTTATGATGGCATTACAAACAATAAGATGCCTGAAGCAAATTTAACCAAAGAAGTGCTAGCCACGTACACTTAAAGCTTTAAGAGAAATTAAATAAAACCTAAATGGAAAAACATCCAGATGTTCCCAGATCAGAAGATTTAATCCACAGATGTTGTGCAACCCCTATCAAAGTCCTAGATGCCTTTTCTGAAGATGCTGATAAGCTGATCCTAAAATTCATGTAAAAATGCAAGAGACCCAGAAAAATCTAAAACATTCATAAAAATAAAGAGAATGCACAATTTCCTAATTTCAAAACTTATTATAAACCTACAATAAGATGCCTGGGTAGCTCAGTTGGTTAAGCGTCTGCCTTTGGCTCAGGTCATGATCCCAGGGTCCTGGGATCAAATATCACATTGGGCTCCCTGCTCAGGGGTGAGGAGTCTGCTTATTCCTCTACCCCTCCCCCCTGCTTGTGCTCTCACTCTCTCTCAAGCTCTCTTTCTAATAAATACAATCTTAAAAAAATAGAAGCTACAGTAATCAAGATAGTGTGTTGGTATCCTAAGAATAGATATATAAAACAACGAAACAGAATTGAGAATCAAGCCACAGTCCAGTTATTGTTTGATTCTATTTATATAAAATATTAAGATAGGAAATTTTAGATATAGAATTAAATTAAGGACTGGGAATGGAAGGGGTGGGTGAACAGTGACTGCTAATGGATACAAATTTTCTTCTGAAAATGATGAAAATGTTCTAAAAATTAATTATGATGATGGTTGTATAACTCTATAAATATACTAAATACTACTAGATTTTATATTTTAAAAGGTTGAATTTTTTCATATATGAATATTATCTCAATAAAACTGTTATAAGAAAAAGAAATCACCTCTTCAGTTATGGGTTTTTTTTAAAGGATGATATTTATGGCATGTAGCATAGTTTGATACAAAATTAAATATTTCTCTGAATGTAATAGAACAATTACAATAGACTGTTACATAAGGGTTTTAGTTTCCTCTTCCAGATTTCCCTAATTCTTTTCTATCCAGTTCATGAGTGTCCCAGAGACTAATTTCTATTGCATTTCTTTTTTTCCTTTTCCTTTTTTATGAAGTATTACTTAATACTTCTATAATAAGTAAAGGAAAAAGATAGCATCTAATTATTATTATTTATTTTTCAGAAAACCTGTAATTTTCTGTTCATCAGATTTTCCTCAAAGAACATTCTCTGAAGTAACTCATTTTTTGAAACACTAGTTCACCCACAAATGCAAGAGGAGGCTGAGGACAAAGAGAATGGTGGAAAAGGTATTTCACAATTTACGAAGGTAAAAGCAACAACTTCATTTTCCATTTTAAAAAGTAAATAATTAGAAAAGGAAAGAAAGGAAACAGTGCTCATTGTTGCTAAGTAAATCAACATTCACTGGCTCCTCTTTGAACTATAAAAGTAGAGGTCAGAGGTAAAGATGTGGATAAGGAAAGGGATTCATAGAACACTGAGCTTGAAAAGAACTTTAAAAGTATCTTGTCTAACCCTCATTTGCAGCCATAGCCAAGGACCAAGTGACCTTCCATAGTGACCAGGCAAGTTACTGAGGTCTTCTGGATTTTTTTTCCAGTGCCTTTTCCTCTTTGTCTTTATGGAAAAGATGATAATTGGTCCAGTATTCCTTCTTTCCCCTTCACATTTAGTAAGAGAATTCTGGTCTGGAAGCCAGGAGATGTGCAACGTATGCATTTCTTCCCTGCTTTCCTTGTTTCATTTATCTTATAATTATCTTGAGGTACAATGGAGAAACTTTCTAGAGATGACAAATCCACAGTTAGAGAACATCTGCATTTCTGTATGACTTTATGGGGCAAAGGCTTCAACAGCCCTGGACCACTTACCTCTAAACTGTTGCATGAATAAAACCCAAACTTCTTCTTCTTTTTTTTTTTTTAATTTATTTATTTGACAGAGATCACAAGTAGGCAGAGAGGCAGGCAGGGGGTTGGGCGTGGGAGCAGGCTCCTCGCTGAGCAGAGAGCCCCATGCGGTGCTCTATCTCAGGACCCTGGGATCATGACTGGAACCGAAGGCAGAGGCTTTAACCCACTGGGCCACCCAGGCACCCCCAAACTTCTTATATAAGTCATTATATTTTGGAGTTTTAGGTTACAGCATCTTAACCTGTACCTAACAAGTAAAAACATGAAAGATTTCCTAAGACAGAGAAAGTACACCTACCAGCTTCGCAGTCCCAGAGTTTAGAAGAGTGTCTGGTGCATGACAAGTTTGATGAAGCATACTACTCAATAAAGACAAAAGTGCAAAAGGGAAGGGCAAGGAAAAAACAGAAAGGAGAAATTATGTGTTAGCAAAGCAACAAAACTACCAGTTAGTGAAAACTAAAGTTGCTTTTAAGGGAACATTTCCACCGGATCTTTTCATCTTCCTCTGCTAACTATCACAACTTAGACTCCACAGAGTTATCTGCACAGAAGTGCAGAGGTATTTTGTTATTGAAGAATTCCCCAGGCTTCCCCTGGAAGGGGATTTCTTGCCTTGCCCTGATTCTCATGGGAATCCCACCTTTTAATAGAAGAGTACACTTGCAGTTAGTTTTTTAAGTGCACAGTCGGCATTATTCCAAACTCCCTGAATATCACAGAAATGGGTATCTGCTACCTACAGCAATCATGTTTTTCTTCAGCCTGTGAGAAAGCTGTGTTGGAACACAGATAAAACAGACAAGCCAGACCTGGCTGATAAGTGGGTGACTTGCACTAGCAAGGGACACCTCTAGTCTTTTAAGGCTTCTCAAGGGTGGGGTGAGGTGATAAAGATGGTTCAACCCCATCCCCCACCTCAAATAAGAGTCCTATAACATGCATAGAGATTAGATTCCATTCTGGCCCTGAGGAGATCTATTTTCATTCTAGAAAGTACTTTCTATATTAATATTCAACCAGTGAATGACAGTTTCTCAACAACAAAACTAATAAAAAAAATTTTAATGAAGGCAGCAACATGAATGCACAGAAAGTTGTACTATGGAAAGTAGGACTTTAAGGGACCTATCAATTCATCTTGTATGTCCTTGGCCACTAATGGATTGTTCCCCAGAGCAAATTTCTAATTATTTTAACCAGGCTACTTTTAAATGACTCAGGTGGAGAGGGTTTTTACAACTTCCATTGGGGGAGAGTTTTCTGCGGTCTGATACACATCGCTGTTTCGAACTGGTTGGTTTGGTACGAAAATTTCCTTTTTAAATGTATTTGTTTTGTTATTTTCCACCAAGAACTTGCTATATTGGGAAGAATTAGGTTACCACATGCTGGTTTCTTATTCTATTCATTTCATTGTGAATCTCTTATCCAGTGAGGTTTCTATCATACTTCTGGACAGCACATCCTGCTATATCAGTTCTCTCCAGCTCTAGGATCCTCAGGTGAAGTCCCCTGGGGAGGGATTCACAGTGCCATCAGGAATGCTTTCTGTCAGTACCTGGGGGGATCCTTCTGTCTGATCCATGTTGTTCCCTTTCTATAAGGGCTGATCTGTTCAGATATTCTCCTCTTTACACACAGAAACTAAACTTTATTATTAACTATTCATTCTACTCTAATAGCGTGTGGTAAAAATTTTGATTTTTTAAACACAATGTATATATACAGAATCATAGAACACTTTGCAATAACATTTATTATTTCTACTGAGGCACCTGTCATATTATTTACTTTCTCCAACCCAAATATTGTGGACAAAAATTATGTCCTTTACTTTTTTTTATCCAATGTATCTCATAGAGTCTATCTTTGTGTCTGACATGTAGCAGACACTAAGGACATAATTTTAAAAAACATAACTGAAAGAATAATTATCTGGACTTTTTCAAGATTGCTATGATAAGACTCAAGATACATATAAAAGTATAGTTGAACTGCATCACCTTAATAAAATAGCCAGCATGTTGCTGTCTCCATAATTAATATATTTTCTAATTAAATTTACATTTATACCACAGTCTCTCCAAAGAGTTATCTTAGTGAAATAAAAAACAGTGTTTGGTTTCATTTACCATTATTTGTTATCAGTATAAAGTTGGGTGGGTCATCTAAGCTCTGCGAGCTTCTGTTTCCTCCTCTTCAAAATGAGCATAGCAATAATTATTCATGGCCATGTTTTTGAGATTAAATGGGATCACTTATTTGCATGTTTTTAGATTGGTGCCTGGCCTATAGTTTGTAAGCTGAGTCAATTAGGGTGCTTTGCTTAAGGAATAAAATAGGTCAACTAAAAGTAGATTTATAGTAAGGTAAATTTATCTTATTTTATGAAAAGACTACATTAGAGCATCTTGGGCTGCTATAACAATATACCATAGACTGGGAGGCTTACACAATAAACATATATATCTCACAGTTCTGGAAGCTGGAAGTCCAAGGTCAGGATACCAGGAGATTCACTTTCTATTAAGAAGTCTCTTCCTGCCTTGTATATGGCTACCTTTTACTGTGTCCTCACTTGGCAGAGGGAGAGAGAGAGTGATCTCTGGTGACTCCTCCTCTTATAAGGACACTAATTCCATTGGGGGGGGCACCTTAATAACCTCATCTAAACCTAATTACTTCAGAAAGTAACTCTCTAAATACCATCACATTGGGAATTAGAACTTCAACATAAGTATTTGGGGAGGATACAAACATTAAATCCATGACAGGCAGAGTCAAGGTTGATAATTCAATAGCTCAACAATACTTATCATTGTGCTTTGTATCTGCGCTCTATCATTCTCCACATGACCATAACATCTCTGCTGGTTCTCAATGACTGGTTTCCAAATATGCTGCTTAAAGACATTGCCCTAACCAGCAAATAGGATCTTCTTGGGCATCTTTTTATTAGGGAGGCATGTTTTTTCTTTAGATACTATTAATATTGTGTTACATTTTATGCTCCAGCAGCAAAAAAATTCTAGAAAAACAAGTTCATATAATTTCAGAGGCTTTTAAAAAGCAGCAGGATCTGCCAGACAGGAAGAAAATGGGGAAAGTTTATTGAGAAGAAAAACTAACGAGTTGTCAACCGCTTTCCCCCTTAATTAGATCCATGACATATTTTACTTGGTAAGTATATAGTAGGTGTTTTATAGTGATTTAATGCTTATAATTTTGCTCTATAAGTGGAAAAATGAAATAGAAGATTATATAGCAAACAAAGAGTCAACCTGAATTGTAAATGAATCCGAAGTCTGAAATGCAGAAAAGAGCTCTAGAAGTACACATTTGAATTACTTATGTGCCTATACATCTTCTTACTAGCTCTGTTAATGCTGGGGGCAAGACTTTTAGTATCCTTGATCCTCTGTCTTCTTACCTACATGAAAAATTAAATAAATAAAGCTCTAGTCTCATAAGTTTTTTGTGAGCTTTAAAACAGGTAATATTCATGTAAGCTCCTAAAATAATAGCAGACATACTGTCCTCCTGTTGGTTTAAGTCAAATCTGCATTATCTGTTTAAAAGCTTTTGCTTTTTTCCCCCACTATTACCACTATTCTGAAAATCAAGTGCATCACAAAAAGAAGACTCTAGAACCAGAGGATCCAAATCCTTTTTTTTTTTCCCCTGTGATCCTTACAAGCAAATTTTCCTCCCTGGCTTGTAAAATTGATTCTCCCTATTTATACAGTATTACAAGAACTCATATCAACCAATCACTGTGCCTATCATATAGAAGGCACTCAATCAGTGACTGAGCTGCATCTTCAAAGTATTTGGGAAGGGAAGAAATATGATTAAGATATCAGGTATAAGTGAAGATAAGGAAAAACTAGAACTTTCATACACTGCCACTGGAGGTACAGTTGTATAACTATTTTAGAAATCTCTAAAGTATTAAACATATACTTACCATACTATCCAGCCATTTTACTCCTAGATATTTACTCAGAGAAAAGGAAATATATATCCATACAAAGACTTGTACACAAATGTTCATTACAGTTGTTTTTTTTTTTTTTTGCAATTGCTCTTACTAAAAGCAATCCAGATATTCATCAACTAGTAAAAGGATAAACAAATTGCAGTGTAAATCCACACAGCGAAATATACTTGGCAATAAAAGGCAATAAAAAATAACTATTAGTCCATGAACCAACATGGATGAATCTCAAAATACTTATGCTAAACATTCTAGATCCCAACCATAATATATAATGATTCCATTTGTATAAACATCCAGGCATGATAATGGCAGAAAGCAGATCAGGAGTGGCTAGGGATAAGAATCAGGGAAGGACAGGAAGGAAGGATTACCAAAGGACATAAAACTTTAGGAGGTGATTGTTATGTTCACTATTCTGATTATTGTGATGTTTCATAGTTGTCTGTATTTGTCATCATATCAATTGTGCAGTTTAAACATGTACAGTTTATTGTATGTCAGTTATATAGCGAAAGGTTTTACCAAAGGAAAAAAAAGATGGTAAAAGTCATAACCCAGTAGGTGCACTCTTCTGAAGCATAGAGATACAACCAAATGATTAAGTTAAGTGGACCAGGAACAATTACCATGTAAATGCATTTGTAGGTCAATGACTAACCGAAGTCTAATGAATTATTTTAACCTACATGAGGATTTTCAACTAAAAGTGGCTTTGGAGCTAGGATGTGGTCTCATTAGAATCTTAAGCAAAATAGGGCGTGCCTGGATTCACAATTCTCACCTTGCTTAATTGAAGTGAGTTTTGCCTTTGCTGTGGAGCTGGGAGCTTGCTTGTACTTTTCATTGTCCCCATTTTGCTTGATCCAGAGCTCTTGATTTATTGCTAATCCCTCCACCCCTTTGCAATTTGATGGCCATGTTCTACTTCTCAAGCACCTCTCCAGCTTATTATTTCTTTAATTGCACCCCTTACCCACGCTGCTCTCCTTGGTCACATTTGCTCAATTAGTTTCTTAATTTTAGACCAGGGACATAGCCTGGTGCATCACAGTTTTCTAACTGCCCTGACACTCAAAATGATGAACGTAAATACCTTCAACAGAAGTTGCTCTTCCCATTCCAATTCCAAGACAAACTTGTAATTTTACAGATGGTTCTGTAATCTAGTATCTTATTTTTGGAGAAAAAAAGAAAACTGAAGTGAATAGAACAGAGAAGAAATATAGCTTTCAGGATGACCTAGGTGGAAAATATAGGGGAGAAAGAAAGGTCAGATTTCAATTACAGAAAAGTATAGTGTGTGTGTAGAGTTGCCTACATGTGCCCAGACTTGCTAAACTCTTTCTATTTGGAGAGCCTTGCAAGGCATTCTATTCCAGATGTGCTTTACACTGCTCATCTCCTTTCTTTCTTTCTTTTGTTTTTAAGATTTTATTTATTTATTCGACAGAGAGAGATCACAAGTAGACAGAGAGGCAGGCTGAGAGAGGGGGTGGGGGGGAAGAGAGAGAGAAGCAGGCTCCCTCCTGAGCAGAGATCCCAATGTGGGGCTCAATCCCAGGACCCTGAGATTATGACCTGAGCCAAAGGCAGAGGCTTAACCCACTGAGCCACCCAAGCACCCCATGCTCATCTCCTTTCAAAACAACTCTTATCTCCCTTTTCTTCTCCTGGCAAGTGATTGTGGTGAAAAGGAAGATGTCAAGATTCTGAACAGAGATAAAGACTGAAGTTATTTAGAAGCCAGCAATAGGAGGTAACCCAAGGTAGGTGATATCCAGCCTTACCTCTGGGTATTTCTTGTTCCAAATTTTGGGTACTATTTTCTGCTATTCAGAGGTCTTGTGGAAGAGGGAGTGTTCCATGAGGTCAGTGGGGTTTTAAATTCTATTTAAGATGTTAAGAGTCCTCATTTAATCTAGTCTTTTCATTTACAGGTAGAAAAATTTAAAACTCAGAAAATTATTTGTCTAGGTCACATAGTTAAAAGAAATGGTTGGGGAAAGGAAAGCTCTGTGGAATGAAGAAGTCAGACAGTGAGCTGGACTTCAGAAAGCAGTACGCATCAAAGGCAGCTGAGGCCTAAAGGCGAGCACACAAGGAACAGTCAAGTGATGCTAAAAACAAGGGCAACAAAAAGGCTGTTTAAGATTGTTGACTGGTTCAACCTTCTGCCGGATGGGCCTCTTGTTGAATATGGTTTCTCAAACAACCATCTCTAGTGGACGACGCAAAGCAGGGCAAACACTCAAAATTCAAACAGAAAATTGTTTCCTCTGGGCTGGTAAGGCACAAAATCAAAAAGCTCTGTAAATCTGGACTCCCATATGTGATTCTCAGCTGGTGTGAGTCCCTGAATGAATTACATGCAGCCACAAAAATTAATGCTACACACATGGGGACTCAACTTAAAAGGAAGAATTGCATCTGAGAGGACTCTGCCAGGCATTAAGAAACTCTGGAAAGCAGACAGAGTCCACATTGATATGGTATGCTAGCTATGGAAGACCCCCAGTGACATTATAATCAAGCACAGGAATAATGTATAATAAATGAGCAAGGACACAAATTGAAAGAATAGCAAAAAAGCAATAAAATGACGCCTTTATATTCAGTTTTCAATGGTCGGGTGGACTAGGTGGGTGTTAGCTCTCACTTTCCTGCCCATCGGAAATCCTGCCTTGTTCTGAGTGAATTTAGTGCTCTTTACACACGTTAAAGCCTGTAGTCAAATGATTTAGGATGACCCCTTTTCCTTCTGGCCTCATGCTAATTGACTTGAGAGTGAGTTACAGTCCCAAGAGAATAGCAGCCACACACTGGTTGTATTTTTAATGTCAATTTCTGCAGGAGCTTTTACATGAGGAAATTGTTGTAACAATTATTCTATCCTGGGCCATAGGATAGATATTGATTTTTAGCCTATTAGTTGAGGAAGGATGAATGGGTCTATGTAAATGCAAAATGGGATGAGGGTCACCTGCATCTTTATGTAAAGCAGAGATACCCAGATACTTGGGGGATTGTGTTATTTTTACTGCTCTTTGGAGAGTCTTATAGATTGGGAAAGCTGGGAAACAAAGCAGCTAAAGTATGTCTATGGTTATAATTATAGGGCTAATAAATAGAATTGAGATTAGTAAACTCTTAAGTAAGGAATATCAACACATGTATTCAGAAATGTTTCTTTTTGTCTTTTTGTCATTAATAGTGGCTTTTTGTATTTCTGAAAAATCTAAAATGTCCAGGAGACAGGGTTGCCATGGTGTACAACTCAAGAAGCAAAATTCGCCAACAGAATTGCCTGGAGAGACCATAAATCCTCAATTGAAGGGGTGCCTGGGTGGCTCCATCAGTTAAGCAGCTGCCTTTGGCTCAGGTCATGAGTCTGGGGTCCTGAAATTGAGCCTGGCATGGGGCTCCCTACTCAGTGGGGAGTGTGCTTCTCCTTCTTACTCGGCCCTTCCCTACCCAGATCACTCACACTTTTTCTCCCTTTCTCTCAAATAAACAAAACCTTTAAAAAAATACCCAATTGAAAATCATGTCTTATGTTGCAGCATAGAAGAATATAATGTAAGTATGCATTTGAAAGGTGCAATACAAGGAAATGTTAGAAATAGGAATTAAATTTCTATATTTGAAAAGAATTTACTTAAAAACAACTAAGGTTGACTAAAGATTATCTCAATAGTGACATCATTCTATTTGGATTTGCTGGATTCATTTTCTTGGGTAGAAATGAAAAGATGGAAAACATTATGCAAAAGACAGGCATATGATATAAGTTTTGGTCAGAGGAAACAGAAAAAGCCCTATGTTACTAAAGCAGACAACTTAAACAATATATGCCAGAGAAATCTGGACCCAAATTTATAGGAACAGACATTGTGGTAAGAGAGGAAAAGCCAAAACACATTTCACATTTTGCCTAAGGTCTGTCTCCTAAAGCGGGTAAAGGGCCAGATCTTAGGAGTCAATTAGGAAACAATCTTTCAAGAAAAAAATAAGATCCAGATTGGAAAGATGACAGATTAGGAGGATCTTGAGCTCACCTCCAATAGATTTATGGAGGCAATAACTACATCTATGCAAAAAACTCTAAAAACAACCACAAGACTGGCAGAACAAATCCTATATAGTTAGTCATAGAGAGAAGACTTTGAAAAGGATGGGAGTGGTGGCGATGCAGTTGAGAACCAAACCTGGGGTGTGACTAACCACAAACAGGAGGACATTACAAGCCCAAAGAAGTGCAGGGATCAGACCCCACACTCGGCATTCTCAGCCCTGGAGACTTATACGGGATAGATGAATCCCCATAACACTGAGCTTTGAAAATCAGTGAGGCTTAACTCCAAGAGCCTTGAAAATCAGTAAGGCTTTACCCTAAGAGAGCCAGAGGATGATAGGAAATCAAGGCCCCACCCTTAGGGAGTCCGCAAGCTAAATGACTCAACCTGAGACACAGCACAGAAATAGCTTAAAAAGCACCTAGGGTATACATGAAGGGAATATATTGACTAATCTTAAGACATGTGCCAGAGGGGCAGGGATCTGTAGGTGAGTCCTCCAAGAACAAAGGTTCTGGTGGGTGTGATTTTTCTTACTCTCTTTCAGAATAGATAGCCAGATGCTTGTGAAAGCCAGTGCTAACACTATCTACCTTGCTAACAATGTGTGCCCCTCCCCAGCATTCCCCTGTAGACCCCTCTCCACCCATACTATATGCTCTGGCAGGTGTTCTTCCAAAGAAGCTTCCCCCTGCTACACACAGCAGACAGCCTTAGCTGGGACCAATGCCACACCAAAGTGACCCCTTCCCTGGAGGGTGGTAGGGGATGGGGTGGAGATAATTCCACACACCAGTGTCTAGTTTCTGCAGCTGAGTCTCTTAGCTGTCTGTGCAGGGAGCAAACCCTGCCATTTGGTGCACTGGCAGCTATGGCAAAGGATCATTACAGACAGCTAGGCTAAGTGCTGATGCCACCCACCAATGAGCCTAGGCAACTGTAGCCAGCCCTCTTAAAAGTATGGGGAGCAAACCCTGCTCAGTGCCCCCACAATGGGGAAAACAGGTCATTGCAGCTGGCTCGGCTGAAGGCCAGCCACATCCACCAGCAAGACTATAGCAACTGTGGGTCAGAACAATAGGAGAGTGCATGATGACTGTACAGAGGGCAGGCCCCTGGAGTTTCTGATTCTACTAACCAATAAAGATTGCATTATTACACCACAAGACCTCTTCTATGCAAGGCTATTTTCAAACCAGGAGACATAGCTTTCCTACCTAATACACAGAAACAAATGCAGAGTTAGACAGAAGAGCATGCCCTCTGGAAAACAAGAATCACAGAAAAGCCTAAATAAAATGACTATAAGCAACATGCATGATAAAAAGTTCAATGTAATGATCATAAAGATACTAGCAGACATGAGAAAAGAGTGGATGGACTTGGTGAGAAAACTATATCATCTATCTATCTATCTATCTATATACCTATATACCTATATATGATTTTACATATAAAAGAACAGTCTGACCTGAAGAATACAATAACTGAAAATAAATACAGTAAAAGAGAATAGCAGCAGACTAGAGGATGTGAAAGGATCAGTGATCTGAAAGATAAGGTAATGGAAAGCAAATGGTAATGGAATTGCAAAAAAATACAAAAGAATAAAAATGGACCACTTTCTTTCAACATTCACAAAGTAAAATTCAAAAGGATTCAAGACCTAAATGTGAGACCTGAAACCATAAAAATCCTTGAAGAGAGAACAGATAGTAATTTCTCTGATACTGGCTCTAGCACCATATTTCTAAATAGGTCTCCTTAGGAAAGGGAAACAAAAGCAAAAAAAAAAACTATTGAGATTACATCAAAATAAAAAACATCTAAACAGCAAAGGAAATGGTCAACAAAACTAAAGGCAACTTATGAATGCGAGAGGATATTTGCCAATGACTTCTCTGATAAGGGATTAGTATCCAAAACATATAAAGAACTGATACAACTCACTACCCAAAAAACAAATATCCAATTAAACACTGGGCAGAAGACATGAAAAGTCATTTCTCCAAAGAAGACCTGTAGAGGCTTAACATCACTCATCATCATGGAAATGCAAATCAAAACTTCTTTGAGATATCACCTCAGAATGGCTAAAATCAAAATTACAAGAATCAACAGTGTTAACCAGGATGTGGAGGGGAAAAGGTAGCCTGTTATAGTATTGGTGGGAGTATAAACTGGGGTAGCCATTGTGGAAAAGAGTATAGGGATTCCTCAAAAGTTAAAAATGGAACCATCTTACAGTCCAGTAATTACATTACTGGGTATTTACTCCCAAAATACAAAAACACTAATCCAAAGGGATACATTTACCTCAATGTTTATTGCAGCATCATTTACAATAGCATTTACAAATTTATAGATGCAATTTTTATTTGTATTTACAAATACAAAATTTGAAAGCAGCCCATTGTCCATTGATGATGGATGAATGGATAAAGATATTTTATATATATACAATGGAATATTCAGCAATAAAAAATAATGAAATCTTCCCATTTGCAACAACATGGATAGAACTAGAGAGTATAATGCTTAGTGAAATAAATGATAGAAAGACAAATATCATATTAGTTCACTCACTTGTGGAATTTAAGAAACAAATGAACAAATTAAAAAAAGAGAGACAAACCAAGAAACAGACTCAACTATAGAGAACAATCTGATGGTTACCAAAGTGGAGAATGGGTGGGAGAATGGGGGAAATAGAGGATGTGGATTAAAGAGTACACTTAACATGTTGAAAAAAAATTTATATACACTGCTATATACTTTAGATTTTATATATGAGCTCAATGGTAACCACAGATCAAACAACCTATGATAGTCACACAAAAAATAGGGAGAAAAGAATCCAAGCATCACACTAAAGAATGCCATCAAACCAAGGGAAGAGAGCAAGAGAAGGACAAGGTACAGAAGAGAACTATAAAAACAACTAGAAAACAGTTAACAAAATAGCATAAGTACATATGTACCAATATTTAAATGTAAATGGAGTAAATACTCAAATCAAAAGACATAGGATGATGGTATGGGTAAAAATACCAAAACAAAAAACAAGACCCAATCTATATGCTGCCCACAAGAGACTCACTTCAGACCTAAAAATATATATAACCTGGGGAGCCTGGGTGGCTCAGTGGGGTAAGCCGCTGCCTTCGGCTCAGGTCATGATCTCAGGGTCCTGGGATCGAGTCCCGCATCTGGTTCTCTGCTCAGCAGAGAGCCTGCTTCCCTCTCTCTCACTCTGCCTGCCTTTCTGTCTACTTGTAATTTCTCTCTGTTAAATAAATAAAATCTTTAAAAAATGTATATATATACCACCTGAAAGTGGAGGGGTGGAAAAATATATTTTATGAAAATAAAAGAGGGGAAAAAAGAAAGGGTAACATTACTTCTATCAGACAAATAGACCTTTAAGCAAAAACTGTAGCAGGAGACAAAGAAGGCAGTCTATGATGATAAAGGGGTCAATCCAATCATATGTTATCATAATTGTAAGCATTATGTACCTAATATAGGGTCACTTTAATACATGAAGCCATATTAATAGACATAAAGGAAGAAACTGACACTAATACAATAATAGTAGGAAACTTTAACACCTCACTTACATCAGTTGATAGATCATCCAGACAGAAAATTAACAAGATCAATGGTTTTGAATGACACCTTAGATCAAATGGACCTAACAGATATATTGGGAACATTCCATTCAAAACAACAGAATGTAATTCCTTTTCAAGTGCCCATAGAATATTCTCTAAAAATAGATCATGTTAGGCCATAAAATAAGTCTCAATTTAAAAGGACTGAAATCATGTTGTTCTTTGTTTTACTGGTGACAATAGGATGATTCTAGATATCAATTACAAGAAAAAAAATGGAAAAAAACCCCACAAATACATGGAGGTTAAACATTATTCTACTAATCAAGTATGTGATTAAAGAGGAAATCAAATAATACATGGAGACATGAAAATGAAAACACAATGCTCCAAAATTTCCGTGACACCACAAATGAGTTTGAAGAGGAAAAGTTATGGTGATTCAGGCCTACATCAAGAAACAAGAAAAATCTCAAATAATGTGTCTAACCTTACACCTGAATGAACTAGAAAAGAATAACAAAGTTCAAAGTTAGAAGGAAGGAAATACAGATTAAAAATAAATGAAATAGAGACTAAAAAACAATTGGGAAAAAAAATCAGTGAAATCAATAGCTGCTTTTTTGAAAAGGTTAAATTGATAAACCCTTAGCCAGACTTAGAAACAAATAAAAAAAAAAGATTCAAATAAAATCAGAGATCAAGGAGGAGGAGGAGGAATAAAAACACTACAGAAATAGAAACAATTTTAAAGTAATACTATGAAAGCTATATGCAAACAAATTGGACAAACTAAAACAAAAAGATAAATTCCCAGAACATACAAATGTCTGAAACTGAATCCAGAAGAAATAGAAAGCTTGTATAAATCAGCAATTAGTACCAATATTGAATAATAATCAAGAAACTCCCAACAAACAAAAGTCTAGGATCAGATGGCTTCACAGGTGAATTCTAACAAACATTTAAAGAGGAGTTAATACCTATTCATAAAGTATTCAAAAATAAAAAATAGGAGAGAATGGAATTTTCCCAGATTCATTCTAGGGTGTCAGCATTATCCTCATACCAAAATCAGACACAGACACTACAAAAAACAAACAAACAAAAACTACAGGCCAATCCCCAAAGAACATAGATGCAAAAATCCTCAACAAAATGTTAGCAAACCAACCTCAATGGATTTAAAAATCATGCATCACGATAAGTGGTATTTATTCTAGGGATGAAAGAGTGGTTCAATGTTTACCAATCTATCAATGTAATACATCATATTAATAAAAGGAAGGATAAAAATAATATGATCAGTGATAGATACAAATATACATTTGATGAAATACAACATCCACTCATAATAAAAACTCTTAACAAAGTAGGTTTAGAGGGAACATATGTCAACATACTAAAGGTCATATATGGAAAATACACAGCTAACAGCATACTCAGTCGTGAAAAAGTTTTTCCTCTAAGATCAGGAATAAGACAAAGATGTGCACTCTGATGATATTTATTCAATATAGAGTGGAATCTGTAGCATCAGCAGATAGACAAGAAATGAAGAGCCTCCAAATTAGTAAGAAAAAAATGTTAAATGGTTACTATGTGCTGATGACATGATACTATTTATAGAACCCTAAAGATTACATCAAAAAGTGATAAATGAATTCAGTAAAGTGGGAGAATATAATATACAGAAATCTGTTGCATTTCTGTACATGAACAACAAAGTAGTGAAAAGGAAAGTTGAGAAAACAATCCTACTTAAAATTGCACAAAAAAGAATAAAATACCTAGGAATAAATTTAACCAAGGAGGTGAGAGACCTACATACTCTGAAAGTTATAGAACACCAATGGCAGCAATTGAAGATGATATAAACAAATGGAAAGATAAACCATGCTTTTATTTTGGCAAAATTAATACTGTTAAAATATTTATACTATTCAAAGCAATCTACAACTTCAGTGCAATCCCTATCAAAAGTATAAATCAAACCACACTGAGATATCACTTCTTGAATAGACAATAGTAAGAGGATGATGGGAAAGGGGAACCCTCTTCCACTGTTGGTGGGAATGCAAGTTGGTGCAGCCTCTTTGGAGAACAGTGTGGAGATTCCTCAAGAAATTAAAAATAGTACTTCCCTATGACCCTGCCATTGCACTACTGGATATTTATCCCAAAGATACAGATGTCATGAAAAGAAGGGCCATCTGTACCCCAATGTTTATAGCAGCAATGGCCACGCCAAACTGGAAAGAACCAAGATGCCCTTCAACGGACGAATGGATAAGGAAGATGTGGTCCATATACACTATGGAGTATTATGCCTCCATCAGAAAAGATGAATACCCAACTTTTGTATCAACGTGGATGGGACTGGAAGAGATTATGCTGAGTGAAATAAGTCAAGCAGAGAGAGTCAATTATCATATGGTTTCACTTATTTGTGGAGCATAAGAAATAACACAGAGGACATGGGGAGATGGAAAGGAGAACGGAGTTGAGGGAAATTGGAAGGGGGGGGGTGAACCATGAGAGACTATGGACTCTGAAAAACAATCTGAGGGTTTTGAAGGGGCAGGGTGGTGGGAGGTTGGGGTACTAGGTGGTGGGTATTATAGAAGGCATGGATTGCATGGAGCTCTGGGTGTGGTGCAAAAATAATGAATACTGTTATGCTGAAAATAAAAAATAAATTAAAAAAAAAAGAAAACAAATCTGGAAGTACCAAAATCCTATTTCAAGATATATTACAAAACTATAGTAATCAAAGCAGTATCATACTGGCACAAAAATAAACACAATGATCAATGGAAAAGGATACAGACCCAAGAGATAAACCCAATTAATCTACAACAAAGAGACAAGAATATACAGTGATGAAAAGACAATCTTCTCAATAAGTAGTCTCAGGTAAACTGGATGGCTACATGCAAAAGAATGAAATTGGACCACTTTTCTGACATCATACACAAAACTACACTTAAAAATAATTAAAGACCTAAATATGAGCTTGAAACCATAAAAGTCTTAGAAGAAAATGTAAGTAGTACTCTTTTATTGCACATCATCTGTAGCAACATATTTATGGATAGCTCTCCTTTGGTAAGAGAAACAAAAGAAAACTAAACTATTGGAACTACACTAAAATTAAAAACTTTTGCATAGCAAAGGGAATCATCAACAAAACAAACAGACCACCTACTGAATAGGACAAGATATTTGCAAATGATATATCTGTTAAATGGTTAATATCCAAAATATGCAAAGAACTGATAGAATCCTATGCCAAAAAAACACAGCCTGATTAAAAAATGGGCACAAAACCAGTCAGGAGGATGATGGTGCAAAATTAGGAGGTTCTTAGGCTTGTTTTGTCCCACAAATACAACTAGATAATTGTCAAATAATCCCAAATACTCCAGAACTCAACAAATTGCACAACAAGAGGTAGAGAACAGGTCACATTGATAAAGGTAGGAAATGTGGGGGTGTTGTCTGAGAAACAAAGGGATCATGGCTTCTGAGATGGGGAGGGAGCAACAGTCATCAAGAGTGAGAAATAGACTACCAAATGGGAGTGCATGGGAAAAATTAATCCCCATAGCAATTATCTTGGAAAGTGAGAGAGACTGAATTTTGTGAGTTCTTGAAGCCAGTGGGGCTCTACACCTGGAATTATAAAGGTCACTGGGCTCAGCTCTGATAGATCTCAGAGGTCACTGGAGCTGCTCTTGGAGAGAAGGCAGAGAAAACAGTCCATGAACAGACAGTGTGGAAAGAGCAATCTGGAGAGCCCCCTGGGACAAACAGTAGGGAAGTCAGTTGCTCATCTTGGAGTGAGTCCCAAAGAGGCAGCATTCATGGAAAGACCCCTCTGAGAACAAAGGACCTGGCAGACACCATTTTCCTCCCCCACCCCTCAGCTTAAGGACAGAGCCACCTGCAGGAATGAGCACAACTTGACACTACCCAACTTGCTTACACAAAGCCCTACCCACCATGCTCCAATGAAACACCCCCCCTTCCCAGATACACTTGCCTCAATCCCAGTGCAGCAGGTCCCCTCCCAACCTCCCCCAGAAGACCACCCCAAACCCCAGCCCACATTCCCTCTTCAAACCCAGGAATTTTGCAAGGACTCAGTTCTAGTGGTAATGGCAAGACCTCTCATTTCACAAGCAGACCAGGGCACACCTAGTTAAAATTTGCCATATTCAGGCCAAGGACCAAACACTGCCTACAACAGGCAGAGAACCTCTGCAGATTACCAACCTGAAGGATAAAGTAGCCAGAATACAAAAACAGAACATATGAAGGACACATTGGGGACATTCCCTGAAGCACCAGGCCCTGGGAAACATGGGCCACAACACAGTAAGGCACTGCAGGACCTCTTCTTAAGACCATTACCCTTAAAAACTCTTAAGGACAGCTGACTTTCCTAACACAGAGAAGCAGGCACAGAGACCTTGACAAAATGAGAAAAAAGAGGAATTTTTCCCAAATGAAAGAGTAGGACAAAGCCACAGCCAGAGACCTAAGTGTAACATATATAATAAACATGTCTGCTAGAGAATATAATGATCATAAAGTTATTCACTGGGCTTGAGAAAAGAGTGGAAAGCATCAGTGAGACTCTTAACACAGAGATAAGGAATAACAGAGCAGAGATAGAGGGCTCAATAAACAAAGTAATAAGCACATTGATGGAATGAACAACAGGCTGGAAGAAGCAGAGGAACAAATTAATGACTAAGAAGACAGAATAATAGAAAGTAATTAAGCGGAACAAAAGAAAGAAAAAAGAATTATGCAAGATGAGAACAGACTTAGGAACTCAGTGACTCCATCAGTGTATTAACATTCATTTAGGAGTCCCAGAAGAAAAAGAAAAGGGGGAAGAAAATTTATTGAAGAAATAGCAGCTGAAAACTTCCCTAATCTGGGGAAGGAAACAGATTTCCCAATCTAGTTGTCTCAGAGAACACCCAACAAAATCAACAAAAATAGATCCACACCAAGACATTTTGTAATTAAATTGGCCAAATACAGTGATAAAGAAAAAGATTTAAAATCAGCAAGACAAAAGACAATAGTAACATACAAGGGAAGCCCAATAAGCTATCAGGGTTTTTTTGGATTTGTTTTGTTTTGTTTCCGGTGGAAACTTTCCTAGCCCCAGAGGGGAGTGATAGGATATATTCAAAATGCTGAATGGGAAAAATATGCATCCAAAAATGCTCTATCCAGCAGAGCTATCATTCAGAAGAGAAGGAGAGATAAAGAGTTTCCCAGACAAACAATAACTAAAGGAGGTCATGATTACTAAATAAGCCCTGAAAGATATAAGAAAGGAGACTCTGAGTGAAAAGGAAAGACCAAAAGTGACAATATGAAAGTAGGAAACACAAAATCAGTAAAAATAATTATTTTTAAAAAAGTACCAGTTAAAGAACTCACAAAATAAAAGGATGTAAAGTGTGATACCATATACCTAAAATGTGAGGAGGAGAGGAGTCCAGAATGAGTTCCAATTTAAATTACCATCAATTTATTATAGACTGGTATATGCTAAGGATACTAATAATAACCTAATAGGTTCCTAAATCTGATAGGAACCACAAATCAAAAACCACTAATAAATACACAAAGAAGAGAGAGAAATCCAAATATATCACTAAAGAAAACAAGCAAATATGTAAGATAGAAAGAGATGCAAGAATCAATGAAAATCTTCAGAAACAACCCCCAAAGAAGTAATAAAAGGGTAATGCATATCAATAATTACTTTGAATGTAAATGGAATAGATGCTCTGAAAGACATAGGATGAGAGAAAGGATCAAAAAAAAGACTCATCTATAAGCTAATAACAAAAGACTTATTTTAGACCTAGAGACACCTGCAGCTTGAAAGTGAGGAAATGAAAAAAACATTTATCATGCAAATGGATGTAAAAAGAAAACCAGACTAGTGATACTTATATCAGATGAAATAGATTTTAAAAGAGAGGCTATAAGAAGAGATGAAGAACACAATATAAAAATTACAGAGACAATACAAGAAGATTTAACAATTATAAATATTTTGCACCCAACATGAGTGCATTCAAATACTTAAAACAGTAACAAAGGAACTAATCAATAATACTATAATGTAGTATATATTTAGCATACATATAATATATACTGTAAGATTAAAAGTATTATTTGAATAATATCCTGCACCAGATGGATTTAACAGAAACATTCAAAACGTTTTATTCTAAAACAGGAGAATACACCTTTTCAGGTGTACATGGAACATTTCCCAGAATAGATCACATATCAGGCCACAAAACAAGTTTCAGCAAATTCAGAAAGATTGAAGTTATGTCATGGATCTTTTCTGACTGCATAGCTGTGTACATAGAAAGTAGAAATCAATAAGAAAAAAATCTGAGAAGGCCAGAAATATATGGAGGTTAGATAATATGCTACCAAACAATGAATGGGTCAACCAAGAAAGAATTAAAAATTACATGTAACCAAATTAAATGAAAACACAACAGTCCAAAATCTTTGGGATGCAGCAAAAGCAATTTTAAGACGGAAGTTTTTAGCAGTATAGGCCTACCTCAAGAGGCAAGAAAAATCTCAAATAAACAACCTAACCTTATATCTAAAGAGCTAGAAGAACAACAAACAAAACCTAAAACCAGCAGAAGGAAGAAAATAATAAAGATTGGAACAGAATTATATATATATAAAAGAATAGATCAATGAAACCAGGAGCTGTTTCTTTGGGGAAAAAAAATCAGTAAAATCGATAGACTGCTAGACAGACTTATCAAGAAAAAAAAAAAAAGAGAAGGAACTCAAATCACAAATAAGAGAGGAGAAATAATAGCCAACACCACAGAAATATAATTATAAGATAATATGAAGAACTATACACCAACAAATTGGACAGCCTGGAAGAATGAATAAATTCCCAGAAACATATCAATAATCAAAACAGTGCCAGGAGGAAATAGAAAATTTAAACAGACTAATAACCAGCAAAGAAATTGAATCAGTAATCAAAAAACTCCCAACAAACAAAAGTGCAGGGCCAAATGGTTTCATAGGTGCATTCTATACAACATTTAGAGTTAATATCTATTCTCAAACTATTCTAAAAAAAATGGAAAGGAAAGAAAACTTCCAAATTCATTCTATGAGGTTAGCATTACTATGATACCACAACCAGATAAACACACCACTAAAAAGAGAAAGAGAAAGAGAGAGAACTACAAGTCAATATTCCTGATAAACATAGATGCAAAATCCTCAACAAAATACTAGCAAACCAAATCTAATAATACATTAAAAATATCATTAACAATGATCAAATGGGATTTATTCCTAGGTTGCAAAGGTTATTCAATATTCACAAATCAATGCAATACATCACATCAATAAGAGAAAGAATAAAAATCATATAATCATTTCCAGAGATGCAAAAAAAGCAATTGACAAAGTAAGCATCCATTTATAATAAAGCCCTCAACAACGTAGGTTTAGAGGAAGCATACTTCAACATAATAAAGACCATATATGAAAATCCCATAGTTAACATTCTTTTTTTTGTTGTTCTTTTTTTTATAATTTTTTATTTTTTATAAACATATATTTTTATCCCCAGGGGTACAGGTCTGTGAATCACCAGGTTTACACACTTCACAGCACTCACCAAAGCACATACCCTCCCCAATGTCCATAATCCCACCCCCTTCTCCCAAACCCCCTCCCCCCAGCAACCCTCAGTTTGTTTTGTGAGATTAAGAGTCACTTATGGTTTGTCTCCCTCCCAATCCCATCTTGTTTCATTTATTCTTCTCCTACCCACTTAACCATAGTTAACATTCTTAATGGGAAAAAACGGACAGCTTTTCCTCTAAAGTCAGGAACAAAACAGGGATGTCCACTCTTACTACTTTTATTCAAAATAGTCCTGGAAGCCCTAGTCACAGCAACCAGAAAACAAAAAGAAATAAATTCATTCTAGTTGGTAAGGAAGAAATAAAACTTTCACTTTTGCAGAGGACTTGATACTATAGAGAGAGAGAGAGCCTGAATGACATCACCAAAAACCTGCTAGAACTGATAAATTAGTAAAGTCACTGGATACAAAATCAATAAACAGAAATCTATTGCATTTCTATATACCAAGAAGGAAGCAGCAGAAAGAGAAATTAAGGAATCAATCCCATTTACAACAGCAACAAAAACAAGATAGCTAGGAAGAAACCTAATCAAAGAGGTAAAAGACATGTACTCTAAAAACTATAAAACACTGATGAAAGAAATTTAAGACAACGCAAAAAAATCGGAAGACATTCCATGCACATGAGTAGAAAAAATAAATATTGTTAGAATGTCTATACTACCAATCTGCACATTGAATGCAATCCCTATCCAAAATACCAACATTCTTTTTTTAAACAGAACTAAAACAATCCTAAAATTTCCATGGAACCAGAAAAGACCTTCAATAGCCAAAGAAATTTGGAAAAAGAAAATCTGGAGCCATCACAAGCCCAGACTTCAGGTTATTACAGAGCTATAGTAATCAAAACAGCATGGTACTGGCACAAAAATAGACACATAGATCAATGGAGCAAAACAGAAAACCCAGAAATGAATCCACAACCAAATAAAGTCAATTAATCTATGAGAAAACAGAAAAGAATATTCAATGAGAAAAACAGTCTTTTCAATAAATGGTATTAGAAAAACTGGCCAGCAACATACAAAAGAATGAAACTAGAGCACCTTCTTTCACTGTACCCAAAAATAAATTAAAAATGGAATGAAGACCTCAGTGTGAGACCTGAAACCATAAAAATTCTCCAAGAGAACACAGGCAGTAATTACTCTGACAGTGGCAGTAGCACCTTTTTCCTAGATATGTCTCCTAAGGCAAGGGAAACAAAAGCAAAAATAAGACACTGGAACTAAATCAAAATAAGAAGCTTCTGCACAGCAAAAGTAATAATCAAAAAAACTCAAAGGCAACATACCGAATGGGAGAAGATATTTGCAAATCTTTAATAAAAGGTTAGTATTTAACATATATAAAGAACTTATAAAACTCAACACCTGGAAACATGAGAGACTGGATTCTAAGAAATAAACTGAGAGTTTTAGAGGGGAGGGGGTGGGAGGATGGGCTGGCCTGGTGATGGATATTAAGGAGGGTATGTATTTCATGGAGCACTGGGGGTTATAAGCAATGAATCTTGGAACACTACATCAAAAACTAATGACATACTGTATGGTGACTGACATAACACAATACAAAAATTAAAAATTGAAAAAATCTGAGGGGTTTGAAGTGGTTGGGGGGTGGGAGGTTGGGGGAACCAGGTGGTGGGTATTAGAGAGGGCATGTATTGCATGGAGCACTGGGTGTGGTGCAAAAACAATGAATACTGTTATGCTGAAAATTAAAAAAAAAAAAAACAGAGAGCTTTATAAGATGGGTGAGAGAAGTAAACTCAAACATATTAGTGATGATAAATGAAAATTAATTAAATTTCTTATCAAAAGAAAAAAATAGTATTAGAAACATACACAACAGGTAAATATTACTATAGCATTAATATTAATGTTAATATTATACTATTATACTAACATTAATAATAAAACAATCTAATATTAAAAAAAAACTCAACACCCAAAAAATAATCCAATTGAAAAATGGGCAGAAGACATAAACAGACACTTCTTAAAGAAGACATACAGACTGTTTAATAGAAATAGAACATGAAAAGATGTTCACCATTTATCAGGGAAATGCAAATCAAAATTATAATGAGATATCATTAATATATTATATATAATATTAAATTAATATAATATTATACATGTCATATAATGAGATATCATTTAGAATGACTAAAATAAAAAAGACAAGATAAAACAGGTGTGACAAGGATGTCCAAAAAAAAAGGTGGGAACCTCTTGCACTGTTGGAGGATAATGCAAACTGGAGCAGCCCCTAGAACACAGTATGTATTTTCCTCAAAGAGTTAATGATAGGACTACCTTATGATCCAGGAATCATGCTATTGGGCATTTACTCCTGAAAGACAGAAACACTAATTCAAAGGGATACATGCACCCGTATGCTTTTTGCAGCCTTATTTATAATAGCTAAGATATGGAAGCAGCCCAAGTATCCTTCAACTGATGAATAAAGAAGATATGGTATACATATACAGTGGAATATTAGTAAGCCTTAGAAGGGATAAAACCTTGCCATTTGAAGCAATATGAATGGAGATAGAGAGTATAATGCTAAGTGAAATAAGTCAGTCAGAGAAAAACAAATACCATATGATTTCACTCATATGTGGAATTTAAGAAACAAATGAGCATAAACAATGAATCTTAGAACACTGAAAAAATAAAATTAAATTAAAAAAAAAGAAAGAAACAAATGAGCAAAGGGGAAAAAGAAAAACCAACAAACAGGCTCTTAATTATAGAGAAGAAACCAATGGTTACCAGAGGAGAGGGAGATGGTGGTTGGGTTAAATAAGTTAAATAGGTTATATAGGGATTAGGGAGTGCACTTGTTGAGCACTGGGAGATATATGGAATTGTTAAATCACTACATTGTAAACTAATAACACTGTATGTGAACAAACTGGGATTACAATAAAAATAAACAAATGGGCAGAGGACCTAAGAAGACATTTTTCCAAAAGAGGACATACTAATGGCCAAGAGACAAATGAAAAAAATTTTCAGCACCCCTAATTATCAGGGAAGTGGAAATCAAAACCACCATGAGGTAGTACCTCACAGCAATCAGATGCCTAGTACCAAAGAGATAAGAAATAGTAAGCATTGGTGAGGATATGAAGAAAAAGGAACCTGTGCTCTTCTGATGAGAGTGTAAATTTGTGAAGCCACTGTGGAAAACAGTATGCACGATCCTTCAAAAGTTAAGAGAAGTATAAGAATTCCACTGCTGTGTATTTACCCAAAGAAAATTAAAGCATTATTGGCTTGAAGATATATGTGCCTCTATGTTTATTACAACATTATCTATAATAGCCAAGATATGGAAGCAACCTAAGTGTCCCTCAAGAGATGAATGGATAAAGAAGATGTGGAGGGGCACCTGGGTGGCTCAGAGGGTTAAGCCTCTGCTTTCAGTTCGGGTCATGGTTTCGGGGTTCTGGGATCGAGCCTCGCATCAGGCTCTCTGCTCAGCAGGGAGCCTGCTTCCCTCTCTCTCTCTCTGCCTGCCTCTCTGCCTACTTGTGATCTCGCTCTCTCTGTCAAATAAATAAAAAATATATATAAAAAAAAAGAAGATGTGGAATATTATTCAGCCATAACAAAGAATGAAACCTTGCCATTTAGGACAACATGGATGGACCTTCAGGGTATTTTGCTAAGTGAAATAGGCAGGCAAAGAATACCAAATGATTTTACTTATATGTGGAATATAAAAGCAAACAAAAATATTAAAAAATTCTCAAATAAAGAGAAAAAACTGGTAATTGCCAGAGAGGAGGTGAGTTGGAGGAATGAAAGAGGTGAAGGGAATTAAGAGGTACAAACTTCTAGCTATAAAATAATTTACACAGATGAAAAATACAACATAAGGAATATAGTCCACAATATTGAAATAATCCTCTATGATGACAGATGGTGACTATGCTTAACATGGTATTGAATAATGTACAGAATTGTTAAATCACCGTATACACCTGAACATAATGTAACCTTTTATATCAACTATACTTCAATAAAGAAATAAAGACATAAGTAAGTATCATAAAAAACTCAATTTCACTAAAGGGATTATAGTATTTGCAATGTTATTTATAACCTACAATCCACTGTTCACTCATTCACCAAGTGAGAATGCACCGGATATGTCAAGATGGAGTATTTTGGCTAAGGTCACAAAGTCAGTAATTTCCAGAAATAAGCCAAGAATTAAGATCTGCTGGTTCCTGAGCCATAGGATTTCTTCTGAACTAGAATAGCCTTCTTCCCTCTCCAGATAGGGCAAATCCCTGGCATCTCACAACCTGCTTTTTGGTCCCATTGTAAACATTTCTCACCAGTCACAGTATTTTTAAGGAAGAAGCCCATGTCAACTAAGTTTCTCTTCAAACAGCCCTGAAGCAGCTGCTGTCATTTGACTGGGATTGGCATAGATACTTAAAAACTCATTATTTTTACCCTACACTAAGATGCCTACATAGTCTAAAACCAGGCTAACTTTTTTGCCCTTTTCACTTTGTTTGGATAATAGAACTAGATTGGTCAGCATCATTTGTGCTGATTTTACTTTGCACCACTCTTACCAGCCTGGAGTTTTGCTGGAATCTATGATGCAATGGGGAAACATTTAGCTCTTAAACAGTATTTCATATATTCTAGAGGGAAATTGGGAAAAAGGCAGGGGAGCGGGCAGACAGCACCTCCTAAAATTATTTTCCTTTTAGGGGAACAAAATTTCCTTTAAAGAATCAAACTGTAAGCCTGAGATTTTATATTGAATCTTCTTTTAAATACAGTGTGAAATAACTGCTCATGCCTTGCATTTCTCTTCCTGAACAGTACCTCAACTAGTATCTTCACTGACAAATGACTACTTCTTAAAAAAATGAGTTTTGTTTAAAAAAAAAGCTGAATAGTTGATAAAGCCTAATGAAGAAAAGCAAGAAAATGGGATAGAAAGGGAATAGGGAATGCAGAGAGAAGACCAGGGTTTATACTGAGAAGTGAGTCAGCTTTGTTCCTTTGAATAACTGGAAAAACAGTGAAGATCAAGATGACAATATTTTATACACTGTATATAAAGCCTTCTTAGTTACTAAAACCTTTATTAAACTCTTTTAATATAAACTATGAGATAATGGGGGGCAATGGTTCTACAAAAACCAGACAATAGGCAGGGCTGGCAGAATCCCCATTACTCAGGTGAAGAAACACAGGCTTAGAGAGGTTGTGGGGCCAGTGGGGCAGGTGGAATGGCATTTTAATATACCTGATCATATGAGCCACCTGAGACTCTTTTAAACTATATTTTCCTGGAGTCCTTACCAAAGCCTGTGGATAAGCATATACTAGAGTGAGATTTATCTATCTGCTTTTTATCTAGTTCTTGAAATCTTGGACTGATGATTTTCTGATTTTCTGATGAATTGCTGATTTTATGAAGTATTCTGTAAGAAAACAAAATGTGCATTATGTTGGGATCTCTGACAAATACCCTTAAATTACAACCTTTTTAGAATCCATGTTCTTTATGCTCCAACCAAAGTGATCTTTGTTTCTTAAACATTCCAACCTCTTCTATGCTTTGTGAACTTTAAGTATTTCACCTCTCCCAAGGTGCAGTATCCCAAGATCTTTGCATGTCCTGTTCCTTCTCATAATTAAACTCCTGTCTTAATAATCACCTAATCAGTAATACTTTCCCTGATCACAAGTGGCCCTCTTTCAGTGGACCTCTACATCATTATCTTGTTTTGTGTTCAGAGAATTTACCTCAACAGAAAATTGTGTGTGTGTGTGTGTGTGTGTGTGTGTGTGTGTGTGTGTGTGTGTGTACTGGGCCTATTGAAAGTTAGGTCCTCTGAGGACCAGCATCTTGCCTATCTTTTTCACCAGTGTATTCTTACCATATAGAAGAACCTGGCACATGGTACGTATCCATTAAATGTTAGGTCAATGATGAACATAATCTTTGAAATTATCTTAATTTGTTAATTTGCACATTACTCATTTTGATTGGTCTTTCTCATGTCACTGGTTCTTATCATTTGGTCTTTGGCTGTCCAATGATGTTTAAACTTAAAAGCCTGGGTAACAGGTATAGGTTTCCTTTGGTCTTGCACAACCAGACCTGGACTCCTCCAGAGAAGTTTCTATACTCAGTGGGCAAGCAAGAGAGCCCAAGGAGGATTGCTCATGGCACTTCAGGGCCAGGCTGTAAAGTACTAAACATCACTTCTGCCCATATTCTCTTGGTGGGAAGCCAATGACCCAAACTTAATTACAGAGACACAAAATCTGCCAGTATGCTGGGAGGTTGAAATATTGGTGAAAACCTGACCAGTCTAGCTACACTCTTCATTAGTAGCCTCATGAGGACTGTATTCTAAACACCCAGCATCTCCATTTGCTGCATTCACCAAACTGCTCCCAATTTTTCTCATTTCAGAAACTTGTTGAAATACCTTGTTCCATTTTACTTTGTGTAATGGATTTGTTTCTCTTTAGATTTTAGTATTTTAATCTTGGTGGGATAAATTTTAAGAAAAATGGAAGCATCTCAAACTGGAAGAAGATAGCTCTATTTTTTAAGTCTTTCAGCTCTACCTTCAAACTGAGAATTCCTCAGTGGCTATATTAATCCTTAACCTCTACTTCTAAGAGTCTGTCTTTCACTATTTCTTTAGCAAAAGAAATACACCAATATTCAGTATTTGGAACTTAGACTACAAAAGGAAATTAAGGAAAATTTTATATTAGACATTCACCTGTTTTCTTATTTAATTCTTCAGCTCTTTGAGATGGACATAATTACACCTGTTATACATAAAGTTAAGACTCAAATAATCTAATTATATAAGACATGCAGAGAGTTAATTCTAGGTTTCCTGTTTCAATGGCTGGGAATGCTCTCTTCAACATTTCAACATGGTTGCTTAGGGTCAGGTCTGGCTTTCTAAACTGGTATTGAAATATGGTAGAAATACTGGAGATCTGTAGTCAGAGAAACCAGTGTATAAGGCCCAGCTTTGTAACTTGTTATGTGACTCTGGGTAAGTAGCTTGGGCTCTTTATTTTTTTTTTTAATTTTTATTTTATATATATATATATTTTTATTTCTTTTCAGTGGGACAGTATTCATTGGTTTTGCACCACACCCAGTGCTCCATGCAATCCGTGCCCTCTCTAATACCCACCACCTGGTTCCCCCAACCTCCCACCCCACCTTCAGAACCCTCAGATTGTTTTTCAGAGTCCATAGTCTCTCATGGTTCACCTCCCCTTCCAATTTCCCTCAACTCCCTTCTCCTCTCCATCTCCCCTTGTCCTCCATGCTATTTGTTATGCTTCACAAATAAGCGAAACAACTTCAGTTTGTTTACGGATAAGAAGGTGAGACTGTAATCACTTCATAGCCTTGGGGAGGGTATTAAATAAAATGTAAAATGACTAGTATAATGCCAAGATCAAACAGGTATTCAATAAATGTTAGCTATTCTTATAATTTTCATCCAAGTAAGATTTTTTTGGCTAAAAAAAATGGAAACATCTTGGTCAAATCATAATATAGCTGACCCAAGGAAAATCCTAGAATATACAGCAGTATCTCTAACTACTAGACAAATTCCAATTTCTCCTCCATGACATTTCTGACTATCTAGGGCATTCTTAAGAAATAAAAGAGTTATCTGGCATAGTTATAAATATTGAGCTTCAAGAAGTTGGGGGAAACCATTCTTTTCCATTGACTCATCCTTGGAAGGACTTTAACATATTAGTTTGTCTCCTTTGTACAGAAGAATTTAAATGTTAACATTTTTAGGAGGAAAGCCATGGTAAATGAACTCTGCAGTACATCTGTACATCTGGGAATATGAGCCTAGATGCACAATAGAAATAAAGTGATTTAAAACTGAAATGGATAGGCCTATATGTTGACCATCAAGGCCTAAACTAGAACATTTTATCCTGATTAAAATATTTTTCACAGGGTCAGAAGAATGAAACCACCAACCATGACACCCTGTACTTTCTTTTCTTAATAATCTAAGATAGACACACACACACACGTATGTATGCACAAACCTGCCCACCCACTCCCACCCATCTTCAAACAACCCATACATGATTCTGGCGGAAAGGATGAAAATCTTATTCAAATATTTTATCCTTTTTCACTGAGTAGTGCTTTCTACATCTGGTTTCAATAACTGTCTGAAAATTCAGGGGTTCAACCCTAACAGTAAAAAATTATCCTGTCATACTTCAGTTTTAGGAACTTGCAAAGTAAAAATAAGAGTATTAATTAAAGCAATTTAACCTACCTCAACTTATCAAGTTAATAAAGTATAGAAGTATGAGTATTAAAATAGATGTACTTGGGATTTTTGACGTTCTTTAAATCTAGCCACTCTTGAGCAATTCATATTTTAGGGTTTAGATTCTTCATTTGTTAAATACCCTATATTTTATTAAACTATAATTGACAAATAACATTAGTTTCAGATGTGCAACATATTTTGGTATTTGTATATATTATGAAATGGTCACCACAATAAATCTACTTAGCATCCATCACTCACAGTTATAAGTTTTTCTTGTGATGAGACTTTTGAGATTTTCTTAGCATTCCAAATGTACAATACAGTATTAACTATAGTCACCATGCTGTACAGTACATCCTTATAATTTATTTTTAACTGAAAGCCTTCTTAAATACTTTTGTCTATTTTCCCCACCCTTCTGCCAACAATCTCTTCTCTTTGTGAGTTCATCGTGTTGTTTAGATTCCACATATGTGAATACTGTGCCATCACAGTATCTATCATTCTCTGATTGACTTACTTCACTTAACAGAGTGTCTTCAAGGTCCATCCATGTTGCTGTAAATGATAAGATTTCCTTTGTTTTTATGGCTGAGTAATATTCCATTAATGTTTGTGTGTGTGTGTGTGTGTGTGAGTGTGTTTGTGTATTATATATTGCATATATTTTTTCTTTATCCATTCATCCATCAATCAACGTTTAAGTTGTTTCTGTGTCTTGGTTACTGTAAATAATGTTACAATGAATAAAGATATTTGAATTGGTAATTTTTTTTTATAAACACCCAGAAGTGGAATTGCTGATATGTCCATCCTATGGAGTTTAGTCATTGATTTTACAGAACTGTTTATTTTTTTACCATTTTTTATATTCTGTACTGAGCTCTACTGATAAAATATGAATTAAGACACAGACAATTCTCTAAAGTAGCCCACAGTCCATAGAGTCCATAAAGTAGCCCACAGTTGTATGAAGTGTTGTGACAGAGTCATGTCCGGAGTACAATAACATCAAGGACATCTGAAGAAATATATAAGGTATCAGTGCATATAGTGCTAGATAGTAAGTGGAGATGGAATAGGTTGGGGGTGGGAGAGATATTCCACCAATGTCTGGATTCCTAGTAGAGCTCAAGTTGCTCCTGTCTCATTCTACTTAGCCCTGCCAAAGATTGTCCTATATTCAGGGTCCCACACTAGATCCCAGAGGCTTACAAGTGCTTTGGATCATTGAAAATGAAAGAAGAAATTTGTTCCCATGGGATGAGCAGACTAGGAAGCTGATGTGTTGCTAGACAATGGGCAATGATCTAGATAGTGTAAGCAGGACATCCTCCTTAGATCACAATGAGAAGAGTCACACATCTTTTCAGTGATGCATGGTACATTCTCAAACAGAAAAGCTATTCCAGAAAGCCCTCACATTGGCTCTATACTATTCCCCAGTTGCAGCAGTCAGCAGATACTTCCTCCCAAAGACTCAGTAACTTCCCTCTGCAGACTTAGCAACTGTCCATGTGCTTCCCTGACTATGGCGTTTTCCAATAGTCAAAGAAAATGGACCAAATTATTTGATTTTACACCTTGGCCATAAATCTTTATATTGAAAAACAAAGAATTTAGTACCTTTGTCCTTTTTCTCTGAGAACTTCCCCTGGGATGAAGAACACAGGACAAAGGCCAGGACGTGCAGTGATTGAGAACTCAACCCAGTAGTTGTTTCCAAATGTGATATTACTGGAAGCCAGCGTTTGGCAAAGCCAGATTACACCAACTTCTTTAGAAACCCATTCTGCCCATAGTGTTCTAGCTTTAAAATGTCATGGGGCACATTTCACAGCCTCTGTTATGCTGCAAATTTAGAGAAGTGGAATGATTTGTTCAAACTGACCTAGCTAAGTCAAGGCAAGATTACACTTCCGAGTTTAGGTTTCTTCCCAGACCACTTTCAATTGTTTGGGGTTTGTTTTTTTAGATTAACGTTTCATTATTGTTCTTACTTTGTTTGTTGCACAGCCTTTAAATCAGCCTCTTTTCTTTTCTTTTTTTTTTAATTAATTTTTTATTTTTTATACTTAGCGAAATAAGTCAAGCAGAGAAAGACAACTATCATATGATCTCCCTGATATGAGGAAGTGGTGATGCAACATGGGGGCTTAAGTGGGTAGGAGAAGAATCAGCCTCTTTTCTTACTTTAGCCCTATCTTTTGCTAGTTGGGTGAACTTGAGCAAATCACTTTATTTTTCTGAGCTCGAATTCTCCTTTTTTAAAAAAATTTTTTTTAGACAAAACAGATTTTTCTACAAGTAGCATTTCTAGAAATAAGGAAGGTCCCCCTATAATGGTAAAAGTTTCACTTCTTTAGTGGTGATGCAACATGGGGGCTTAAGTGGGTAGGAGAAGAATAAATGAAACAAGATGGGACTGGGAGGGAGACAAACCATAAATTACTCTTAATCTCACAAAACAAACTGAGGGATAAAAATATATGTTTATAAAAAATAAAAAATTTTAAAAAAAGACGGTGAAAAAAATAAAGTTTCACTTCTTTAGAGGATAAAGCAATTTAAAACTTGAATCAACTGATAATATAGCTTTGAAATATACAAAACAAAACTTGACAGAAATGCAGTGGAAGATTGACAGAACCACTATCATATTGGGAAAAGTTAACACATTTCTTTCCGAAGTCAAGATATTAACTCTGTTAGAATTCTCATCAGGAGGAAAATAAAGCATGCCATTTACAATTATGGCAAAGAGGATGATTTAATTCATGTAAAGTCATCAGCACAGTGGATTATACACGATAGTTGCTCAGTTATTTAAAAAAAAAAAACACATTTTAGGGGGTCTGGGTGGCTCAGTGGGTTAAAGCCTCTGCCTTTGGCTCAGGTCATGATCCCAGGGTCCTGGGATGGAGCCCCGCATCGCATCGGGCTCTCTGCTCAGCAGGGAGTCTGCTCCTCCCTCTCTCTCTGCCTGCCTCTTTGCCTACTTGTGATCTCTGTCAAATAAATAAATAAAATCATTAAAACACACACACACGTATTTTAGATACAGTATTTTCCAAAATGGCTCTCTGGCTCTCTTTCTCCTTCCTTTAAAATTATGATTATTATGAATTAAGTGTTATTATGTGCTAAACACTATGCAGAGCAAACTTTTTAAAGACAAGATTATAAAAGATATATATTATTCTCTGGGTTTTATGAATAAAATTATTCTTATATTACTACATTTATTAATATCTACATACATCATTATTTATGTCTCTTGTAACTATGCAGTATACTATAGTATACTATATACAGTCTACTATACTATACTCTTGTAGCTATACACTCTGTAATAGTATACAGCTGTGTATCTCTTTGTAACTCTACGTTCAGTGACATTACCTTGATTCCTTGAAATCATCCATGGGAATATTTATACCATAGAAATGGCAAATGTTATAAATCAAGGCTTGATTTGTTTTTTTGATTTTTCTAAACTTGATAGGTTAATAAGGCAGATTCAAATCACTAGTGTACTAATTCTAGTGCATTATAAACAACACAAATAGTTGAGGAAATATTTCAGTATCAGACACTACTAGAGGATTTAACAAAGATTTAGTTCATGCCATTAACAAGTATATGAAGTTTCAACATATCTTTGTTATTTCATTTTGTACTCCTCGTTAACATAAATGAAAGTATCAACCAACATTCATGCTACCGCCACACACACTCTTCAGTGAGGGGACTTCTCTGCTGAACCAGATAGAAATCAAGCATATTTTCAGTCTGATTTTGTCAAATCATGATTGAATTGCAGAACAGGTTGTCTGTGGATAAAAGAGTTCAGCAAAGAGTAACTGTAGTTTGTGAGACTTAACTGCTATGTGGAATTTATAATAAAGATTATATATTTTATTATATATATGTAAATTATATGCACCTGTATATCAGTAAAATGAACTATAGATTTATGTGTATTTATACACATGCACACACTTTCCTCCCAAAGAATTAGTTATTAAATACTTATAGGCACCATTGCTTAAAACACATTAACCTTCTAGTCATCACCCCTCTTACTCCTGAGCAGACCATAAATAAATTCAAGGGTCCAGACACTAGCCAATACATATCCCACGAACTTCTCGGGACTGAGTTTCCCGAGATGACCTTGTATGAACTATGAGTCACCAAGACTTAGTTTCTTTGATCTGCCCCGGGCAAAAGGGAATTATATCCCATTCACAGGAACACCACTTTCTGAGGAACTCAGCTTGCAAATAAAGCATTAAGAGAAGTTGAAATGCACTGACATTCCTAAAAGCTCAGTGCTCAAGAGAGTTGTGAGGGTCATTTCTTTCAGAACTTTTGTCTTTGTAGAATGAATATTATGAGAGGCCAGTCTCAGGCTTCTGTCTCCATGCTTTATCATTTTCATTCTTCATCTCTAAGGCTGAGCTGACATTGTTTTGCTTGTCTGGGCCGTGGATGTCCCCTGCTGGAAACCAGAGCTCACTGCAGTTAACGGGAACTGGAGCAATATCACAGCCATAGATGTGTGTATGTGAGCAAAGGCTTATGTTTGCTGCTGCCTGCACACATCTTGACAGGAAACCACTCAGAAGATTCACTTTCTTGTCCTAGTTTTACAAGGCTGTGCTCATTTACTGGTTCCACCTATCAAGTAGTTAGCATAGTGTCCGTCATATGGTAAGCTCTCAAAAAATATTGAAAAAAAAATGAACATATGCCTAATCCTTGGCAAATCACACATTATCTCATTTAACAACCAGTCAGGTTAGGACATATGATTAATCAGTTTTGTTTTTAGATCAAGGAACTAGGATATAGAGATTAGGGAACTTAAGATCAAATAGCTTGGATGTGGCAGGGTCAGCATTCCCCTAGGGACTGCCTCTCCCTCTCTCCCCTCCGCACTCCCCCACCCCGTTATTCCCTGCTCCAAGCTGTCTCCAAGAGCTTTCTCTCATCTTTCATTTACAAGCAAAGGACCTTCCCACTTGCTTTCATACTTCCCCACCCCCAGCTTTCACCCAGGATCAATGGCTTCCTTTGTCCTGCTCACTATGTACCTTGGCCAAATCCCTTCCGCTTTCAGAGCCCAAGTTTTTCTTCATCAGATAAATTAAGAGGATGGATTAGCTGACTCCTAATTTTCCGTCCGATTTTAAAACACTGATGCTTTCTGAATTTAATTTCAGAATAGACATGCTGAAGCCCAAACTGCTGGGGATTTCCTTTCTGGCCAAGGAAACAAAAACTCAGTCACGTACTACGTGTAAAGGTGTTTCAGGAAGACGAAATTCAGCCCCAAGCAGGGGCAGCCTTAAGGGAATATATTCTTCAGATCAGAAGCTACTGATCACTTACAGGAAAGGTTAGCAGTACGTAGACGTAGAGTGCTCTCTCTCCCTCCTTCTTTCCAGTGAGCCAAAGCATGGTTGGCAATTCAGACAGCCAGTTTTGAGTTTTCACCATGTGACAAGCCCGAAGGCATTTCTAAAGCTGCCAGCACAGAGGCCTGTCGAATCTACTAAGGAACCAGATGCAGCAGATAAAATATCTTCCACAGCTTGGCATCTGGGGCCTGTGCTTGCCAGCTGAGAAGAGGGGCTGGGTGGCACAGTGCTGAAGGTGGGGGTAGGAGAAGGATGGCAGCGGAACAAATGACACACTTTCTCATTAAAGTAGGGGGAAAAGCAGTTCTGGAGTGCATGTCACAATTCTGGAAGTACTCGACTAAATAAAGGTGAATTGCATGTAGGTTATTATTATAGGAAATAGATTGTAAGTAGGTCAATGAGTAATTAGGTCCTTGTCACCTTAGACACTATTGTTTTATTGAAAATAAAATCGTTACTGCTTTGCATTTCTAGAATATGATAGTCTTTTTTGTAATTGACTCCATACAATTGTATTCATCAAGGCAATCTTTACTTACATATGTCTTGGATATTCCAGTTCTGCTCCCAGTAGAAAATAACAAGATTAAGGTATTATTATTTTGTTTTTTATTGTCAAGCAATAAATGACTATATGCTGGGCAAAGTGTCCTGATTCTGTTTTTCAGAATTTTGTTTCTCACTGAGAGTCTTCAAATGATATTCATTCCACTCCTTTCATTTCAATACAAGCCATCATGTATTTATTGCCTACATACATTCATAGCATGAGGATTGCAAAGATGAAGAGAAAGTGTTTGTCTTCAAGGAGCTTACAGCCTGGAGGATCACAGGAGATCTTGTTCTTAGGATCTTGTTCTTAGCCATCCAGTCCACAGACCCAGCAATGTCTAAATTGGAGGGGACTTTTGTGATTATGTAACATTCACTCACTCAGGATCAGTGTAAGGAATAAGTGGGGAGGGATGTAGAAGTAGAACAGTAGCCAAATTAAGGACACCTTTCTGTGTGTCATTGTATTTATGGTTGGGCCTCACACTTTCTAATACGAGATATGTGTATACATGTATGTGTATTTTTCTTCTCTGATTTGATTTAAAAAACAAGAATATACTAACAGGAGTTTTCCAACTGTCAATAGTCTTTTTGAAAATTTTCAATAGTCTTTTTGAAAATAACTTTGCTGAATTGTTTGTGCTAATATAATTTATGGATATATTAAAATGACAAAAAAATGCTTAAAAAAATGGCCCGTGACTCCCTGCTATTTTCAAATCAATGTTTTAGCTTCTTCATGCCAATTTCTAGAACTTTCTTTTATGCCCTCATACAATATCTTAGATATAGAATATTCTAGTTTTTCCATTAATCTATTATCAATCATTCCTCTGCAGTTTCTCATCTATTTTCTTTATCCTTATTCTTCTGCCCTTTGCACTATCACCCCCAACCCGGGGTGGGGGTGGGAATCAAAGGCCACCTGGAATATATATCCTTCCATTTATACTCAGGCAAACAGTCTTAAGCCAGAAGCATTCTATGTTTTTTCTTCCATTCTAAAATAAAGGTCATACCACATACTCTCCCCCTTTAGGTTACATTTTTAACTCAATAAGATTTTTATCAACCATTCCACTATTGATGAGTATTATTTTCAACCAGCATACTTTAAAATACAACTAATGCTGAAAGACCATTGTGCATGTATATCCTCATAAACTTTTATTGTATTGAATAGATTTTTCAGGTGTAGGATTACTGGGTAAAGGGGGTATATATATATATTTTAACAGCTACTGTGAAATTGTATTTCAAATTTCTATCAGTAATATATATCAGAGTGATTTTTCTCCTGCATCTCCACCAGTACTAGTTATTATAACTTTTTAAATTTTGCCAGTTTACTGTGTGGGAAGCAATATCCCATTATTCATTTGATTCACATTTCCTAACTACTACTGAACATGTTTTTCCCCCCACAGGTATCGTCCTTTTAGATTTGTTGTTCGTGGATTGTTTATTCTGATATTACCAAACCAGAGTTCTTTCCCTAAGTTCACAGTATTCCTCTCACCTAATTTTCAGTAGGTGAATTCACTGCTAGGTTCTAGGATGTCATGAAATAATTATGAGTTGCAGTAGCTACCAGTCCACAGACCCAGCAATGTCTAAACTGGAGGGGAATTTTGTGATTATGTAACATTCACTCACTCAGCTAATTCATTAGAAAATACTTAATGATTTATGTAGTTCACACTACCCTAGGCACTAGAGACTCAGAAGAAAAAAATGTGAATAAATAATAAAATATGTTCTCTATTTGTAAAAAGTTTCCATTGTATCTAGAGAACAGACATAAATAAAATCTGTAATATATAAGATGATAATTACTATAAGGGTGCCAAGATAAAAAGGTCTTGATAATTAGAGAAGGGAGAGACTGATTTTGCCAAGAGGGAACAAGAAATTTCCAAAGAAGGAACAAGTTATCTAATAACAAATTTTTTTTAAAAAATCTGTTTTTCTCCATTGAGAATGATATTTGCGGTGAAAGGATTTCATCAAGATCAAAAGCTTTTGCACAGCAAAGGAAACAGTTAACAAAATCAAAAGACAACTGACAGAATGGGAGAAGATATTTGCAAACGACATATCAGATAAAGGACTAGTGTCCAGAATCTATAAAGAACTTAGCAAACTCAACACCCAAAGAACAAATAATCCAATCAAGAAATGGGCAGAAGACATGAACAGACATTTCTGCAAAGAAGACATCCAGATGGCCAACAGACACATGAAAAAGTGCTCCATATCACTCGGCATCAGGGAAATGCAAATCAAAACCACAATGAGATATCACTTCACACCAGTCAGAATGGCTAAAATCAACAAGTCAGGAAATGACAGATGCTGGCGAGGATGCGGAGAAAGGGGAACCCTCCTACACTGTTGGTGGGAATGCAAGCTGGTGCAGCCACTCTGGAAAACAGCATGGAGGTTCCTCAAAATGTTGAAAATAGAACTGCCCTATGACCCAGCAATTGCACTATTGGGTATTTACCCTAAAGATACAAATGTAGTGATCCAAAGGGACACATGCACCCGAATGTTTATAGCAGCAATGTCCACAATAGCCAAACTATGGAAAGAACCTAGATGTCCATCAACAGATGAATGGATCAAGAAGATGTGGTATATATACACAATGGAATACTATGCAGCCATCAAAAGAAATGAAATCTTGCCATTTGCAACAACATGGATGGAACTAGAGCGTATCATGCTTAGCGAAATAAGTCAAGCAGAGAAAGACAACTATCATATGATCTCCCTGATATGAGGAAGTGGTGATGCAACATGGAGGCTTAAGTGGGTAGAAGAATAAATGAAACAAGATGGGATTGGGAGGGAGACAAACCATAAGTGACTCTTAATCTCACAACAAACTGAGGGTTGCCGGGGGGAGGGGGTTTGGGAGAAGGGGGTGGGATTATGGACATTGGGGAGGGTATGTGATTTGGTGAGTGCTGTGAAGTGTGTAAACCTGGTGATTCACAGACCTGTACCCCTGGGGATAAAAATATATGTTTATAAAAAATAAAAAATTAAAAAAAAAATCCAAAATCTGGCTTCTGGCAAGATCTGGAGAAGCTGATCCTAAAATTCACATGGAAATTCAAGAGACCAAGAATAGCTAAAACACTGGACATAGGGAGATGGAGAGGAGAAGGGAGTGGAGGGAAATTGGAAGGGGAGGTGAACCATGAGAGACTATGGACTCTGAAAAACAACCTGAGGGTTTGAAGGGGGGGTGGTGGGAGGTTGGGGGAGCCAGGTGGTGGGTATTATGGAGGGCACGTATTGCATGGAGCACTGGGTGTGGTGCAAAAACAATGAATTCTGTTACGCTGAAAAGAAATAATAAAGTTGGAGGACTCATGATTCTTAATTTTAAAACTTAAAAAAAAAAAAAAAATCTTCCAGCTAGGAGGTCAGAAAAGGAAGTGTAAAAGACAATTTATTTCAGACAGAAGGAACAGGAGCAACGGAAAGGTGATATGAATGTATACAGTGGTCATTAATGGCCAAGAAATGCCACAAGATTTGAGGTTGGAGTTTCTAGAGTCAAACTTAGGGAGCCCTGAAAGTGGATAAGTAGAGTCTAGTAGAGCCAAGCATGGGCATTCAGTTCAAGTGATGTTGCCCACGACCAATGTCAAAAGAAATTGCTTGTTATTATAACCTTCACCTAATATTCCCATTTACTTCTGGACCCCAAAATGATCCCATATGGATTTACCTTCACTTCACAGCATTGGTATTTCTGTAAAAGCATCTTATAACAAATGCCTAATAGCATCCCTGCCATGTACCAAATATTTTATCCTGTCTATTCCTGGTATGTTGATCTTCAAACCACCTTTGGTTACATTCTGTCTTTAAAGACTTGATTTTTTTTCTATTACTTTTTAAAGATTTTATTTATTTATTTGGGAGAGAGTGAGAAAGAACATGACAGAGGAGAAGGTTAGAAAGAGAAGCAGACTCCCATGGAGCTGGGAGCCCAATGCAGGACTCAATCCCAGGACTCCGGGATCATGACCTGAGCCAAAGGCAGTCGCATAACCAGTGGAGTCACCCAGGCGCCCTTTTTTTTCTATTATTGAAGAAAATTTTTACTTGGATCTATTTGGATCTGAAGGAGATGATTTGAAACAAAAGTTCTCATTGGGGTTTATCATCCCTGTGGTTGGACTAAAGACTTGATTTTGAAAACTCATTATATCTTTTCCCATGGCCCAACAGGATTCCAAAGGCGAGGGAATAGAAATAAATAAGCTTAATGCCAGTTTTAAAAGGCTTTGAATACCATTCTTAAGGTATCTAGATTTCATGTCATTAAATAGGTACTTACTATTTCCACACAGTCTTCTAGACTCTGGGCACACAGCGATGAGCAACACAGACCAAGTACCTATGCCATGGAATGACAATCTAGCAAAAATACTTACAAGTGCCCTATAGAAAACATGACTCCATTGAACCTTTTTAATCAGGCAGGATTATGTATTCTAGCATGACTGCTTCGTTTACAGCTTTCTTTACCTTCATGTTTAGAGGAATAAAGAGACTGATTAAGATTCTCTCCCTCTATAAAATTAAGTTTTATTTTTCTAGAGCATATTAGGGGGGGTGCCTGGGTGGCTCAGTCAGTTAAGCGTCTACCCTAGGTTCGGGTCATGATCCCAGGATCCTGGGATCAAGCCCCACATCGGGCTCCTCACTCAGCAGGCAGTCTGCTTCACCCTCTGCCTCTCTCCCTGCTCATTCTCTCTCTCTCTCAAATAAATAAAGCCTATTAGGTGATAAATCTTATTAAGATTAAAAGGGACATTTCATGAAAAGAACACATGACCCTACTTTTGTATGCATCTAATAACTTCAAAACATGAAGCAAAACTGATAAAAGATAAAACAGACAAATATATAATTATTGCTAGAGATTTCAATAATTGTTGGAACGAATAGAAAATTAGTAAGCATAATACCATCACCCAAGATAACCCGATTGAGTTTCATTGGGCATTCCACCAAGCAACAGCAGAATATACGTTCTTTTTCTTTTTTTTTTAATAAATTAATTTATTTATTTTCAGAAAAACAGTATTCATTATTTTTTCACCACACCCAGTGCTCCATGCAATCCGTGCCCTCCATAATACCCACCAGTCGGTACCCCAACCTCCCACCCCCCCCGCCACTTCAAACCCCTCCGATTGTTTTTCAGAGTCCATAGTCTCTCATGGTTCACCTCCCCTTCCAATTTCTCCCAACTCCATTCTCTCTAACACTCCTTGTCCTCCATGCTATTTGTTATGCTCCACAAATAAGTGAGACCATATGATAATTGACTCTCTCTGCTTGACTTATTTAATAATATTTTTTTAAGAATTATTTATTTTAGAGAGAGAGAGCATGCAAACAAGGAGGGAGGGCACAGGGACAGATAATCCTAAAGCAGACTCCCTGCCAAGCAAGGAGCCCAGTGTGGGTCTCCATCCCCCAACACTGAGACCATGACCTGAACTGAAATCAAGTCTGCTGCTTAACCAGTTGAGCCACGTAGGTGCCCCAGAATGTGTATTCTTTTTAAGTGTACTCAAAATATTCACCCAGATAATTTGTGAGTCAATAAACCAAGTCACAATAAACTGAAGAGGACTGAAATCCCCATTTTTTTGACAACAATGAGATGAAACTAGAAATCAATAACAGAATAGTTGCTGAAGACTCTATCAAATATTTAAAATTAAACCACTACTTCTAAATACATAAAACTTGAAGAAAAAAGCAAAAGGCAAATTAGAAAATATATTTAATTGGATTGAAATGAAAATTCATCAAAATGTGGGATGCAACTAAAACAGTGCTTAGAGAAAAATTCATAGCATTGAAAATGCTTCAGAGCAGTTACATAGTATTTCATCTTAAAATAGAAAAATGAAGAGCAACTTAAATTCAAGGTATGGAGAAGGCAGGAAATAATAAAAATGAGCAAAAAAAATGAAAAAAGGCAAAATAAGGAAAAGCTGTTTCACAGGCAAGTCAATACAATTGATAAAACACTAACCAAGCTCATTAGAGACAAATGAAAAAATATTACAAATTACCAATATCATCCTGAGGGATCCAAGATGGCAACATAAAAAGAACCTGAGTCCCTTCTTCCATGAACGCAATTTCTTTCTCCTATTCCTACATACAGAACAATTTCTCCTGAAGAACAGAGGGCTGATTGAACAGCTTTTGTGCAAGAGAAGATAGACCATATACAGAATTGCAGGTGAAACAAATGGTGAAAAGGAAAATGCCCACCCCCAACATCAAACTACAGTGGGGAAGGACAGTAGATTCATCCAGCCTGGGGCACAGAAGGAAAAAAAAAAAAAAAGCTGTGTTATAAAAGAACAACTAGAATTAAAGGAACGAGTCAAATGGTGGGGGACCTGCAGAACACTTCACATGGTCAGAGGGGCTGGCAAGTGCCATTGTTTATGTTCTTTCACCTTGAATGCACAGATAGGAGAAGATCTGGACACCCTAGCCAGCTTGACAGCTGGGACCCAGCAAGACCCAGATATCCCAGGACACAGACAAAAAAGCCACAGTTTAAAAGAAGTAGAATAGAAAAAGAACAGCGCCAGAGGAATTACAGGAATGTTCTCTTTACTCAGACAGGTGAATGCTTTACATATGCTCTCCTCTCAACACAGACAGGAGCATAGTATGGGCACCCTGTCCAGCCAGCAACCTTAGCCTTAGCCTTGTGGTCATAGCCCACACCAGCCTTAACAATCCCCCTAAGCCTCCCTCCACCTGAGCTCCAAACATCCTGTCAAGGTGGCCTCAGCATGATTCATGAAAAGGCAGTGGAAAGTGTCCACTATAGCTATAGCCGTTTTGTCACGGTGACACAGGTGCGAAACACTCCAGGATATGACAATCCCACATTTACATCAGCTCTAGATTTACTAGGACACTGGGCGGAGCACCTGAGGACTTCCCAGTCTATACACACTTGTTACATGTCTTCTGCCAAAGTCCCTCCAACCCTCCATGAACCACCACAGACCTCCTGGCTTGGGCCACCTACACTTCAGCCATCTCACAAGGGCATCCCCTGTGCATAAGACTCTCAGATTCTCTGGACTGTCTCAATTTCAGCTCTATCCATCCTACCAGGGCAATCTCAATGTAGAATGCCCCAGGATCTCCAGCCCACACCCTCTGAAGCTCCAGCCAGGCAAAGCCACCAGAATACAGTCTACATAGATGTTCCTACACAAAGCCATTCCTTCAAGATTGAGAGAAGTGGCTGTTCTCATCAACTCAAAGAAATAAACATAGAAAGTCAAACAAAATGTGTTGACAGAAGAATATGCTCCAAACAAAGAAACAAGAAAAACTTCAGGAAAATACCTGAAATAAAATAGAAATAGGCAATATGTAACTATGAAACTGCTTTGAAACATTTTCTTCCAAATGGAATCACTGAATGTTATCAATTTTTCTCTAAGCACTGTTTTTAGTTGCCTCCCACATTTTGATGAATTTTCATTTCAATCCAATTAAATATATTTTCTATTTTGTCTTGTGCTTTTTTCTTCAAGTTATATGTATTTAGAAATAGTGGTTTAATTTTAACATAAAATAGGCCAAAGTAATGGTCATAAAGATGCTCTCTGGACTGGAGAAGAGGGAATGAACTCAGTGAGAGCTATAAAGAGATAGAAAATATTTAAAAGAACCAATCAGAAGTGAAAAATACAGCTGAATTGAAAAATACACCAGAGGGAATCAACATCAGATTAGAGGATACAGAAAAAGAGATATGTGTTTTTTAACTAAAGCATTTTTTTTTTCTTTAATCAATTCCATTACCCTGACCAACAAGGTAGTGGAAAGCACCCAAGTTGAACTGCAAAAAGAATTATGAAAAATGAGCATAAGTGAAAGGATCTCTGGGAAAACATTAAACATACCAACATTTGCATTAGAGGGATTCCAGAAGAAGACAGAGAAAGGGACAGAAAATTTACTTAAAATAACAGCCGAAACTCCCTAACCTGAAGTAGAGAACAGAAATCCAGTTTCAGAAAAGAGAGTCCCAAACAAGATCCCAAGGAGGCCCACATCATGACACATAATTAAAATATCCAATATTAAAAATAAATAGAATTTTTAAAGCAGCTAGAGAAAAGCAACTAGTTATATATAAGGGGAAAATCCCATTAGGCTTTCAACTGATTTTTCAGCAGAAGCAGGCAGAAGGGAATGGCAGGATTTATTCAGAGTGCTGAAGTAAAAAATTACAACCAAGAATACTCTGTCCTGTGTAAGGTTACTATTCAAAATTGAACAGAGATAAATAATTTAGAAGACAAACAAAAGTTAAAAATCTTTATTGCCACTAAACTGACCTTACAACAAATGTTAAAGTGAACATCTTTAAGCACATATACACAAAAGGTATTAATTAGGGGAAAAAAATGAAAGAAAAAATTTCATGAGTGAAAGTAAATATAAAACAGGTAATAGATCAATCACTTGTAAAGCTAATAGAAAGGTTAAAAGACCAAAGTAGTCAATCAATTTTATCTAAATAATTAGTTAAGAGACTAAAAAATGTAAAATTGGACATTATATACATAAAGCACGGAAAGGGGAGTAAAATTGACTATTTTTAGAATGTGTTCAACCATCAACTTAGTATATACTGCTATATACTTAGGGTATTATATATGGGCCTCATGGTAACCACATACCAAAAACTTATAATAGACAACACACAAAAAAGAAAGAAATCTAAGCATAACACTAAAGTAGTAGGTCTTTAGTCACAAGGGAAAAGAGTAAGAGAAAGAACAGAGAACTATTAACAATTAAAAAAAAAAAAACAAAGGAAACAATTAACAGACAGACAGTAAGTACTTATAATTTCTTTAAATGTAAATTATCTAAGTTCTCCAGAAGAGATAGGGTGACTGAATGATTATTAAAACAAACAAACAAACAACTGGGACTCATCTATATGCTACTCACTTCAGACATAAAGACATATACAGACTGAAAGTGAAGGGATGGAAAAGATTTTCCATACAAATAAAAATTAAAAAAAAAAAAGCCAAGGTGCAATGCTCACATCAGACAAAACAGATTTTAAAACAAAGACTATGACAAGAAGCAAAGAAGGGCATTCCTTAATGATAAAGAGATCAATCAAACAAGAACTAATAATTGTGGGGCACCTGGGTGGCTCAGTGGGATAAAGCCTCTGCCTTCAGCTCAGGTCATGATCCCAGGGTCCTGGAATTGAGCCCTTCATCGGGCTCTCTGCTCAGCAGGGAGCCTGCTTCCTCCTCTCTCTCTCTGCCTGCCTCTCTGCCTACTTGTGATCTCTGTCTGTCAAATAAATAAATAAGATCTTAAAAAAAAGAACTAATAATTGTAAATATCTATGCATCCAACATAGGCACAAATAAAACATTAACAGACAAAGCTAGAAATCAAAAATAAGACAATAGGAAACTATAGCATCCCACTTAAATCAATGGATAGATCATCCAACAGAAAATTCAATAAGGAAACAGTGACTTCGAATGACAAATTGGGCCAAGTTAGACTGACAGACATATATACAACATTCCACCCAAAAACAGAATTCACATTTTTTTCAAGTACACATGAAACATTCCCCAGAACAGATCACGTTAGGCCACAAAACATGTCTTAATAAATTTAAAAAGATTGAAATCATATCAAGCACCTTTTCCCACCACAAGGGTATGAAATTAGAAATCAATTACCAAAAAACAAACAAACGTGAAAAAAAAACACAAATACTCGGGGACTAAACAACATGCTACTAAACTACCAATGGGTCAACAAAGAAATCAAAGAATAAATTTTAAAAAATACATGGTGACAAATGAAAATGAATATAAGCTCCAAAACCTTTGGGACACAACAGAATATTTTCGAAGAATGTTTATAGTTATACAGAGCTACCTCAAGGAACAAGAAAAATCTCAATCTAAATTTACAACTAAAGGAAATAGAAATGAATAGACAAAACTCCAAGTTAGTAGAAGGAAAAATATAATAAAAATAGGGTGGAAATAAATGAAATAGAGATTTCAGTAACAACTGAAAAAATAAAACCAAGAGCTGTTTTTTTTTTTAAGATAATCAAAATTGATAAACCTCATGAAGAGAGGACTCAAGTAAAATTCGAAATGAAAGAGGAGAGTTGAAACTGACATCACAGAAATACAAAGAATTCTGAGACTACTACAAATATTTCTATACCAACAAATTACACAACTTGGAAGAAATGGATAAATTCCTGGAAACAATCTTTCAAAAGTGACTCACAGGGAAATAGAAATTCTGAATAAAACACACAAACAAAATATTCTGAACAGATCCATTACTAGTAATGGAATTTAGTCAGTAATCAAGAAACTCCCAACAAATGAAATCCAGGACCAGATGACTTCACAGGAAAATTCAACCAAACATTTAAAGAAGAGTTAATCCCTAATATTCTTAAATATCTAAATATCCCCCCAAAAAATCAATAGGAAGGAAAGCTTCCAAATACATTTGATAAGGCCAGAATTTCCCTAATACCAAAACCACAAACATACTACAAAGATACTACAAAAACAGGAAACTAAAGGACAATATCCCTGATGAACATAGCTGCAAAAATTATCAACAGAATATAATTCAATAACACATTAAAATGATCATCTATCACAATAAAGTGGAATTTATTCCAGGGATGCAAAGGTAGTTCACTATCTCCATCAATCAATGTGATCCATCACATCAACAAAATTGAATATAAAATCCTCTCAAGAGATGCAGAAAAAGTATTTGACAAAACTCAACACCAATTCATGATAAAAACTCTCAACAGGGCGCCTGGGTGGCTCAGTGGGTTAAAGCCTCTGCCTTCGGCTCAGGTCATGATCTCAGGGTCCTGGGATGGAGTCCCGAATCGGGCTCTCTGCTCAGCGGGGAGCCTGCTTCCTCCTCTCTCTGCCTGCCTCTCTGCCTACTTGTGATCTGTCTCTGTCAAAGAAATAAATAAAATTAAAAAAAAAAAAAAACTCTCAACAATGTGGGTTTAGAGGAAATATACCTGAATATAACAAAGACCATATATAACAAACCCACAACTAATAAAATAAATGGTGAAAAACTGAAAGCTTTTCCTCTAAGATAAGAAACAAGACAAGGTGGGGCACCTGAGTGGCTCAGTGGGTTAAGCCTCTGCCTTCAGCTGAGGTCATGATCCCGGGGTCCTGGGATCAAGCCCCGCATGGAGCTCTCTGCTCAGCTGAGAGCCTGCTTCCCTTCCTCTCTCTCTGCCTTCCTCTCTCTCTGCCTGCCTCTCGGCCTACTTGTGATCTCTCTCTGTCAAATAAATAAATAAAATTAAAAAAAAAAAAAAAGAAAAAAAGAAACAAGACAAGGATATATTTCCACTCTCACTACCTTTATTCAACATAGTGCTAGAAGTCCTAGCTGTGGTAATCAGAGAAGAAAAATAAAAGGTGTGGCCAAAACGGTAAGACAGAAGCAAAACAGTCACTATTTGCAGATGACATGATACTATATATATATACAAAACCCTAAAGTCTCTACCAAAAGTCTATTAAAATAAATGAATTCATTGGCCTTGCAGAACATAAAATTAATAAACAGAAAGCTCCTGCATTATTATGCACTAATAATGAAGTAGCAGAAAAAGAAATTAAGAAAAACTCCATTTATAGTTACACCAAAAAGAATAAAATACATAAGAATAAATTAAATCAAGGAGATGAAAGGCCTATACTCTGCAAACAAGAAAACATTTATCAAAGAAATTGAAGACAATGCACCCCCCCCAAAAAGGAAAAATATACTATACTATGCGCATGGATCATAAGAAATAATATTGTAAAAACGTCCTTACTATCTAAAGCCATCTACAGATTCAGTTCGAACCGTAACAAAATACCAACAGCATTTTATACAGAACTAGGACAAATAATCCTAAAATCCATATGCAACAACAAATTACTCTGAATAGCTAAAGCAATCTTGAGAGAGAACAAAGCTGGAGGTATCATATCCCAGATTTCAAAACATACTACAAAGTTATAATAAACAAAACAGTATGGTACTGGCACAAAAATAGACACTTATCTATGGAACATGATAGGAACCTTTGAAATAAAACCATGCCTATGTGGTCCATTAATCCACAACAAAGTGCATAGGAATATACAATGGGGAAAACAGCTGCCTTGATAAGTAGTGTTGGGAAAACTCAACAGTTACAGGCTAAAGAATAAAGCTGGTCTACCTTCTTACACCATATGCAAAAATAAACTTAAAAAGAAGTGAAAACCTAAATATGAGACCTGAAGCTGTCAAAGTCCTAGAAGAAAACATAGGGAGTAATATCTTTGACATAAGCCTTAGCAACACATATATGGGTGTGTCTCCTCAGGCAAAGGAAACAAAAGCAGAATTAAACTATTAGGACCAAACCAAAACAAAAAGCTTTTACACAGTAAAGAAGGCCATCAATAAAACAAAAAGCCTCCTAAATGGCAGAAGATAATTGCAAATGACATGTTTTAAAAGGGGTTAATGTCAAAAAATAGAAAGAATTCATATACCACCACCAAGTCAGTATGGCTAGTATCAAAAAGACAAAAAATAACATTTGTTGGTGAGGATGTGGAGAAAAGGGAACCTTCACACCCTGTTAGCAGGAAGGTGAATACAACCACTGTGGAAAATAGTATGGTGATTCCTCAAAAAATTGTTAGCAATACCATATGATGCAGTAATTCCAGTACTAGGTATTTACACAAGGAAAGCAAAAACACTCATGTGAAAAAGATATATATGCACCTATATTTAATGAGGCATTATTTACAATAGCCAAGATTTGGAAGCAACCTAAGTGTCTATTGATAGATGAATGGCTAAAGAAGATGTGAATAAAGAAGCATATACACTGAAATATTACACAGCCATAAAAAATGAGATCTTGTCATTTGTGACAGCATGGGTGGACCTAGAGAGTATAATGCTAAGTAAAATAAGTCAGAGAAAGACCAACACCATATAATTTCACTTATTTAGGTAATTAAAAAACAAAATAACAGAGTCCATAGTCTCTCATGGTTCACCTCCCCTTCCAATTTCTCTCAAATCCCTTCTCCTCTCCAACTCCCCATGTCCTCCATGATATTTGTTATGCTCCACAAGTAAGTGAAACCATATGATAATTGACTCTCTCTGCTTGACTTATTTCACTCAGCATAATCTTTTCCAGTCCCATCCATGTTGCTACAAAAGTTGGATATTCATCCTTTCTGATGGAGGCATAATACTCCATAGTGTATATGAACCACATTTTCCTTATCCATTCGTCTGTTGAAGGGCAGAAAGATTCCCTTCTTTTTTTTTTTAATAAACATATATTTTTATCCCCAGGGGTACAGGTCTGTGAATCACCAGGTTTACACACTTCACAGCACTCACCAAAGCACATACCCTCCCCAATGTCCATAATCCCACCCCCCTTCTCCCAAACCCCCTCCCCCCAGGAACCCTCAGTTTGTTTTGTGAGATTAAGAGTCACTTATGGTTTGTCTCCCTCCCATCCCATCTTGTTTCATTTATTCTTCTCCTACCCACTTAAGCCCCCATGTTGCATCTCCACTTCCTCATATCAGGGAGACCATATGATAGTTGTCTTTCTCTGCTTGACTTATTTCGCTAAGCATGATACGCTCTAGTTCCATCCATGTTGTCGCAAATGGCAAAATTTCATTTCTTTTGATGGCGGCATAGTATTCCATTGTGTATATATACCACATCTTCTTGATCCATTCATCTGTTGATGGACATCTAGGTTCTTTCCATAGTTTGGCTATTGGAAGGGGAGGTGAACCATGAGAGACTATGGACTCTGAAAAACAATCTGAGGGGAATGAAGTGGTGGGGGGGTGGGAGGTTGGGGTACCAGGTGGTGGGTATTATAGAGGGCACAGATTGCACCACTGGGTGTGGTGCAAAAATAATGAATACTGTTATGCTGAAAATAAATAAATTTAATTAATAAAAAAAATCCTAAAAAGAAATCCTAAAAAAAAAAAAAAAAAGAAGTAACAAAGCAACTGACATGAGCTACAACACAGATGAATCTTGAAAACAGTATGCTGATAGAAGTCAGTTTCAGTCATAAAAGACCACAGACTATTTGATTCCATTCTTAGGAAAGAATAGGGGATAGAAAGTAGATTAGTGTTTGCTTAGGGCTAGGTGGGAAGGGGCTGAGAAAGAGTGGGGAAGAGATACCTAAGTGTTGCAGGATTATTTTTGAGGTGTTGAAAATGTTCTAAAATTGACTGTGCTGATGGTTGTAGTTGTTTATGAATACACTAAAAATCACATCAAACTGGACAGTTCAAGTATGTGAATTATATGGTCTATAAATTAAAATTCAATAAAGCTTGTTAAAAATTAAAAAAAAAATAACAGAAACGGACTCAAAAATACCAAGAAGAACTGGTGGTTACCAGAGGGAGGGTGGGTGAGGGAATTATCTAATTTGGTGAATTAAGAGGTACAAACTTCCATGTATAAAGCAAGTCACAGAGATGAAAAGTACAGCATAAGGAATATAGTCAATAATGCCACACTTACTGTGGTCAGCATTGCTTAATATATTTTTTTGTTGAATCACAATGTTGTATACCTGAAATTAATAGAACACTGTGTGTCAACTATATTTCAATAAAAAAATCACTAATATCAGAAATGAAACTATGTAGATAGAAGGAGAGAGGGAGAGGCAGAGGAAAAGAAGGAAGAGGGAGGGAAATTGGGAGGGGAAGAGAGTATCTCTGGAGGGTCTACAGACTTTTAAAAGGAATAGGTGGAGATCCTGGAGTCCTGGGATTGAGTCCCACACTGGACTCCCTGTTCTGCTTCTCCCTCCGACCTTACCACGCTCATGCACCCTCTCTCTCATTTTTCTCCCTCTCTCAAATAAATAAATAAAATCTTTTAAAAAAAGGAATATTATGAAGATTTGTGATAAGTTAAACAATTTAAATATGGGAAAATCATTTAAAAGACATAGATCATTCAAGAAGAAACAGATATATTTAATAGTCATATATAAAGAAACTAAGTTTGTAGTTAATAACCTCACCACAAAGAAGCCTCCAAGCTCAGATGACTTTACTGGTAAATGTTATCAACCATTTAATGGAGAAATAGTATTACTAGTATTACTTGATCAATTGCTCACAAATTCTTAGAAAATCGAAGAGATAGAATACTTCCCAACTCATGTTATGGAGCAAATATTACTCAGATGTTTAAACCAAAATCATTATAAGAAAATAAAACTAAAGACCACCTTTTTTTTTTTTAAGATTTTATTTATTTATTTGACGGAGAGAAAGATCACAAGTAGGCAGAGAGGCAGGCAGAGAGAGAGGAGGAAGCAGGCTCCTTGCTGAGCAGACAGCCCAATGCGGGGCTTGATCTCAGAACCCTGGGATCATGACCTGAGCCGAAGGCAGAGGTTTTAACCCACTGAGCCACCCAGGCACCCCTAAAGACCACCTTTTTGTTGTTTAAGCCATCCAGTTATGACAGCCCAAGATGAAAAGAGCAACTACAAACAATGAAAATTGAACTAAAGAAATACTTACAATACCATCAGCAATTGAAATGCCTAGAAATTAATGTAACACATATACATGCGCATGGGTATTATATATATATATCTATAAATCTATATATTTTTATACCTTCTAAATATAGTCAATATAAAAAAATTGCATAAATAATATCAGTGATGAAGCTGTTATGAGTGGCTTTCATCTCCATACATTATTAGAAAAACCTAAGCAGGTGCTCCTGGGTGCCTCAGTCAATTGTCTGCCTTTGACTTAGGTCATGATCCTGGAGTCCTGGGATCGATCCCCACATTGGGCTCTCTGCTCAGTGGGGAGCCTACTTCTCCCTCTCCTTCAGTTCCCCTGCTCCTGCTCTCTAACTCTCTGTATCTCAAATAAATAAAATATTTTAAAAAAAACATAAGCAGATGATTTTAGGTATTAGGCATTTATCATGAAAACTCACAGGGAACTAAGTAGGCCTTGGGATGGAATCCAGCAGATGTGAAGACACTGAGTCTTTGATCACAGCATGTATTTAATTGTAATAGTTTCTGGGTGTTTTTTGTTTTTTTTTTTTTTTTTTTTTTGGAATGAATGTGTGAAGAAATTCTTTCTGCTGATAGCTCTTCCTGCTGACTGCAAGATTCTAGTATGTGGATTCCCTGAAGGAAGTCACCCTAGGCCGTGTCAGAGAGACTGTCAGAATCTGATTGTGAATCTAGAATGCCAGACAAGTTTCAACTTAAGAGCCAACTCTGATAGATTAGTAGTGACCACCAGGAGAGAAAATTCTGAGAAAGGACTTGGAGACTTAACTTGAACTCAGTTAGGGAGAGGACTACAGTAAGAGAAGCATGTTTACTGTGGGATGTCAGAATGTATACCTTGCATTAGCCATCCCTGGCTGAAACCTCATCACTGGGATCCAGGAGACAGAATCTGGCCCTCAGTGGGCATTAAGTAATGATACATAAAGTCAACCTTTAACCTATGGTGACCATTCAACTCACTGCTCTGTGTGAAATGACATTTTTCTTGCCCTTTTCACAATTGTTAAACCCAAATACTATTGCTGATCTTTTTTTTTTTTTTAAGATTTTATTCATTTATTTGACAGAGAGAGAGAGATCACAAGTAGGCAGAGAGTCAGGCTGAGAGAGAGGGGGAAGCAGGCTCTCCACTCAGCAGGGATGCTGAGGCAGATGCGGGGCTCTATCCCAGGACCCTGAGACCACAATCCGAGCCTAAGGCAGCTCTGATCCACTGAGCCACCCAGGTGCCCCTATTGCTGATCTTCTGAACTTCACCATTTGATTATTCTGCTGAGTTACATAAATGAAAAATTCTTTTAATACATCCATGTGCCCCCCACATACACACCCCGTACATATCACACACAAAGTATAAAGATATGCTTTAACAGAAGGAAAAACTAAAGTTCACAGATGTGTTTTGACTTACCCATTCAGGCAACTGCTAAATGATAAACACAGACTTAAAATTTAATTCTTCTGTGCCCAAGTCCAGTGTACATTTCAGTATCACAGAGAAGTATCTTCAAGTTATAAGAATCAGAGTCACATGTAAGAACAATGTGTGATTTGGCCAAAAGCAGAAAGTTACTGAGTTGCCAAAGAAAGACTCCATTTACAAATCTGATTACATTTAGGATCATTTTTCTTTTATGGTTATGGATCCTTTCTAGGTGATTATTTCTATCATATGTTGTTTCATACTGTTTTGTAATTATCTATTACTGTTTTGTAATTATCTATTACTCTATCAGAAGCAACTTGAAAACTTCCCTTTAATCTCTAGGTCCATAGAGAAGAATACAGTATCTGGCATAACACAGGCACCCCCAAAATGGTAACTGAACGACTGAATAAATGCAAATGATTTTCAGACGTTTATAAGATTATGGCATTTGTCAAGAAAGTGATGTGGGGATCTGAGGAAATGTAATGATAGAACTCCAATGATTTAAATACAGTCTATTTAATTTATTAATATCAGCTAGAGACCTGGTACTGAGCCAGGCAATTTAATAAACTTTTTCTTTCATTTGACCACTCACAAAAAGTCTGTGAAATAAATATTTAGCCCTTTGTACAGAAATTAATGCTCAGAGAGATCAACCAATATGTCCTGTTTCACACAGTAAGATCCAAACCTTTACTTTCAAAGCCCGGTGCTCTTTCCAAATATTATATTAGAGAACTAAATATTTATCTGGAATATTCCCTAAAATGAGGATCAGGATTCTATATAATTCTACCCTTTGAAATTATGAGATCTAAGAATGTATTTGTAAGGTATTTATCTTCCATTTTTAAATTATATTCTTGGTGTCTTAGAATTTGAAGTAAAACCTATTTTACAGTGTCCTGGCATACAATGTTTTTCTCTACTGATCCCTGAGTGGGTCCAACCAGGTCGTAATTCAAACTTACAACAATTTTCCACTTGTAGCCTAGCTTTCCTCCCCATTTTGTCCTTTGGATAACCTTATAATGACTTTTACTGTATTTATGCAAGACCTTGCCAATTAGCCCATTGGAACTTCCAAATAGAGAAGAAACAGAAAAGAATGAAAAGAGGGAAGAAGAGAAACGATGATCTGGGGTAGCATTTAACTAGCAGGAACTTTTCACACTGTCGGGTCATAGAAACACAAAGTCAGAAGAGTCCTAGAGTTCTCATAACCCAGCCCTGTAATATTTACAGATGTGTTTACTTTGGCATTTGTAAAAGAACAGAGGGTTTATAGCCAGCCAATCTGGGGTCAAATCCTGACTTTGCTACTTTCAGCTTTATGAGTTTTATTTGGTATGTTACTTTACCTTGTTTTTCCTAATTATAAAGTAAGAATATGGATATTTAACTCATAAGATCATTTTGAAGACCAAATGTTGGAATATATTCAGCACTTGGCACATGCCTGGCACATAAGAGCTTGTAAATGTTCTCCCCTCTGTCATCATTATTGTCATTGCATAGTGCTTCATTGGGCAACTCTTATGGTGTAGGTGTGCAGTTATTGCTTGGCAGGATTGAACAGTGATGATACGGTTACTGTTCAGCTACTCTTGGGCAATGTCCTGGATCTCAGTAAAAGTGTCAGAAAATAGACTCAAATGCAATGCCACTAGTAAGGTTTCATTTTGGTACTTAAAACAGTATTCTAGTGATAATACCTATGAAGTTCAGAGAAGGCTTTTCTACTTCAATGTATGTATTTTCCTGGGGAAACACCCTCATTTTTTTTTCATTCATTTATACAAACTTATTTACTACAAGTTTAGATTGATCTGCCTCTGCCTCCATTTCTATAATACTACTGAATATTCTCTCTCTCTTTACATACCACAGTCAAAGGAAAGTAAAGTAACATACACGTATGTAGTGGGTACATTAGGGAAGTGTGAACTAGGCATGCTCAGTGCAACTCCTTCCTTCCCCTGCTCCACCCCACCCTTGGAGTAGTATTTTCCAGTAGTATCTTCCATTCTTCCCTGCCCCTAAATGCAAATATTTTATGGGGTCCTGTGGATGTTTGGTCTTGTCTATACTTAGGGGAATATATCTGTATAATATATAATATAAGGAGTTTACTGCTCCATGTATAAAATACATCCTTCAACTTAGTCTTCCCAAGATGAGAGCCAATTTTTTTTTAAAGATTTTATTTATTTATTTGAAAGAGAGAGACAGTGAGAGAGAGCACAGACAGGGAGAAGAGGGTGAAACATATACTTATGAATATTAAAGATTCAGATTATGGCTTTAATATTTGAAATAAAATAGATTTTATTAATGGGCAAATAAAAAGAAATGTGGGCTACTATCAAGTTAGAGATTGAAGTTCTGCTTGTATACAGAAAATCAGAAAAATAACCTCAGATCCCAAACCAAAAAAATGCATTAAAGCATTCCCATGACGCCTTAGTCTTGGAAATAAGGTGGCTCAAAAACATACAAGGGCCAAAAGCAGCAAAGTAATTAAAGGGTGCTCTAAGAAAAATGGGGGCTCAGGAAACAATTTTAATTCTGGCAATGACAAAGGATAACCTATCAAGAAATCAAAGGGTAACGAATGTATGTATAAACACAGTTGAGCTTTCAGAGGACAAGCTAGATCTATATAAATAGAGGAATAAAAACAAAGTATCAAACTCACATGTAATTGATCTAAAGAATGAAACTGAAAAGAAATGGAGGCCTTAGGCTGAGCATGTCTAGGCATTTATTCTTCTCAGATTTACCAATCAGATGAGTCACTGCAGCTCCCTTGGCATAGACTGAGTAAAGGGACAGAAAGAAGCCAGAGGTATGACTAACTGGATTCTCGTCACCTAAAAGAAAATACAATAGAGGGAAAAGATTTCCCAATACTCAGCAGTGAAATGCATATGATTAAAATATAAAATTATAATCCATGGAACAACCACCTATTAACCATTAGTGTGAATATAATTCGTCTGTTACCAGTATATAGTTTATAGTTTAGCCAAAAAAAAAAAAAAAATTCCCTATAATCCCCATACCAGCTACTATGTTAGTTACTATAGATGAACTAATATGGAAGATAGATAGAGGGGGATTCCTGGGTGGTTCAGTTAAGTGTCTGGCTTCGGTTCAGGTCATGATCCCGAGGTCCTGGGATCGAGCCCCACATTGGGCTCCCTGCTCAGTGGGAGGCCTGCTTATCCCACTCCCACTCCCCTGTTTGTGTGCTCTCTCTTGCGGTTTCTCTCTCGGTGTCAAATAAATACATAAAATCTTAAAAAAATAAAAAAGAGTTTCTGATTCCCTGTTTTTAGGGTCTTCAGGTAAAATGATGAATGTATTTAGTGAATAACTTAAATAAGATGTGTAAGTCTTGTAGCATGGATATAGTCACAGGAGGGCTGGACAAAGAGGGGACGTAACACAACCTGGAAACTGCTAAGCTTCAGGGTTGGCTTTTTGCTTTTTAGCAGCCAAGATGAGGTAGTAACCATGGTGAGTTTCATAACTTTCAACATCTTAAAGGAAAAAAATATATCAATTCTTCAAGAAAGACAGCCTTTTTCTTTTCAGCACTAAATTAGAAATTCATTTCATGGAATTTTGTAGGAAACACTGAATGATGTAATGGGTAATGTTCCCAGCATCACTTTATCAGGCCTCACCAAAATGATATAGATTTGTCTCTTATCAAAGATTTCGAAGATAGTAAAGAACATATTATACAATATATATTGCCTAACTTACTGCATATCAGAACCACTTTGGGATCTGTTTTAGAATACGTATTCCCCAGCATTGTTTAATAAACTCGTTCTCCAAATCTTAAATTCTAACAGCTTATATTTGGATCATAACTCTTTTATGTTTTTATGTTCTCTTACACTGTATTCCCACTAGAGCTGCCTTTAGAACTTACAGAGGTCTCCAGTCCATAATCTTCCCCTTTCCTCCCAATCTGTCTGGAGTGCTTCCTTTTATTTTTTTTTTAATTACAATTTTTAATTTAAATTCTAGTTAATTAACGCATGTGGTGAAATTGGTTTCAGGGATAGAATTTAATGGCACATCACTTACCTATAACACCTATAACATCACTTACCTATTACCTATGCTTATCACAGCAAGGGCCCTCCATAATACCTATCACCCGTTTAGACCATCCCCCATCCAGCTCCCTCCATTGACCTTATTTGTTCATATAGTTAAAAGTCTTTTATATAAGACATCTGAATCAAAATTTAAAACAATTAGAAGGATGGTAACTGGGCTTGAAAAAAGCATAGAAGACACCAGAGAATACCTTATTGCAGAGATAAAAGACCAAAAGTTAGTCAAGCCAAAATTTAAAACGCTACAACCGAGATGCAGATCCAAAATGAACAATGTAACAAAGAGGATGGATGAAGCAGAGGAATGAGTCAGTGATACAGAAGATAAAATAATGGAAGATAATGAGGGGTGCCTGGGCGACTCAGTCAAGTGTACAGCTCTTGGTTTCAGCTCAGGTCATGATCTCAGGGGCATGAAATTGAGCCCCGTGTCAGGCTGTGTGTTCAGTGCAGAGTCTGCTTGAGATTCTTTCCCCCTGATTTTCCCTTCCCCTCTAACGCCTCCTCCTGCTCATGCTCTCTATAAAAAGTAAATAAAGTCTTTAAATTAAAAAAAGATAGAAGATAATGAAGCTGAAAAGAAGAGGAAAACAAAGGTAAACTTAAGGAACTCAGCAACTTATTAAAATGGAATAACATTTGTACCACAGGAATGCCGGAAGATGGAGAAGAAAGGAAGGCAAAGAAAGAAGAAGGAGGGAGGAAAGGAAGCTAAACATGAGACTCTTTTTTAAACATTTTTCTTTCTAGTTTTTAATTTCTTTTTTTCAAGTTAGTAAATAATCTTTATTTTTTTAATTTATTTTTTATTTTCAGCATAACAGTATTCATTATTTTTGCACCACACCCAGTGCTCCATGCAATCCATGATTTCTATGTAGATAACATACAGCGCAGTATTTGTTTCAGAAGTAGAACTCAGCAATTCATCACTTACATACATACCTAGGGCTCATCATATCAGGTGCCCTCCTTAATACCCATCACACATCTAGCCCATTCCCCATGTCTCTTATGGGGTGGGGGTGATGCCTGGGTGGCGCAGTTGCTTAAGCATCTACCTTCAGCTTGAGTCATGATCTCAGGGTCCTGGAATCAAACCCCACATCAGGCTCCTTGTTCCATGGGGTGGGAGGAGGGTCTGTTTCTCCCTTTTGCTCAGGCTTGGTCTTGGTCTCTATTTCAAATAAATGAATAAAATCTTAAAAAAACAAAACAAACAAACAAACAAAAACCTCTTATGGTTTGTTTCTCCACTTCCCCCCCATATGGTTGTCTGTTTTGTTTAAATTTCACATATGAGTAAAACCATATGGCATTTGTCTTTCTTTGACTTGTTTCACTTAACATAATACATTCTAGCTCGATCCAGGTCATTGTAAATGGCAAGATTTCATTCCTTTTGATAGCTAAATAATATTCCATTTTATACATATACCACGTCTTTTATATCCATTTATTAGTTGATGGACGTTTGGGCTCTCTCCATAGTTTGGCTATTGTTGATAATGTTACTATAAATATAAACATCGAGGTGCATATATCCCTTTGAATCAGTGTTTTTTGTATCCTTTGGGTAAACATCTAGTAGTGCAATTGCTGGATCATAGACTAGTTCTTTTTTTAGCTTTTTGAGGAACATCCATACTGTTCTCCAGAGTGGTCATACCAGTTTGCATTCCCACCAGTGTACATGAAGTTTCCCATTTCTCTGCATTTTCACCAACACCTGTTCTTTCTTGTGTTGTTAATATTAGCTGTTCTGACACGCATGAAGTGGTATTTCATCATTGTTTTGATTTTTTTTACTCTGATGAGTGAGGTTGAGCATCTTTCTATGTTTCTGTTAGCCATTTGGAGGTCTTCTTTGGAAAAAGTGTCTATTTTTATCTTCCACCCATTTCTTAATTATTATTATTATTGGCTGTTGAGTTTGATAAGTTCTCTACAGATTTTAGATACTAACCATTTATTCAATATGTCATTCACAAATATCCTCTCCCAGTCTGTAGGCAACATTTTAGTTTTGCTATCAATAAGTTGCAATGGGTGAGATCAAAGAGGTTGCTGCCTATATTGTCCTCTAGGATTTTAATGATTTCCCGTCTCACATTTAGATCTTTCATCCATTTTGAATTTTCTTTTCATGGGTAATTACTTAAGCTACCTTCTTCCCAGAGTCCTCAATCCCTCAAGCTACTATTGTACCATCCATCTTCAACCATCCCATGATAAAACATTGATCCTCGGATTTTTAGCAGAATTCCATAGACCTATGAATGCAAGAAAAAAAAAAATCAAGGATTTTAGAATTGATTAAACAGTAGATAAATTATCTATAGAAAAGGTCTCCAAATTACGAAATAATATAATCATGTTTAAGAGGAAAGAGATTGTGTGTGATATCTGCTTGCTATTTATGTAAGACCTTGAAGTGAAATTCAAGTGTTTACCACATGCAAATTGAGAGATAACAGTAGGATACACTTAAAATAATCTTTTTACTTAAGGTGATTATAGGCTAGTATAGAAGATATAACAGGTAACAGTAAGTAAACTTCTTGAATGCTTACTATCTTCCAAACACTTTAAATTCATGATAGCCAGGCTGTGCAATATTCCTTCTAGGTAGCTTTTAATACATTAATAAATTACTTCAAAACATAGCAGTGCAGGGGTGCCTAGGTGTCTCAGTCAGTTAAGAATCTGCCTCCTACTCAGATCATAATCTCAGGGTCCTGTGACCAAGCCCTACATCATCTCTCTATTCCCCCTGCTCATGTTCTCTCTCTCTCAAATGAATAATTTTAAAAATCTTAAAGAAAAAAACAACACAAAAACCTAGCAATGTAAAATGGTCATTTTCAAAATGTGGTACCTGAACCATCTGCATCAATATCACATGGAAACTTGTTAGAAATGCAATTTGGGGACCCCAACTGAAACCAATTAATCAGAAACTCCAGAGGCAGGTCCCAATAATATTTATTTTAAAAAGCCCTCAAAGTCCTTCTGATGCAAGCTGAAGTTTGGGAAAGACTAGCTTAAAATAGCCATGTATTTTTTAAGCTCACAATTCGAGTCTGTGTGTTGGTAATTTGTGTTGGGCTCAGTGTGGGTTTTCATATCACCTGTGCTCACTGCTCACTTATTCATCTTCCCGTGAGTCCCCTAGCTGCTGGCTCATCTGCAACGTCCTTAGTAGGACAGCCTGTCTCTGCTCCAAGTGGGCTCACATAATCCGGGAAGTTAGTGTTAGTTTGTTCAAATGATAGCTGAGCAAGATTCAAAAGGGTAAATGGGAATAGGCAAGGTCTCTTGAGGCCTAAGTTCAGAACTGGCACATACATCACATTCTATTAAAGCAAGTCCCAAGACTAGCCCAAGTTTAAGGAGTGGGAAAATGGACTCTACTGATGCATGAGCTACAAATCACATTCCAAAGGGCAAAGATAGGAGATGAAGACTGGAGGCCATTGTTGGCCAACAGTGTACAACCTAAGATACTCTTACACCCAATCTGTTAGATTAAGAAATTGAAGTTCAACAAATTTAAATAATTGTTATAAGGTTATTCATCTTTTAAGTGCAGATTCTAAATTTGAACCTAAGCTTGTCTAATTCCCATGAATCAGATCTTATACAGCTATAGATTGTGTACAGCCATAACATAACATAGTATGTAAAAAATAAAATGGAGGCCCAGAGAAGAGTTTACAGAAGTTCAAAAAAGGGAGATATGGTTTCTGTTTCTGGTGAGAGAAAAATTCTTTGAGAGTAGTGAAATTTGAGTTGAGCCATGCAGGATGAGTGATCTAGGAAGAGAAAGAAGTTTGAGCATAAAGCTCCTGTTGAGAAATACCAAACTACCATCAGTAAACACATGGAGTCTCTTTTGACTAGAATTTAGGGTATTTAAAGAGGAAAAGGAGATACATGTAGAAATATAGGCTCTCGCAAAGAGATCTTTGAATACCGAGGTAAGCAATTTGAGCTTAAATATTTTTGAACAAAACATGAAAATAAAGCATTCTAAATTCCAAGGATTCTTATCTTCATGAAAATTATCCTTTCATGGACTTATACATGGAAAACATTTTATTTTGGAGTCATTTTCCTTCTACAATTTCTCAACTGTCGTCCATCCTCTTTAAGCAAGTATTGTTCAGGAAAACAGAACTACTAAGCTAATCCCATCATTCAGATAGGATACTGAAGAGTTGAGTTAGGTCACACTTTCTCTAAATCAAAGCTTCCTAACTGGGCATGTGCAGTGACACATGAGTATAAATGTGCCAAAATTAATCCTCCCTGCAATCTGGGCATCATATTGGGTCTAGAGTGGCTGGAGCCCCATTGGGCTGATTGCTTCAGGCCATAGCTACTGTGCTCCTTTTCTCTGTCATACAGTTCAAACATTAAGCATTATTGTTTTCTATGTGTTCCATATATGTAAAAATAGAAAGTCACTACCCTTGAGGCCCTCAGTGACTAGCATCCCAAATCCTGGGGGATGCTAAAAGAACTCCTTCACTATAAAAAACAAAAGTCTCTGGAACCCTGGGGTACATCCCAGAATGGTGTTCTGAGACTCCCAGATAACTCTAATAACCCACCAGTTTTGTGATTCACTGTTGTAGAACATTCTATAGTCCAGTAAACTGATCTCCTAAATTATGTTTAGCTCCTGACAAATTATAGAAGGGAACATAAGGGGTCACACCCTATTCCCATTCTTACCCTGCCTCCCAATAGTGACCTCTTTAAGAGTAGAGACCACTTCCCCAACCTCTTTAACTACCAAGGCTTTCCAATTTCATTCTCACCATGAGCCACATGTGGAAGAGTTGGACTCCTCTGGGATGAACAGTCTAAGAATGAACAGATATTCAAACACATATTTTGATTTTCATGTGGTTCTAGGAACTTCCTAGAAAGGAGCATAAATCTAGACTATAACCACGCAAAAAAAAAAAAAAAAAAAGGAAGTTTGTGAAGGGGCCTGGACAAAGAGAAAGAAAAGTTTCTAAGAGAAAAATCACACTAAGTGAAGTCTGTCAGAATGGACCAGAACAAATGGGCCTATTAGAGAGGGCTGTGTTTTCTTTTACACTAGCAGATTGCATTTGAGCATTCTCTCACCCAGATATAACACCACTATGACTATTACATTCTGTCCGAAGTCACCTATGTGTTCTGCAAGGAAGACTCATTTGAACAGAAGAATGGTATCACTAGGTGCATCAATCAGCTCTGTTATAGAAACCCCCACGGAAGGAGCTGGTCAGGTAAAATGGAAGAAGTGCACATGTTGGTGGTGGAATCCTAGAGGTGGGCTCACAGAGGTCACCGGTGGGATGGGCAGCTGTCTGGGCACATAGAGTGCCATTGTTTAGAGGAGGTCAGGAGAGAGCCAGGTGGCAGCATAGGCAGCAACTTGTGAGTGGATAAGTGATTAGTAGTCAGTTAAGCAGGATGGTGAACATACGGGATGATAGACTGAGGGATGGTAAAGAAATAGGCAAATTTGATACTTTTTGATTACTTTTAACCTAAAATACTTCTTGAGTTTTTATTAGGTACTATTTAAGACTATGGATTTTTGTCAAACTCAAACTGAAAACAAACCAAAAAAAGGAACACTTGCTCTTACAGAATTTATATTTTGTAGTGGTTTTTTTTATATAGAAAAATCACATCTCCTCTGGAATACTCAGAATAATTTAAAATAAGGATCCTTGGCAGGTAGTGGAAGTAATGGTAAGGAATAATGAAGGACTGTATTTCAGGTCAATCAAATTAGTGGAGGCTCAAAGCTTTGATAATGAAGGGATAAATTTAAATATTAAAACATACTTAGAAGGGTAAAAGTCCTTCCTTCATATAATATAGTCTAGCATATAATCCCAAAGGATTTGGGGAGTATATCTGTTTTGGATTATTCCAATCACACATCCATGCATGAACATAGAAATAAAAGACAATTTGAAATTACAATTACTTGAATGGTGACCCATGTTTTTGTTTTTAACAACTATGAATTAAGCAACATTGAGCTCTGCGATAATTCTTAGGAATATAAAGATTAATAGAATACAGTCCCTGCTCTGAATGGACTCATAATTCTCATGGTGTAAACACATAAAAACAAATATCCATAGTAATTCTTTTGCTCTAATTGAGGTATATGAAAATTGTCAAGGAATGTAGTTCACTGCATCTATTGGGAAGTCAGAGAAATCTCAATAATGGAGCTATCATTTATGCTGGTTCTTGGACAACCCAAAAGGGTATTTATCAGTCAACAAGGAGATGAAGGGCCTCTCTGGCTAGAGAAATAGGACTCATATATGAGTGGCAATGTGCAGGAGCATAGAGTATTAGAGAATCACAAGATACCTCAATAGCATTAGAAAACTGGGTAACATATTTTCCTTTTCCCTAGCTTTCCCCAGTCTTATCAAGGCAATATAGATTCTGGCCCTGAGATGTATCAAAGATAAGTAATATAAGATTGCATAATATTAGAATGTTTAATTAGGAAAGAAAGGCCTCTTTGACCTTGTATTTTGTGTAGGAATTGTATGTTTTGCACTGTCTGTATTTTATGCCTTACATGTATGCATATGCATTTTTCAAAGAATCATAATAAAAAGTAAACACCTTATGTTTACCCATCTAAACGGTTGAGAAGTTCTTAGCAGGCTGTTCATGCGACCACTCACACGGCATTGCTGTCTCTCAGCACAATCACAGGTTTACCAAGCCTTTTTATAATTAGTTAGATTGACTACAGGTGCTACTAAATTAAGATTTTTGCTATTTTTAAGCCGGGCAGGTGTAAACACATTCAATGAATCACAGTGATTACAGCTGGAAAATCATCTCCTACCACCCCCATTTAACCTTTTAGGAGAGAAGTTGAGTAAACATGGATTAAACAGTACTCTTAAAGTGAAACAACAAGGTAGGAGTTCATAAGAAGTGCCTGGAAGCTTACATCCTGAACCATGAAACCATGTCTCAAACATTGTAGCAATTAGACAGTACAGAAAAGGACTTCATCAGCTATGCTTTGTTATGGAGACATGATGGCTGGATTTTATATGTATTTCCTACTTATGGACACTTCTCTCTAAACCTGCACTGTCCAATACAGTAGTCACTAACCCAACACTGCATTGTACAGAACTTAAAATTCAGTCTCACCTTGTTGTGGGTACTAGGGAGGGCAAGTATTGCATGGAGCACTGGGTGTGGTGCAAAAACAATGAATACTGTTACGCTGAAAAGAAATTAAAAAAAAAAAGTAATAGGAAAAAAAATAAAATAAAATTCAGTCCCTCGGTTGCATTAGATATGTTTATTTTTTAATATTTTATTTATTTATTTGACAGAGAGAGACACAGAGAGAGAGAGGGAACACAAGCAGCAGGGAACAAGATATGGGAAGCAGGCTTCCCACCAAGCAGGGAGCCTGATGTGGGCCTCCATCCCAGGACCCTGGGATCATGACCTGAGCCAAAGGCAGCCATTTAACGACTGAGCCACCTAGGCGCCCTGCATTAGATACATTTCAAGCTCTCAGTAACTACAGGCAGCAAGCTTTTCATCACAGAAAGTTCTACTGGATAGTTCTGCTCTAGATAATATATTAAATGGGTCATTTAATATAACCAAAAGGAGTAAAAACAATACACGTGTATTGTGTATCTATCAAATACAAGGGAGAAAGGCTGGACGGGGATTCTACTAAATGAACTGTGTGGGCTTTTATTTATTTTTTTTTTAAACTCCTTGTGTCCCAAGATAATATACAATAGTAGAAATTAAAGAAATATTTGTTGACAAAGGTACTTGTTGGACCAAATTGTCTACTTTCAGTCAAATCCTTTCTTGGCCACTTTAATATCCAATCTACTGCAAAATCCATTAGGACAATCAATCGAATCATATTGTGAAGACATCCAAATCCCATCGGATCAGTTATTTTTAAGTGTAGAGCTTTTCATAGGACAGATGCCATAGTAGGAAAAAGATATTAAAATACACTGGAATTTATTTTCCTCTTATTCATCCAGGGCTCCTAAAAAAATATAATTACTCTTCACGAAGCCCTTGAACGTCTGGTTCAACATTGTGTTCCCAGTCTCTTCTCCCCTGAAACCAGTTTGCTCACTCACCCTGAACATGCCTTGCTCTCTCCCATGTCTGCACATCCCCTCAGACATTTACTTTCCCCTAGAATCTTTTGCACTGCCCCCACCAACTTTACCTAATAAAATTCCTACTATTCTTTCAGGCCAGGTCACATCTTTTCCTCTATTTAAGACCTGTTCCTCCCTCCTCAACCTAAATATGCCTCTTCCCCTCTCTAATTAAATCTCTGCTTGAGAGGAGTTCTCTTAGCAGTTCACTTAGGGCCTTACGGTAAATAGATCCTCAGTAGCTATTAGGTAAATGAAAGTGCACACTGCAATAGAAAAGAACAAAAAATTTACAATTATAAACCTTTCAGTAGTACTTTTAAATTTTCAAAGTACTTTAGTACTTTAAAATTTTAAAATTTTAAAACCTTTTAAGCAATTTTTCTTTAAATTTTTTTTTAAATTTTAACATATTTTAGCCTCACAGAATTCTTAGGAATCACATTGTTAATCCCCACTTTACAGATGAGGAAATTGAGCCTGGGAGAGATAAACGGAATTGCCCAGAGTGTGTTAGTCCCTACCTCAACAAAAATGGCACACTCCATGGGTTATTAGAAGAGCTGCATGAAATACTGTGTATAGAGTGTGGGCAAGGTTAAGGGAAATGGGAGAGAAAATGTACCTCTGGGAGATCCTCATAATCTGAGAGGCTTTATCATTCTTGTGCTTGAGTAGACAAGAGAGGAAGCTGCCATGACACCCTGGGAACCTCTACAGGGTTAGCACCACCTTTGCTCAGTTTCCAAGAGCAGGGAGCTGTCAGGCCCTTGTCTAGCAGTGAGTAAATATGGTAAAGGGGGAGTGAAGAAATGCTTCGAAATCTTTCTCCTTCCTCTGATGCTTGCTGTTAGCTAAACCCAACCAAAGGCAGACCATAAGAGAGCCCAAGACAGCAGTCCATGGAGGCCAGTGTCACAGTGACTCAGGCAGGGCACACATGGGGATGGGCATATGCCTTGGGTTGAAGAATTAATGTAGGGAGGAAAACAGATTTTATCCCAGATTTAAAGCAACAGAGCTACTGGACTACAGAGCCATGAACCAGTACTCAGAATTTCTATTCTTTTCAGCCTTGACACACAAAAAATAACTTTTTGCAAATTATGTGTGTGTGTGTGTGTGTGTTATTACCATAATTAAATTAAAATTTCCCCCAAATATAAAGATTACATCTTTTGTGACCTTGAACAAGTGATTTAATTATGTGGAGCTCACTTTCCTAACCTGCAACATAGAATCAATAGTACCTCCCAGGTGTGGCAGAGATTAAATGAGATGATATTTATAAAATGTCAGCATGGTACTTGGCACAGATTAGATACTCCATATATTTTAGTCCTTTTATTATGCTTTGTGAATATTCTCTATACAACCAAATGTAGGACCATGGTCACACTAGAACCTCAATAAATATATGGTGATTAAATAAAAGTCCTTAATCAAGGAAAGCAAAATATGATCAGAGTCTCTTGGAAATATTTAGAAATAAGTTTGTTTTTTTGTTTGTTAGTATGATTGTGACATTATTATAGGCTGGTTTTGTAGAAATGACACCATAAAAAGAGTGGAGGTTAAACTATGATCCCCTCCCTTGAGGAGATACCTGTCTATTAGGGAATATGGACATATAAACAGCTAATTACAGTATAGTGTGAGAAGTGGCTGAACATAGGCAGATGGAACATGGAAAAGGGAGTCACTACCAGGGAGTCAAAGAAATCTTCAAAAAGAATCTAACTTTTAAGTTGAGCCTTAGAGAACATGTTAGAATGTGTTCGAAGGATGAACAAGCGAAAGCAAAAGACAATTCCAGAAAAAGAGAAAAAGAAATTCCAGAAAAAGAGAAAATTGTGAATTTAAGAGATAATGTGTGTCACACAAACTGTGTCAACTTCTCCACTGTTTTCTTGCAAACATAAATGAGAAAATGGTCTAGCAATATAGTTCTAACCAGCCCTGTTGTACTTATCCTGTGGTGTACATATTTCCTGGAACATCTCCTTCTAGGTCAACATTTATTATAGTTTGAGAAGGTGAGACAGATGTAAAAGTCCTATGTAAGTTCTTTACAAATGTGAATTACCCTTATTATTTACAGACTTTTAAACTAAAATTGGAAAAGTGTGGTCAGTTACTCTGGCCTTCTCAACCCCACAGGAGAATTTGTTTCCATGCTCTTTCCTTCCTTCTAATATTGGTCCAAACACAGTGGTCCAATGGCTCATGGCCATTTAAAGCAAGATTGAGAAAATATTTCTTAGTTTGGCAATGGAGTTTGGGAATTGGCCAGACCAACTTACTTCAGCGATTTTAATGCAAAGCACTCAGCAAATTAAACTTGTTGCTTATAAAATATTTTCCATTTACCCAGTGTCGGCCCTTTTATAGGAAAATTTGCATCCAGTTAGAAATGCAAAGTAAGAGTATATATAGTTTTCCTAGCCCCTAAGGATTGCCTAGAGGAAAAAGCAAAATGGAGCCTGACGCAACATGTGGTCTGTCTCTTCCACTCCCAGTGTAAGAGAGAAGTTTCACTGCCTAGAGATTCATTACCTAGAACGTAAGAATAATGATAATTTCAGCCTTAAATAGGGTATACCTTGGAATCAAAGACATCTCTAACCTTTTGCTCATTTATGTATTCACTGAATGTTTACCAAGGAATTTCTTATTATTTATTTATTTATGTATTTATTTATTTATTTTGTACAAGGCATCATGCAGAAGCTGGGAATGCAAAGACAGAAATGAATTAGACCTGCCCCATTAGAGAGCTCACGGCCCAATGGATAAGAAAGACACAGAATCAAGTAATTAAGAAACAATGTGGTGATATCCATTCAGCATTCAAGGGGCACGAAGAACAAGCAGCTAAGCTAGCATCTGTCCAGTAATAGAAAAACTTCCAGTGAAACAGTGAACACTAGACCTTGACATATTCCTTCAGAGCTTTGTAAATTCTACTCTAGACAAACTTAGGGACTAGATCAGAGTTTTTTTGATAGCAACACTACTGACATTTTGGGCCAGATAATTCTTTGTTGTGGGGGCTATCCTATGCATAACAGGATATTTAATATCCGGGGCCTTTACCCTCTAGATGCTGGGAGCACCCACTAGTTGTTAATCAAAAAATGTCTACATATAAATAGGTTGTGGGGGCAAAATTACTCCTAATGAGAACCACTGGATTAAATGATTTTCAATGTTCCTTCTATCTTTAAGGATTGAGCTAGTAACCCAGTTGGCATTATTATAATTCCCAGGAAATGCTCATTTCTCCCAACTGATATGGGAATTACTTAGATTTGACCACAACTCTGTAGTCATTTGCTCTTAAGGAAACAATCTTAACCTAGAGAGAAAAACTCAAATCATAAGTCTCAAACCCATAAGTACTCTCTATCTCCAATATTATAATGCAGTCTCTGTTTGGTCAATGTTACTCAAAGATATTCTGTGTTGAAGAAGTTATGCTTCCTGGAAGCCAGTTATTGACCCGGAGGAGATAGCTTTGTTACTTGGGCAGAAACAGCACTTAAAAGAGAGAAGTGCATTTTATCTGTGCTCTATGTAACCCCTCCTTCAATCAAAGCAATTCTGTCCTTCATCTTATTTATCCATCCTTTTTAAGCCTATGAAAAGATAGAAAATGTTTGGTAGAAACACTGGAGTTAGATCTAGAGCCCCGAGTTTGGATCCTAGTCAGATCATTAAACTCACTCTGTTAATTTGTGCAAATTACTTCATATATTGGCTTGCTCATTCAACAAACTTCTTCCAAGTGCCTGCTGCACACGACAAACTATAACAGTTGGCTGGGGATGCACAGGGAATGACACAGCTCTCCCACTAGCTTTTCACAATAGAGAAAAAGGAAACTAAGTACCATATCCCATGTGATGGTATTAGTGTGTCATTAGGCACTACTCACAGGGAAATTACAACTAGTTATGTTTGTTTTTGCCTTGGCCAAGGAGCTAGGTTCTTCCTCCATGAATTTGTCCTCACCAATTTGTCCAAAATCCCTCTCTCTGTTTGGTCAGTTCTCATTGACTGGGACAAACCATGCTCAGTAATGTCAAAGGGCAGGTTGTCATCAGGTGGAATATCCATATTCAAGGATAGCTTGTTCTGTATTCCTAGCATTTGACCTCTAACCCCTAAGGAATGTTTTTCCTTCTGCCTCTAAATTAAAGAAATCCTTCTCTAGTTCTCCCACAAGTCCTTCTCCCATTTAAATCACTGTTCTACCTTTCTCTCTTTTTCCCCCATATCTCAGAATTATCTAATCTCAGAGAGTCTCCATACATGTATCCAAGAATTTGAGATAGTGCCTTGACCACAGATGTAAAACATTTTTTTTAAATCTTTATTTTTGTTTCATTTGGGACTGAAAGAAAGAAAAAAAAATTGTCCTAAAGACCAGTGAGAGAGCAGGGGGTAGTGGAAACACACAGAAAATAATGAAAATAATTTTCATTATTTTCACACAAAAAATAATGTGGTAAATGCTAGCAAGATAAACTCATCACATCCTTTAGTAACTGATATGAGAGTATCAAGATCAGAATGCTAGGGACCATGGCCTTTCCCAATAAATGGCAGCTGGCAACCTGGCCATCAGTTTGTAATTATATAAACATTTATCCCATGGTCAAGCACTTTTTCCAAATGATGGGGATGGCTCCGTAGAATATTATAAACAAAAGCTTCAAATAAGTTTTTACTTCTTTTTAGGGCTTCAGATTACTCCAACATAAAAATTAAAGGCTTGATTAGGAATATATTAGTCCTGAGAAAACATTAATTTATTACTCAGTGTGACTTGGATTCCTTTCCCCACCAATATCCCTGCTACATATTTCTCCTTACTTAAGAAGGGCTACTTGATCCGAATGTGGAGGCTGCAGGAGGAGGTGAAAAGAACAAGACAGATTCCTCAGGGGAGGAACTCAGTAGAATGTGGGTGGAATATCAGGATTTGAGGAGATCCAATGAAAGCTTTCACATCTTGCGTACATTTTTTAAAATAACGCTCTACAAAATGTAGTCTCACTTCCTTGTTATTATATAGAACTCTTTTAATTAAACTTTGGAAATAAATGAATAGGGGTCATGAGGATAAACAGAACTATTCAATTTTTAAAACACTTTTTTTGAGATACAAGTCATATACCATCCAACCATACTCACTTACATTGTACAATTCAGTATTTTTTAGTATATTCACAAGGTTGTGCAATCATTTCCATATTCAATTCTAGAACTTTTCATTACCCCTAAAAGAAACCCTTTAACTCACCACTCCTTGATCTTTCCTCCCCCAGTCACTAATCTACTTTCTGTCTCTATAGATGTTCCTATCCTGGACATATCATATAAAAAGAATAATATAATAGGAAGTCTTTCGTGACTGGATTTTTTCATTTAGCATATCGCTTTTCTATTTTATCCATGTTGTAGCATGTATCAGTACCACTGGGTAGGTCCTCCAGACCTTTCATTCCCTGGGTAGAAATTCTCAAATTGATAACTGAAGGGATTCCCCCTAGAGGCTGCTCTACTATGATGTGAACTGTTTTTGTGCTGTCTTTTGTGACTCTACAGGATGGATTTGAAGTCAGGCTTAAGTGGATATCCTAGCACCTCCACTTACTTAATAGCTGCTGTGACATTGGGCATAACAACCGAGTCTCAGTTTGCTCATCTGTGAAATTAAGAAACAGGATATTTTCAGTGTAGTCCCTACTTCATGGTAGGTGCCCCTTCTTTTATCCGTACATTCTAGCATCCAGCCCAAAGTAGGCATGCATTAAATGTTAGCTGCAGTTACCTCCTCTGTTCTTACATTCTCTTTTTAAAGGGGATTTTTAATAGGCTCTTGTGTCAGGCCACAGAGATATCTTCTTCCTACCATAATTAAGCAACTTGAGAAATCCTGTGAGGTCGATAAATTTGGAAAACGCTTACATAAAACAGAATATAAAATGGCAAGTCCTGCCATCAGAAGCCAGTAAAAGTCAATTGCTTTATGCGACACCTCTACAAATGGCATTATGTCATTGCATAATATTAGTAAGAAATTGTAAGATTTTGTTCAGGCCTATAAAATGTAATGAGTCTCACATCATCTACCAATATAAAAATAAATTGAAAGAAAGTAATATTTTAAAAAGAAAAAAAAAACAAGCTTCCAACTTCTTGGCTTTTTCTGTGTTTGAGGAAATTTAGTCCATAAAGAAATGAATTTAAATGTTTTTCAGTGTGGTTAGTTGGCGTTCTTTCTCTTTCTCTTTTTTCCTTTCTTTTTATTATTTTAATTTTTCATCTTTGCCTTTTTTATTTAACTGGGAACACACAAAAACTCTGTTTCAGAAATCAGGTGGTCTTGGCTGAAAAATCCCCAATGCATAAAAAAGAACTTTAAGTGTTTAAAAAATGGAAAGTCTTCATGGTGCCAATAAAGAGATGGATTTATTCATCTGGGCTAAGGTACAGGACATTAACTTTCACAGATGCATTTGTTCATCAGCAGTTCACACTAAAGCAACCTGAAAAGTCTTTGTAAATCTAAAGAAATGAGGCTGTGTGTGCCTGGCCTAGAACACTATTTCTTTTGGTAACAAATAATGATATGGGAATCCAAACTTACCCAGTGGGTACTTCTCTTAGGCAAGGTTGAATGCCTATTGGTTCTGGAACAGAAAGAATGGATCATTCTGATAAGAATATGCTATCCTACCAAAAATCCAGCCTGCATCTGTATTAAATATGGCCCAGAAAAATGGAAGGAATAATCTCATAGCTCCCCAACAGTGCAGTCTTACGAATGTAAGCAAACATGTCTATTAGGAATAATATATAACAAGAGCTGAGCCATTGGGCTCTCTAAATAAACTGTCTTCATATTTGGGAAAGGGAAAAACAAATGTGGTGTGTTTGGCTCAAGGAATGGGCTCTGTTTTTTTTCTTTGTCAGCATTACCATTCAGTGGTGCAGATGGACAAGACACCCTTGGGGATGGGATACATTTGCTGGCTCAAAATGGAAACAGCATGGAGTGGTTTAAGCCAAGGAGTAAAGCTTAGATTCATGCAACCAGTTCAAGTTATTCATAGACTGAGAGAAATCTAGAGTTGAATGTAAACCTATAGATCATCTCCTCTACCTTTAACCCAGTACCGGAATTCCTTCTTTAGATGGTTGAATGATGACCACCCAGCCACCAGTTGAACCTTTTCCAGGAACAGGGAACTCATTATTTGTGAGCAGCTCTGTGTATATTATTATTGATATTACCATGTGGATCATTACCATTTTTACAAAACTATAGCAATTGTTGTAACCTCCAAGGAGAGACAAAACTGGAATGGTTGTGAACGCTCATTTCCTTACTCTTATTAGTAGTTTTTCAGGAAACCATCTTAACATTCCTGACCTCTCCAGGAATAGGCTGATACCAGAGGCTGGACTTGGAAGGTCCTCCCTTTACAAACAAAAAGTCAGTTATATTGTCCCTACTGTTTTTCCTTTTTCAAAGGAAGAGGGTTATGGGGTCAGGGCACCCACCTATTAGGACACTTTTTGTGGTGCATTTAGTAGTGCTGTCTGCCTAACCCAACTCTCTGTGGAACGAGAACCAAGAACCTTGTATGTGCTCCCTCGCCATTTGTAAAACTTATTTTAGATTTATACAAGCAGGTATGTATGTAGGACCCCCTTTCCATAACACAATCACTACCATTTATTGAGCACTTATAAGGCCTTGAGCTTCAGGCTAAGCACTTGAGATTTATTATCACATCTAATCTTCCAAACAGTACTCTGAGGATAGATACTATACTTACCCCCTTTTTTTCACTCCTTTTTTGAAGAGGAAGAACCTAAGTCTCAGAGAAGATGACTGGTCATGGCAAAAACTGGGCTTCTAGGCAAGAACATGTTCTTTTTTTAATATATATATATATATATATATATATATATATATATATACACATTTATTTGACAGGGAGAGAGAGAGAGAGTGTGCACACACAAGTAGTAGAGCAGCAGGCAGAGAGAGAGGTAGAAGCAGGTTCTCCACTAAACAGGGAGCCTGATGCAGGGCTCAATCCCAGGACCCTGGGATCATGATCCAAGCTGAAGGCAGACACTTAACCGATGGAGCCACCCAGGTGCCCTGGCAAGAGCATGGTCTTAAACTCTCCTACACAGTTAACCACCACTGGTGTTGTGACCAAAGAACAACCAGGCATAGGTTGTTTAAAGTCAGCCAGGCTTAGGTTCACCCCCTGTCTCTTCCCCTTCCTTGGTGTGAATATTAGGTACTTTCTTAGACATCATGGTATTTAAGTTTTGTGTTTCTTTATGAATTTTCATGAAGCATAGGTGGGATATATCATGTACAGTAAAAAGAATTTTTCCAGTTACCCTAGAACTGAAAAGTAGGACTCCAAACAGGGTTAAAAAGTATTAGATATCCAATATTATAGAGCAAGAACAACCAAAGAACTACCAATAACTTGGCCTGTCTTGGGGAACACTAAGTAGGCTAATACCTCTGCTACCACTTATGATCAAGCAGATCTCCTGTTGTCCAGAACTTAAAAGGGAAAATGACAGAGGGGAAAGCAAGCATTATGAGAGTTATAAGCAATTGATCTAGTATCAGGAGTGTTGTAGCTTTGCCTCTTCCTAACCAGAGCCAATGAGGGAGGCACCAAGAGAATCAATGCCAAAGAATAAGTGTTACCTTCAAGAAAGAGAAACTTGTGTCTCTTGTGTCTCATTTCCTGGTTAGACAACTGTGTATGCAATGAGTCTTTGACCTAACCAGTGCCTCTTAGAGCAAGGAAAAAGAGAGTTGGAGGAAGATAGTCGAGTTAGTAAGTGGAGATTTCAAAAAGGTTCACGACAGCACTTGATGTAGTAAGCACAGGTAACTTTCTTGTATCAACGGGGGCTAGAGAAGGTGATTTGGAGTCATCTTACCAGTGTCACCCAAGAAAGCAACTCTACACAGCCACAGGGGACTCTGGCTGCAAAAGAATAAGGCACATTCTCAACAGAATTGCTTTAAGTGTATTTTATGGAGGAAAGAATTAAAATAGGAGTGGTATATCCTAATTATGAAACTGCAAAAAGATATACATGAGCCCTACCTATGGGAGAGCCTGCATTTATTTGGACACCTGCTGCACAGACCAATTTGTGTCCTGAGGAGGAATAGCAACATCTTACAAAATATATAACTGCAGATCCAGTTAAATATAAATGTTTTTCCCCACTTCCCCTAATTCCTTCCTCCTAATGAGGTAGAACAAGAGGATGGATAAGGGCAAGGAACTGGAAGTGTGATCACAGAATCACAACATACACACACACACACACACACACACACACACACATGCACGCACGCACTACATAGCTTCTAGGAGCCATGGGTCAAGCATGACCTAGAGGGTAAGAAGGGGGTGGTTAGTGAGTTTAGAAATTAACTATGTACTGGACAAAAATTTTAATAATTTAAAATGACCAGAAAATTGTAGCACTCATCACAAAAGTTAATAAAAGAGGATAAAAGTGGAACATCTGGGGGGTGGGCACTGATTGGTAAAAAACAAGTATTTCATGTCTATACCCAACCAACTTGAGACTATTACTGGTTTATCTAGTAATATATGTTAAATACTGGGCAAATAATATCTCCTCAATAAATGTTAGTTCTCTTTTCTCTTTACCATTATAGCATGTATTTGATTTCTTCTCTGACTATAACATAAATTATAAATCTTTAGAGAGGAAAAAACTGGAAAATACAGAAAAATATGAAGAGTACAATGAATATCAATCATAACCCTCCTCCTACCTTTAGAAGCATCGTTGAGCAGCTCACTTAGGAAATTTTCCCATATCATGAACCCAAGTCTGCTCCCTGATATTTCCATGCACTGGTCCTAACACTGTCTTCTGATGATACATAGACTCAGTATCCTCTTTCCTCCATGTGACACTATTTTACATATGTAAAAAGAGGTATTTTGATTTTTTTTTTTTTTTGCCCACCCTGCTTTTTTTTTTTTTTTTTTAAACAGGTGAAACATTTTAAATTTCTTCCACTATTCTAAATGCCTCCTGGTTTCCAGCCCTTTCCTATTGCAGTCAATCAACCTCTAAGGATATCTTGCTATGCCAATGTCACTTTTAAAATATGACATAGAATCAAGCCAAGCCCTAAACTTGACACAGGCTGATTATTACCTCCTTCATTTGAACACTGTTCTTAAATTTCTGTCATTGAGTACAGCCAAAGAACACAAAGAGACCAATTTGTCAAGTTGGAAATATTGCCTTAGCTTATGCTGACCTATTTTCTTCTTCAGAACTTCTCAGGGCAAAAAGAAGGATCTGGCAGCTTGATTTTGAGATTTTCCCAATTCAACAGAGAAGTTTTTGTGAGCCTCTTGAAAGAAATAGAGATTCCTGACATCTAGAAGTAAAAAACAAATTGTTTCAAAAATAAATGCCAATATGGTTAGAGGCTCTTTTTTTTTTTTTTTTTCAATTCATCCATTCATAAGTTGTGAATAAGAAGCATAAATTCAAGAGCTTAGAGTTTGGTAAGATGTCGCATTAATGCTCTTTTCAAACCTCCTTTCACTGGAGTGCCCAATTGGTAGTCATACCAAGGACTAACTCAAAGTCTGTGTCTTTAACTCACTGTGCTCTCGGGGCTACTCCTATCTTCCCATGATGGGAGAGGAGAGAGAAACAGCAAGGCGGAAAGCATCTTATAAAAGCAGTGTAGGCTGAATGGTGTCTTTTCAGAATTCTCCAGAATATGTTGAAGTCCTAACAACCAATACCTCTTTAAAGAGGTAATTAAGTTGAAATTGTGTCACTGAGATGGGATCTACTCCAATATGACTGGAGTCCTTAAGAGGAAATTAGAACTAGACACATCTTGAGGAAGGACCATATAAATAGTAGCTGGCTATGTACAAGTCAAGGAGAGGGACCTCCAGAAGAAACCAACCCTCCTGACACCTTGATGTTGGACTTCCAGCCTCCAGAACTATGAGAAATAAATTTCTGTTCTTGATGTCACCAAGTCTGTGGTAATGATCCCAGAAGGCTTAGCAAACTAATATAAGTGAGGACATTAACACAGGTGAGAAAGTAGAATGAAGCCCAGTGAATGTGAAAAGGCTGTTCGCACATCTTCTACCCTTTTAACTTTCCCCAAGAAGTCATGACACTGCCCTAGGTTCCATTCAGACATCATTCCTTTGGGATGCATACGTTTTCTTCTGCAATCAATCATTTTAACATATCTTGTAAGAATTACCAAAAAAATCTCAAGCCATTGGAATTCTCTCCTGCTCTGACTTGTAAAAAAGTCTCCATCAAGAGGGCAGATAAGGGTAGTGGGTGTGATCTGAGAGCAGGGCACTCAGAGACAGTGGTAGAAGCTAAATCTATTTGCATTTAAGTGAACAAAAATACACGAGAAGATTCCAGAGTCATTTGTCCAGAGAGATCAGTTTCAGGCTTGAGAAGAGAGCAAGGGAGACAGTAAAAACAACTTGGGCTCTGAGACTGAGTACTGTAGACAATAAAGATCTGTCAGAAATTCCACTGTATGATGTTGCCGTACACCCCTCATCACTGAATTTTTAAGGAAACGTCAATAAATTTCTATAGTGCTTTTTTGAATCAGATACTTGTTTCATTCTGATGCATTTCTTTGCTCTAAACAGCCTAAAAGTAATCTGGCATATTTTAATTATATACAAATAGAGTGTTGGAAAAAAAATTCTGTCATTCATTTAGGATTAATTAATTTACCTGATTATCTTTTCCTCATGAGTATCACTGTATTGAAAATCCTGGGCTATGTATAAACTGTGAGGTGAGGAGATTGCATTCATTTTGGTTGATCTAAGTATCCAGGCACCTAAATCCTATTCAAATTCACTTACTTAATTCATTCTACAGATTTATTGTACAAACAGGCGTTGGGAATCCATGATGTAAGGATCTGTCTACATAACAGACATAAGATAAAAGTGTTTCCTGCCCTTATGCAACCTATGGTCTAAATTAGGTGGAAAATGTATGAGGGAACAGTGCCCCCAAATAAGCATTATTTGAAGAGAGAAAAAATTAGAATTATTGAATGTCATGGATTTGATATGTGACTTAATCCTCATACAGCTACTATGACATAGTTATTTAGTAACTCACTTGTAAGATAGAAATACCACAAGTCAAAAAGATTAATTACTCTGTTCAACATCACATGTATGGTATGGTAAGAGGTAGGGTAGGATGAGTGTTCCTTGATGGTGATCTTTGCAATACACCAGCCTACGTTCCTTGAGGGCAAGGTCTTTTTCTTATAAATTTTGAAATCCTTATCACACCATAGAACATGGCCCACATAAGGATAGGTTGAATAATTTTGTGTTGAATAAGGCCTTTGTAGGAAATTATTGGAGTACTCCAGGGATCCGTCCTTCTTTCTAGGAATTTCTCTTCTTAATCTGCTTTACTTCCTAGGTGCTATCCAATTCCATCACTTTAAGATATAATGTTAACTACTAAATTTTTATTTTTATCCCCAAATGAATTTTGGACTTATATCTACTGCTTACTTATCTCCCTGAGATGGTTTATAGATGTCTCCAGCCTAATGTATTGAATGAGAGCTCTTGATATCCCACTTTAAACCAGATTCACTGCCTTCCACCTTATTCCCCACCTTAATGCACTCAGTTCAAACCAAAACCTTGCTGTCAGCAGTTTCTCCTCTCCACTCCCATTCCATATGCAGTAAATTGGCAACTCCTTCGGGTGCCACCTTCAAAATGCACTTTGAAACCTATGCTTCTCACCATCCACCTCTATCTCCACCCCCCGTCTAAGCCAGTGCTTCTCTCCTATGGAAGGCAGCAAAAGAATCTTCACTCTTATTTATTTTAAAGAGAGAGAGAGGATGAGAATGAGCCCACAAGTAGGAGGGGTGTAGGGAGAGAGAGAGAGAGAGAATCCCAAGTAGATGGAGACTGACACATAGGCTCAATACCATGACCCCAAGATCACGACCACAGCTGAAACCAAGAGGTGGATGCCCCACTCATAGCACCACCAAGGTGTCCCTCCTTACAACTTTTAGAACACACTGACATGTTCTTACTTCAAAGCCTTTACACATATCTTCACATGGCTATCTTCACATGGCTCACTTCATTAAGCTTTCTGTTAACGGAAACTGTATACACTCCTCTCTGTGTATATGCGTGCAGCACAGTAAAGGTAAAATAAATTAATATACTAAATACATGTGAATCACACCATGTATATAATGACCAAGTCTGGATAAAGTTGGAGTTTCTTTCTTTGCTTTAAGAGATTTTCTTTTTCAGCACACTCCTGTGTGAACATTCATAATCACTCATCTGCCGGTTTCATTGCCATAGATCAGTCCCAGAAGCTGCCAAGGAAACCACATAAACCTCATACCACCCAATGTCTATGGTCAAGAAAGTAAGAGTACATGTCGCCCTACATTCATTTCTTTCACATTTGTCTTTGGTTACTTTTGGCAGTCGTGGGAGTCTGGAGAACCTTGTTATCACTCTGAAACAAAACCGATTCTGGACCTGAGGTCAGAAGGAGTTTAGAATGTCAAGGATGTGTTCTTTGGAAAGGAGAAGTTTCTTGGACAAAGTGCCAAAGTTAGACAGAGGTTGGACCATGTGCGGCAAGACAATGTCAAAGGAGCCTGCTCTTGCCTGCGTCTTCCTTTCTCCCCCACACCCAAAACCTTTGTGGCCAAACAACCAAAAATCAAAGTCACCTTCAAGCATTTGGACAAGATCCCAGCCTAGCCAGATGCATAAGAAAGCCTGCTTGGCAGCAAGTCTCCCAGAAATGAAGTATAGAAAGACTGGGCTCAAGTGTGGACATATTTCTTCTCTTCTGCTGTCTCCAAGTTGTGAGATCCATCCATAACTAGGCTGGAACCATGTTCTGGTCACAAATAATTCACCATCCCTTCACAAGTTTGCAGTTCATAGTTTATAAGGCAATATAATTTATTCTTGATTCACAGCTTTCTTTCCTCTAAAAACAGGGGTGGGGTTAATTAAGAAATGTGCCCAAGGGCAGTTTTTTAAAAGGTAAGAATTATTTGCCTTCACTCTTGATGTAGACTTTGGAGGCAGAGAGCTCTGGGTTTGAGTAGCTGCTTGAGCACTTAAGATCTAGGGGACTTTGGGCTTATTGCTTCATTTTTCTAAACTATTTACTCATGTCCAACATGGGGTTATTGTAATGATTTAATGAGGAAGTATATGCAGGATGCTTGGTGAACTATTAGCACATATCAAGTCTTAAATAAGCATTATTTACTTATTCCTTCAACAAATTTGGACCTATTACCCACTACCATGTTGCCAGGCACGACTGGGAGCTAAAGACACAGCACCAAATAAGGCCTCTTTCCTGGTATGCTTTAAATTATAGAAAGAAAGAAAGCAAGACAATAAACAAGCACAAACTAAAAGCTGATTAGAGTGCCTAAGTTACCACTCTCCCTTTCATTAACCCTTAGCCATACACTAAGAGAAAGGTGTCACGTGTTCACATACACACATCTACATCCACACCCAGAAAACCTGTCTCTCAGTATGCTCTTACTGCTATGAACTCAGTATTAGAGTTGCTTCATAGACTGGTATTCTTTTTTATTCAAACCATAGTTTCTGAGGACATATTAAGCACTAGATTCAGTGTTGATGTTAGAAAAGAAGTAAAAGGTAATAATAAAAAAACGTTTTTCCCATCCATCTGTTCGTGATTTTGTGGCAGACACAGACCACTAAATGCACAATTACAATACCATTTATTATTTGTTCTATGGAATGCTCACATCTCGGGCAACCTAGGAAGACTGAAAAGGAAGCAGAGAGCACCACGTCATGTGGCCTAAGAGAGACTTCCCCAAGAGGGTGAAGTTGTGCGGAGTAACTCAGATTTAAACAGGTCAATAAATGAAGAATTTTCCACACACAGAGAACATTTTGTGGAAACAAATAACATAGAAAATTGTTTTTATATGTCTGGGCATTAGGGAGCTTCTATTCAATTCAACATCTTATACTCCAAGCAATGTGCTGCCAGTGGAAAACAAGAACGAGGCACAGTTTAAGGCAGGAGACCAATAGCACACAAGAAACATTAATATATGGAGTAAGTGCCAAGATATAAGTAATACAAAGAAGGAGCAGGCTTCCAGCAGAATCAAAGAGAAGAAAGAGAAGTTAGATGAAAGAATGGGTGTGCGGGCTGGAAGGGAAGCTTTCAGGACAGCAGGTCTAATCCATATTAGGAGACTAAGGTAGAACACTGCCAAATTCTAGGAACTTCCGTTAACTTGTTACGGCTAGAAAGAACTCATCCTTAAGAATTCAAACACCACTTTTCAAGGAAGGCATTCCCTGAGCCCTCAGGTAAGATCAGATATCCCCCCTCCAGTTCAGGTAGAAAGTAAATTCCATGATGAGAGACAGGACTATGTCACTCTTCCTCCGTGATGTTTTCCATTGCGTCTTATGATGCCTGGCACAGAATGAGCTTCAACAAATAATAGATTGAAAGAGTGATTGCAAAGAGAAGGATTAGAAAGAATTGAAGCTGAAGGGTTACACAGGCACAATAACAGACAAGTGTATTTCACACTAGGAATTTGAAATCTAAAATCAGTGGTCTCCAAACTTTGGTTTAGTCACTTACCCTAGTTATTCAATGTTTGGGACACTCACTCCTAATATACGTACATTCATTAATATACAAATCTACATGTATTGCTCTAATGGATTTGTACATTATAAAATATGCAAAAACAAAATTAGAAAGCTTATTATAAAAAATAAACAGGAATAGATATCTTAATATGTCTTTCCTATGCCTCAGCACCAGATTATATGCCCCTAGTGTATTCATATCCCTTTAGAAAACACCAGGGCATGAGAAGCCATAGAAGCATTCCAAGAACAATAATAGATATCCAAATTTGCATTTTAGGATGCTGTTGTAATTAGCCAGGTGATCCAGCCCATCGTATGCTCCTAAGCACTTTCCATCTCTGGTACCCTGCCCTGCAGTCCACATCTAGGTACCAAAACATGGGAGTGAATGTTAACTATGAGGGCAAGCTGAATTCATCACTTCTCTTCTCCAGGTTTTTAGTCTTTTATGAAGGAATGCAAGAAATAAAATAGTGATTAAGTTAGAGTTCCAGTGCTGTTCTTAATCAAGTTGGATTGAGAATATGATAAGGTCTCCTACCTCCATACTGAACACACAAATCAGAACTCAGGGGAAGCTGACTCTCTGACTGAACTGCAGCTGGCAGTGATGAGGCAAAGACCAGTCTCTGCTTCCCCCTTTTATAGTGTAGAGAATAGAAGCATGGGACCTCACTATGTGTATGACCAAGCAGTTCACAAAAATGAGAGAGATGGGCCAACACAACTGAAATGCCATTTCAACGATTTTGCTCCAAGTTGGCAGAATTGTCAGGTTTTTGCCATCTCTCCAGTTATGGAAATCATTCCTCACGTCCTGGGGGGAGCAAATGAAAAGATGGAGAAAAAACCTGGAATTATTCTCTATTAGCCCATCCTCTCTTGACAGTGGAGAATAGCAACCCCCTAGTGATAACGGGATAAATAAATAAATGTGACGCCTCCAATAGCAATGAAGAAAACCCAAAACTGGAAATTAAGATAATAATCAAGAAAGTTCTAGCATTTTATTTTAGTGCCTTAAATAATGAGATATGCAACAATGGGCAAATCACTTACCTCTCCTGGGCTGTACTCTCTCCATCTGTAAAATAAGTGGATGATCTCTAAGGGCCCTTGTAACTCTGACATTTTATGGTTTCTATAAGATATTCAGAAATTATTCTTGAACTGCCTTTGTCAAAAAGCAATAAAATTTAATATAATATTTTAAAATCCACTATTCAAATACTAATGGACTTAAATGACAAGGGTACTAGAAGAACTAAATGAAAATCTTGGACTTTCTGACCTAATCAATCAACATAAATGGATGGCAGGAAGAAGTACAGAGGATGAAATCCTGAACATTATCAGGAAAATGCACTTTTGAGTTAAGGAGTCAATCAGCAAGAATTTTACCAATTTTGAAATGTCCAGTGTTAGGGATTCTGTGACACCAACTTGAGGCAGGACAGGACAAAGACTCCCATGGGCCGATAGTGATGAAAACCAAAGATGAACACATTCCATAATGGAGGGCAAGGATCTAGGGATACTCTGTGACATGAGAAACAGAGTGTAAAGAGAGCATCCATGCTCCAAAAAAGGACACCACTGTGCAGCTGTGCAGACAAAAAGGGACCAGCTGTCAGAATATGGGAATATTTTTTAAAGATGATCAAATCAGAGCTGGTAAAACCTTTCTTCATCTGTTGGCTGCTTTAAATAAGTTACCTCATACATGGTACTGATTTCTAATGTTTAATTTATCAAATATGTATAGGTATATGTATGTGTGTGTGTGTATATATATTATATATATATTATTTATTATAGATAGATTTTTACAGATGTAAATTCTGGACTCTCCATTCATGTATTTGTCTATATTAGCATAAATAACACAATGTACAGTATTTTAATTATTATAGCTTTGAAGCATTTTACAGTTAGGGATTGCATTTTTCTTGTGTCACACAATAACAGAAAACTCCCTATAGCCGCTTAGTGAAAGAAGAACTTCATCATTCTCACATAATAGAAAACTGAAAATTAGAGTCCAGTGCTGGTGCAGCCCTTGTGGACATCAGTAACAGAGGATTCTCTCATTTTGCTCAACTATCCTGGGTGAGGTTTTCATCTTCATGTCATTACTTCATGGTTGCAAGATGATTGCCTCACCTCCAGCACTCTATTTGTGTTCCAGACAAGAATAATAAAGAAGGCAAAGAGCAGAAGGCATGTATGGGATCAAAGTGTCACACAATAACAGAAAACACCCCCTTTTTTTTTAAGATTTTATTGATTTATTTAACAGACAGAGATCACACGTAGGTGGAGAGGCAGGCAGAGAGAGGAAGGGAAGCAGGCTCCCCGCTGAGCAGAGAGCCTGATGCGGGGCTCGAGCCTGAGCCTAAGGGAGAGGCGTTAACCCACCAAGCCACCCAGGCGCCCCAAAGTATCTTTTCTTTTAAAGAGCTTTTCTAAGAAGCCCTGCCTAAGAATATTAGTATGAACAGCAATAAATGGCCATTCTATTTGCAAAACAGGTTATGAAATGTGTTTTATTATCTGAGCATACTACCTTGAGGAAAGTAAAGGGTAACCTTAATAAAAGAAAGAGAAACTTTGACGTTGAGTAAGCAACTAACCAAATTTGCTTCTCTCCTTTCTAGATGATAGATAGATAGATGATAGACAGACAGACAGATAGATAGATAATAGATACCAGAGATATTTTATATATATCTATGCATACACACACACACAAATTTGGTAGGGAATTTTAATCTTATGCATGCATCCTTTTCAAGTTTTTTTCTGAAGTTTTGTGCAGCATTTCACCAGGAGAAATCTTAAAATCAGAGATTAGTAAATTTAGTGATAATTAACAGCTTTTAAAAATTAAATAAACTCTTCTACATTTATTCACTTTTGCTTGAATGGTCCCTATCAAAATGTTATAATTTTCTTCATATGGTTCTCACATGTTTTGTGCTAGGTTAATTTCTTGTTTTAAAAGAAAAAAGATTTTATTTATTCATTTGAGAGAGAGTCAGAGCAAGAAAGATCACAGAGAGAGAGAAAGAGGAAGAAGTAGACTCATCACTAAGGAGGGAGCCAGATTTGGGGCTCAATCCCAGGACCCTGAGATCATGACCTGAACCAAAGGCAGACCCTTAACCTACAGAACAACCCAGGTGCCCCATAATTTCTAAGTATTCTAGATTCTATTTGGCTTTTAGATTTTCAATGTGATTTCTTTTATCTTTAAATTATTTTGTTTTGCTGATAACTGGAAAGCTATACTTTTTTATTAATCACTTATCAAGCTGACTTACTGAATTCCTTTATTAGTCCAAACATATTTTCTGTTGGCGCTTTCAAATTTGTACACTTAAATAATCATATTATCTGCAATAAAAGTCTTATCCATACTTATAGTGAAACATACTTGTATTTTTTCTTGTCAAATTACATTATTTCAGGAGTGAAGGGGAAACTTGATAAAATAATTTCATAGAATTGTACTAAATTTTATCAAATGTTTTCAGTTATATTTTAAGCTGATTATTTGGTTGTTTCTTTTTAATTGTTTAACAAACTGAGTTACTTTTTAAAAAATTTTATTTTTGTAGTTTCAAGTTTTTTTTTCCTGAGTTGCTATTTTTATTTTGTTTATTTTTTAAATTTAATTTCATTTTTCCAAGGTTCCAAGATTCATTGTTTGTGCATCACACCCAGTACTCCATGCAATACGTGCCCTCCCTAATATCCACTACCAGGCTCACCCAACACCTCACCCCCCTTCCCTCCAAATCCCTCAGTGTGTTTTTCAGAGTCCACAGTCTCTCATGGTTCGTCCCCCCTTCCAATTTCCCCCAACTCTCTTCCTGTCTTCTTCTCTCAATGACCTCTGTGTCATTTTTTATGCTCCACAAGAAAGCAGTTTCAAGTTTTTATTTAAATTCCTATTAGTTAACATGCAGTGTAATTAGGTTCATGTGTAGAATATAAAATCACTTACAGACAACACCCAGTGCTCATTACAACAGAAGCACTCCTTAATCCCCATAACCTATTTAACCCATCCCCATACCCCTCCTCTCTGGTAACCATCAGTTTGTTCACTTTAGTTAAAAGTCTGCTTTATGGTTTGGCTCTCCCTTTTTCCACCCCCCCCCATATTCATTTGTTTTGTTTCCTAAATTCCACATATGAATGAAGTCATATGGTATCTGTCTTTCTCTGACTTATTTCACTTAGAATTATATTCTCTCTCTCCTCCTATGTCATTGTAAATGGCAAGAATTCATCCTTTTATCTGGCTGAATAATATTCCATTGAGTAAATATACTATACTTTCTTTATTCATTCATAAATTGATGGACACTTGAGTTCTTTTCATAATTTGGCTATTGTTGATAATACTGTTATAAACATTGGGGTGCATGTGCTCCTTTGAATAGTGTGTTTGTATCCCAAAGTGAGTTACATTTAAAAAAATTTAAGATATAAACCTGGTGATTCACAGACCTGTACCCCTGGGGATAAAAATATATGTTTATAAAGAATAAAAAATTAAAAAAAAAATTTAAGATGTGAAAAATTCTTGCATTTTTGTGATAAAACCTCACTGCTCTGTTATTGTTAGTATTAGTAAACTGCTTGATTTGATATACTAATATTTTGTTCAAGATTATTTTACCTATGTTCATAAAAAGTTTGACTTTTTTTTTCCTTTTATCTATTTTTATTCATTTTTGGTATCTGGATTTTTCTAGGCTCATAAAACAAGTTGTTAAGTTTTGTATCTTTTTATTTGATCTTGAAATTTTATATCATATGGGAAATATTTAATCATGAATGTTTATTAGGAATTATAATTTTAAAAATTATGTTTAGTATCTGTCTTAGAAGTTTATTTTAAGATCTCACTATTTCAGATTTATAACTTCTTGTGTCAATACTGGTAATTTTTAATTTTACTTTTAAATCAACTTTATAGAGGTATAATTTAAAAACAATAAATACAACCAATTTAAATGTACAGATTGATGAGGTTTGACAAATTAAAAATCCCATGTAACCACTTGAACACCAAGATATAGAACATTTATATCATCCTGATAAATGCTCTTTAAAAATTTTTTTTAAGATTTTATTTATGTATTTGACAGAAAGAGCACACAAGTGGACAGAGAGGCAGGCAGAGAGAGAGAGGAGGGAAGTAGGCTCCCCACTGAGCAGAGAGCCCGACTCGGGGTTCAATCCCAGGATCCTGGGATCATGGCCTGAGCTGAAAGCAGAAGCTTTAACCCACTGAGCCACCCAGGCACCCCCTGATAAATGCTCTTAAGACACTCTGTACTCAATTCCTCTCCCTCACATACTAGACAATCACTGATCTACTTTCTGTCACTATAAATCAGCTTTCTTACTCTAGAATTTCATATAAATAGAAGCATACTATATGTGCTCTGGATTCTTTTGCTCAGCATAATGTTTTGGAGAACCATTTATGTTGTTGCATGAATCAACAGCTTTTCTTTTTAATTGCTGAGTAATATTCTAGTGTATAAATAGATGATTAATTTTTATCCATTTGCCTGATGAGGATATTTGGGCTATTTTTAGTTTGAAGTTATTATGAATAAAACTGCCAAGAACATTTGTGTGCAAGCGTTTTGGTGAGCAAAATATTTTTATTTCTCTTTAGAAACTAGTTAGTTTTAGAATTGCTTGGACAAATAATAGTGCAATAAAAATAGTAGTTTTTATTTTTAAAAAAGTGATGAACTTTTTTCCAAAGTACTTACAATATTATATACTCTCAATACCAATCCATGAAATTTCCAGTTGCACTAAATCTTCTATAAAACTTAGTTTTGTCATTCATTTTATTTATAGCCATTTTAGGGGTTATGTAACTGGTCTCTCTTCATACCTAAATTTGCATTTCCCTGATAACTAGTTACATGGAACATCTTGTATATATCTATTGGCCACTCATATATCTTCTTTTGTGATATGTCCATTTAAATCTTTTTCCCATTTTTTATTTATATTTAGAAGATTATGCTGTTGAGGTTCTTTCTATTTTCTGGTGCAAGATGTTTGCCAAATGCAAGACTTGCAAATGTTTTCTTCTAGTCTGCAGCTTAATACTTCGTTTTTAAAAATTAATTAATTAATTGATTGATTGATTAATTTAAGAGAGAGAGGCAGCATAAGCAGGGGAAGGGGCAGAGGAAGAGGAAGAAGCAGGCTCCCCACTGAGCAAGGAGCCCCACACCGCACAATCCCAGGACCCTGGGATCATGACCTGAGCCAAAGGTACGCTTAACCAACTGAGCCTTCCAGGTTCCCCCTAACATTTCATTTTCTTAGTGGTATATTTCCAACATCAGAAACATTTCATTTTGATTAAGTCCAACCTGTTGTCTCTTAATGTAGTACTTTTCATGTTCTAAGAGATCTTTGTTTAGCTCAGTATCACAATAAAGCACATCATACTTGTCCCCTTACTTCCTAAACATACATAATTTACTCTCCTGTCTGGGCATTTGCAACACTATTCCACTTGCCTGGTGTATGGAATATTCTCCCCCAGACCGCTGTAGCTTAGTCCTTCATTTTGATCTACTTTCTGTTCAGTGTTACCTACTCAGAAAAACTCTCCTTCACAAGCCACTGTAATTTTTCTGTTTGCTTTTAAAAGTCTTATAGCTTTAGCTCTCTCATTTAGGTCCATGGACCATTTTGAGTTAATTTCTTATGATTCAAGGTAAACATCTAAATTAATTACTTGCACATGTATATCCAATAGACTCTGTACCTTTTGCCAAAAGGATTATAGAATTGCCTTGCCATGTCTGTCAAAAATTAATTAACCGTAAATATAAGGTTGTCATCCTAAACTCTAAATTCTGTTTCATTGATCTATATACCTAACCTTACTCTAATACTACATGGTCTTAATTACTGTAGCTTTACAGTAAATTTTGCAATTGGAAAGTGTATGTCCTCCAACTTTCTTCTTCTTTAAAATGTTTTGGTTGGGGCGCCTGGGTGGCTCAGTGGGTTAAAGCCCTGCCTTCAGCTCAGGTCATGATCCCAGGGTCCTGGGATCAAGCCCTGCATCATCAGGTTCTCTGCTCAGCAGAGAGCCTGCTTCCCCCCTCTCTCTGCCTGTCTCTCTGCCTTCTTGTGATCTTTGTCAAATAAATAAATAAATAATCTTTAAAAAAAATGTTTTGGTTATTCTGTGTCCTTTACATTTCGTATAAATTCTATAATCAGTTTGTCGAGTTCTGTGAGGAAAAAAAAGGAAAACACTTGAAGGTTTTTCTGAGGAGTAAATTGAACCTGCAGATCAATTTGAGAACTGTTGATTAGCAATATTGAAAATGCCAATCCATGAAAAGGTCTTAATTTATTTAGATCTTCTTTAATGTTTTTCAACAATGTTTTGTAGTTTGCAGTATACAATCCTGACACATCTTTTGCTAAATATATTCCTAAGTGTTTTGCTCTTTGGAATGCCATTGTAACTGTAATCATTTTGTCATTGTAGTTGTTTTCTTAATTTCATTTTCAGACTGTTCATTGTTAGCATATAGATGCATAATTGATTTTTGTGTATTGATCTTATATGCTATGATGATGCTGAACTCATTTACTAGCTTTTTTAAAAATATAGATTCCTTAGGATTTTCTACATAAAAGATCATGTTTTTGCAAATAAAGACAGTTTTACAACTAGTTTTTCAATCTGGTTGCCTCTAATTTCATTTATTTGTCTATTATGTACTAAGTATATATTCATGCATTACCTTGTACTGATTGGAAACCTCCAGGTTGATGTAGTAAGAGGAGAAATGTTTGCCTTGTGCTTGATCTTTAGAAGAATGCACATATGTTTTATGAAACAGAGAGGCTGTTCCCCTTCTTTTAAATAAATACCTTGGGAAGAAATCGGAGGTTTTAATCTAAAGTGAAAAATCTAAATTTGATTCTTTTCCCACTTAAGGTTTCCAAAGTTGTTTTTGAAACCATCCAGCCAATCAACCACATGTATTTTTGTTTGTATGCTTTCTCTACCCCATCCAGTCTGACCTCAAGAAACCATTTTTAAATGTTCAAACTTCATGAGACAGCTGGAGAGATCAGACCCTCCCCCCACCCTCACTGGGTCCCCATCAGAAACACAGTGGAAAAGAGGAAATGAGGTGGCAGTGATCTAGGGATTTCTCTGAGGGCCCTCCTGGACACACGGCCCCTCACATGACTGAATGCTGGAAGGTAGGAAAGGCACTAAGAGACAAAGAGGGACTGGCGCTGACATGTTTTAAAGTGCTGTAAGATAATTTGTATAATCCTCAGGGAAGTGATTTTAGTCTATCCCATAGTAAATACTCAATACCTAGTAGCTCCTGATAATATTATGACCGCTATTACCATTAACCTTATCATTACTATTAAGATGTGCTCTGAATATACTCTCTTCTCTCTAAAGAGGTTTGATCATTCCTATTTTTCTAATGAAAAAGCCCATTAGAATAAAAATCCATTATGAGTATAACTGGTGACAAAAACGTACAAATCTGTTGACAATAATGATTGCGTGTCTCCTGTGTGCTGTTCCCCAGCCATAGAAGTGACCAGGGGGAATGCGGGGAGTAAGAAACTGTGAAGCTTCAGCTTCATGGGTAGGGGTGACCCCTCCCTCTCCATCCCCAGCTGTATGATGACAAAGCTGTCATTAGTTAGGGGAGCTCTGAATCCCAAGTGCCAGGACCTTATGCTGTGCTCGAGAGACAGGAAATCACTCCTGTCAGCTGGAGGGAGGGCGGGCGGGTGTGGAGAGCCAAGTGAGTAGGAGGAGGGAGGGATGCGGGTCTTGCAGGATCCTTGGTCATCTTCCCCTATTAGGAACTGTGGAAAAGCTGCTCTGAGAATCACTGCACAGACCCTCTCTGCAATAACAAAGAGATCACCTGGAGAGGAGGGCATTTTGAGGTGTGAGTCCTCTTTAATTCCTGGCCAAGGCAGCTACAACTGATGGAAGGTGGGTCTGTGAAGTAGAGTTCTGCCAGGGAGAGATTGGCACAAGAGAAATGGAGACAGTTAATTCTCAGGGGGTCGTCTTTGGCAAAATCCGCTATTGAGGCCTCATGCTACTTGTGCTCATAGCTGCCGAGAACCAAGAGTGCCATCTGCAAACTGTGACTCATAAACACTCTGTCAGTCTGCCATCTACTCTGACATCATAAAATAACAAGAAGCGGCATTGTAATAAAGAGGGGAGGTTTGCAGCCTACCAATTAAATGCATCTAATTTATTTCTCTTACAGCTGAGGCTTTATTTATTAGTAAACAGCTGCATTTGTTACACTTTTTTTCTCAAAACGTGCCAACTGGCACTTTGGATGATCCATTAATCCTAAATAATCATCTGTGTACTCATAGATCCTGGATATATAGGCCTATATGTAGAAGGTTATTAAAAAGCTAAAGCCTAACCTTGCCAGTCAGCTGGAGGGTGTAGCTCTGGGTGTCAGGCTGGGTGAGTTAATGTGACATGAAGTATGTGGATATGAATGAGGTCTGGCTGAGCTTTTGGAAAGATTTTGCATGTGGCTTTATCTCTCCCTTTCCCCCAAGTACATGTAGAGAAATGTGTATGTTAATTTTCTGCAATTGAGCATTGCCTGAATTCTTGTCAAAGTCTAATTAGCATGAGACAGAAGTAGATGATAGGGTTACCTGTTTTTAATTGGAGGTGGGATAAGAGGGAAAAGGTGTATTCCCTCAGCACCTGAACTTTCTCCAACCCTGCTAACTGGCATGTGCTTCTGAGGTTAGAGTTCTTCTATTTTCATCTATTAAACATGATGCCGGTACATACATACATGCATACAAACACACACACACCCCTCATTTTTATTTAGAAATGGCTGTGGTACATACAAAAAGGGTCCACTCTAACCCAGTTTTTGTTTGTTTCCTTAATAAGTGGGAAGAACAGATTACTGAGAATCACTGCAAGGGACAAGAACTGTGTTCAGCAAAAACTAAACATCCCATTCGGCCACCTTAAAAGGGCAATTGATTTGTTGAATATCAACTTAGACTCATCCATATCCACTGATTATATAATGATCAGTTTCATTTTTTTTTATTTTATTTGTTTTTTTCTTCCATTCCAGTGGATTCCCATTGAAATAAGTCTTTGGGGGCAATATTTTTATCTTTAAAAAGGGTTGGTCATCCTTCTGAGTATTATGCTTTGTTTTTATTTTCTGGGAAGTAATTGTAAGTATAATCTATGCAGAAAGATATAAATGACTGACTTTGGCCTACTTTAAACTCAATTAAATTAGAAGCCCTCTATAATGTGACATTGAATTTATGGTTGCTTAAATTATCCAGCTATGTGATGGTCACTGGAATATTATTGGTATACCAATATTCTGTCATGACACTTTTAAATTTAAAAAAAATATTGATAAAATGATGACTTTAATTTAATCTTTTTTAAAATTTTTCACAATAATACCCATTGACATAGGCTGGACATGCTGTTTAACTTGCATAATAATTGAGATTGCAGTTTCAGTAAAAAAGTGAAGAGGAAATATAGAAGGAGGAGACATTTGAAAAAATCAAAATACAATTTATAAAGGTTTTCCTTTCCCTTCATGGAGATAGAAACATTTTTTATTCAATTACCAACATACAGTACACCATTATTAGTTTTTAATGTAGTATTCAATGATGCATTAGTTGCATCTAACACCCAGTGTTCCTTACACCATATCACATGCCCTCCTTGATACCCATCACCCAATTACCCCATCTCCCTACCCCACCTCCCTTTCTGCAACGCTCAGTTTGTTTCCCAGAGTCAAGTGTCTCACGGTTTGTCTCCCTCTCTGATTTCTTTCCCTTCAGTTTTCCCTCCCTTCGCCTATGAGACCCTGTGCTATTTCTTATAGTTCACATATGAGTGAAACTGTATGATAATTGTCCTTCTCTGCTTGGCTTATTTCACTTAGCACAATATCCTCCAGTTCCATCCACACCGATGTAAATGGTAGGTATTCATCTTTTCTGATGGCTCATTAATATTCCATTGTGTACATGAAATACATCTTTTCCATTCATCTGTTGAAGGGCATCTTGCCTCCTTTCACGGTTTGGCTATTGTGGACATTGCTGCTATGAACATTAGGGTGTAAGTGCCCCCTCTTTTCCCTACATCTGTATCTCTGGGGTAAATACCCAGTAGTGCAATTGCTGGGTCAAAGGATAGCTCTATTTTTAATGTCCTGAGGAACCTCCATACTGTTTTCCAAAGTGGCAGTACCAGCTTGCATTCCCACCAACAGTGGAAGAGGGTTCCCCTTTCTCCATATCCTCTCCAACACTGCCGTTCTCTGTCTTGTTTATTTTAGCCATTCTGACTGGTGTGATGTTGTATCTCATTGTGGTTTTGATTTGTATCTCCTTGATGGCAAATGATGTGGAGCATTTTTTCATGTGTCTCCTGGCTATTTGCATGTCTTCTTTGGAGAAATATCTGTTCATGTTTTCTGCCCATTTCTTGACTAAATTATTTGGTTTTTTGGATATTGAGTTTGAGAAGTTCTTTAGGGATCTTGGATACCAGACCTTTATCTGATGTCATTTGCAAATATCTTCTCCCATTCCATAGGTTGCCTTTAGTTTTGCTGACTATTTTCTTTATCTTTGTGTATGGTGTAAGAGAATAGACCAATTTCATTCTTCTGCATGTGGCTGCCCAATTTTCCCAGCACCACTTATTGAAGAGACTTGTCTTTTTTTCCATTGAATATTCTTTCCTGCTTTGTTGAAGATTAGTCGACCACAGATTTGAGGGTCCATTTCTGGGCTCTCTATTCTGCCAGTACCATGTTTGTTGTCTTGATAATCACAGTTTATAATATTGCTTGAAGTTTTTAATATTTGCATCCCTCTCCTTTTTTTTCCTTTGCCAAAGATAAATTTCTATATGACATTTTTCATGAACCATACTAAGAGATCACTAAAAGTTACATGTTGAAACCATATCTCATAATGGACAGATAATAATCAATGAATATACACATATCTTTTGGAAATAGTCATAAATCAAAAGTGCTATGTTATTTACAAAGTTGGTTCCCAATTGATATGTGGGGTTTTATCCAGAGTGTCTGGATCTGAAAGCTGTGGGAATTTCAGTAAGTTGCTCAACCATTCTAAGACTCAGTTTCTTCTTTTTAAAATGTGGCTAATCCCAGTCCTTGCCTCAGAGGATTATTACATGACTGAATGAGTGGATTCATATGAAGTGCTTGGCTCAGTGTCTAACACCTACAAGCTGTCAATAAATGTTAAATTTAAAAAGAATCAAATCTGTACAAAAACCAGGTGGAAGGTATTAAGGAGGGTACATATTGCATGGAGCACTGGGTGTGGTGCAAAGCACTGTTATGCTGAAAAGAAATTTAAAAAAAAAGAACAGAAGAAATAACCACCAATTAGTACTACTACTGTGTGCTTGGTCTTTTTGAGATTCCACATTTCAGAGAGTGTTAAGTATGCCGATGAATGCTAATGTTAGCGGAATAACAAGTTATTTTACAAGAGTCTCCTGTGTCTTCAGTACAGTAGTGTGCTGGAGTGGGCTAGTTTGTGCTCATCTTTTGCCAATTTCCTGTATAACAAAGTCTACATTCAGTGGTACCACAATGGTAGAGATGGTAGTATTATTTACAACACAGAAATCAGCAAATTCTATGAAGGGGGCCTATTCCACTCCCAACTGGTGTTAAATATTTATCAGCTCATCCTCCCTGTGGAGAACAAAGCCTAAATGCAGAAAATGAGTCCCTTACCTAGCCACTGTGCAGCCAGTTGAAGAAATCCTTGCAGGTGTCTAATTAAGAATAGGTCTTGGTGTCCTCACTCACAGTGTCATTACTCTCAATGTCACATACAACTAACACACTTAATCACTGTGTTTCATTTGACAGCACACTAGAAGCAGCAAATTAAGAGGCAAGGAAGATGGCAAAAAGGAAGCAGGCAAACACCTAACTGACATGAACATTCAAAGATGTATATAATCTGAGGTTGTTTACTCTAGTTAAAAAAAAAGAAAAGAAAAAAGCGCAGTGTAGCCTGAAGTCCTTTACTCAGAGCACTTCAAAACTCCTGTGTTCCTAAAGAACTCCACGAGTTATCAAAGTAATAAGGTATGATTATTTATTATATAATATGTTTGCTGCCTCTGATTGGTTAGTGTGGAATATATTTAGTCACAGTCTACAAGTTAGGATATCAATGCTGAGTGGGATCTTGGGGACCATCAAATCCAGTAGATTTGAAATCTTTTAGCCAGAGGACAATATTTTGGATGATCTGTTGTCTAAAAACCAAACAGCTCTGCTTTGCAGTCTTTTCCTCCCGCAATGAAGCATATCCCTCCTGCGGAGGTCCTTGGGCACATTAGAATACAGGCTCACGGAGGGAGGATACTTTCCACATGTTCCAGACTTAGAGATAAAATATAGACTTCTTTAAGTCAACCACAACTTTACTAGGAAACGAAGCTTAGCCTAACTCTTGCTCTGGGGAAGGAATCACATGAGAGGAAGTTCTTGGGGTTAGGTCGGGAGTTGAAAATACTTACATCCCAGAAACCATGCTATTGAACAACAGTTTAAGCTAAAGACTGATAACATTAATACCTACTATTTATTTGCTACTGGCTTTATGTCAGGCATTATGTCAGGCATTTAATACTTGATAATTCTACTTGATAATTACCATGGAAAATCTCACTTGACAGGTGAGCAATGCAAGGCTGGGAAGGTTAAGAAACTTCCCTAAGGTCATTCAGCTAGTATGTATATCCAAATGCTCACAGTGACTTTAAAGCCTATACACTAGAACACAGTACTCATTTGTTTCCCCAATATGCTACATAAACAGGTTACACAGTCTTAGCAAGTGTCCTGCTCTGATTGACAGATCTGGAGAGACCAGAGACAATTGTCAAACTCAGAGTACCAAACGAAGGTACCAACCTGGCAAGATAAGAATGAGCTAAAACAGTGGGATCAAAGGAGAAATCTTGGACTACAGCTTGCTTTTATGGGCTGGAGAGAGCAAGATAAATGCAACTCAGCTGCTCTTACAAAATCGAGATTTGGGTGAGCAGTTTGGTGCAGAATTTCCAAGAGATGTTAAGTGGTTTTCCTGCAATCACGTGGCCTGTTAGCAGTCCAAATCCATCAACTACATCATAACTTAGGGAAGAGTCTCCTTGAAATTAATGTGATCATATTAAAGAGCTCTGGCACTAAAAAGTCTTAACTTTACTAATAAAGAAAAGTATTTTTTTGTGAACCTTACGAAACCAAATAATTCAGCCTTAGTTCAATCTGGAGTATAAATTCAAATATATGGCCCTAAATAATTTTGAAATTCAGAGCCTAGAAATCAATGTTTATGACCTCCTTCTTTGAATTTTTGATCTGCACTCCTGTTACCTGTCTTACGAGACTAGAACAGAGCATCAAGAAGAGATGATGAAAGAGACTTCCTCCTGGTGGCCCAACCTGGAGGAAAGAGTAGAGGCAAAACCACCCTCAATCACTGCCAGACAACCATTTTGTTCCTACCATCAAAATATGAAACAACTGAGTCAGGGAACAAGCTGGATTCTGTATACCCTCTACACAATCAACAATTAAAACTGCAGTTGGCTATAAACATGTTGTTCCTTTCCAAGAGCCCCATTTTAATGTCCTGTATGGTGTGTGGTGACTGGACTAAAAGGTACAGATAAAACTAGAGTTCATCTGCTCTTTTGTCTACTCCTTCCCTGACCCTCCCTTTTGCTGAAAAACCATTTTGTTTCCCTTTACTGCCCTTTGAGTTTGATGGGGCAGATGTGAATATATTTCATAAAATCGAGCAGATTATCTCCCCCCTCCCATCTCACCATGCAATGGCAATCATTAAGTCCCTGAAAGCCCATGGTGCCAACAATATTGGTCCAATAAGTAAAGCCGCACTTCCTAAACAGATGGGAATGATGTTTCTTTGCCACTGGGTGAAATTGCTTTAAAAAGCGTCAGCAACAAACATAGGGAGGGAAAGCTGAACCATTGCTGCTGGAAGTCCAGCCACATGTAATACTCGCTGCTTAAAAATCCAATATTGCATTTGTTTCATTATAGTACTTTGTCCATCAGCTCATTTGAGTCTATTAACTTAATTGTTCTTTATTAACAAATGGGTCATTCTCTCTGGCAGCAGAGCAAAGCTCAAATGCCAGTTAAATACTTTGATAAATGCAACACCCCCTTCCACTCTGCTCCCCCCCCGACATGCTGTGAATACACATGCGTGCGTGCACACACACACGCAGAGATACTTAATCAAATGTATTTATACAAAAGGAGCATATCAGAAATTGGTTTTTAGAGTTAGCAAGCTGGGAGGAGTATCTGTCTTTACAAGTACATCCTATAATTATATATCATATCTCTTACAAATGTGTTTCATGCCTCTGGTAAAAATGTTCTTACTCTATAAAATGAGCTAATGTTTTAGCTAGAGAGAACAATGACAATAATCTTTTGGCAAACCTTTTTCCAAGGAAGCTCTTCTTTAAAATTGTGGGTACTTTTTCTCATTTTTCTCACTCAGTAATTTTTCCCGTTGTTATTATTCATTCTTTGCAATTTAAAAAAATAAGCAAACAAGATTTCCTATTGTCTTTTTGTATCCTTTCTCTTCCCTCCCAGCCCCCAACACACATCCCCTTCTTCTTAGGTGACATTATCCTACTCACCAAACCTGTAACTTTAACAGAGGGTGACAGGGTGACCTTGACGACAGATGTTCTTATGGCAACAGATGGCACTGGCAAACCCGAGAAGCTGCTGTATGCCGTCTCCGTGCCACCTGTGCCTGGTCAGATTGAGTCCATCAATTATCCAGGCTGCCCCATCCCCTGCACAGCTAGTCAGATGGATTGGCCCAGAAGGTTTGCTGTGTGCATGACAATAGGCAAGGGGCTAGTGAGGAAGCAGTCAGGTGAGAGGGTTTCCCTCCGTCCCTCTCCTCCCTTCCCCACCACAACTCCCACCCACACTCACTCATGTGTTTAATGACCTCAGTGAGTCTAAAAGATTAAACTGGTTTTATCAGGGAGAGCTCACCATATGACCTTTACAGATAGCCAGCCATGAGGGTGGCTTACAAGGAAACAAACCATCATTGCTATTGCTTTATCCATAGCCATGTATTTTTATCGTCTGATGATTCTGCTACATTACAAAGCTATTCTAGAAACAGGCACATAATAAAATAATTTGCTTAACATACTTGCAATTTGACTTCTCCTTCCACATCCTGATCCCATCCTTGGTCTTAGTCTCTCACCTTGCTTCTCTGTGCCTAGGTTGAAGGAAAGATGACTAGAGAGAGGAAAAGTAAATAATAATAATAAGCCATGATGTCCTACCCTGTGGCTGTGTAAAAGAGATGTTTGGCTAGAGATTCTATACTCATAATCCTTAAGTGTCTTAACCAATCTACCATAAGAAGAATTATTCCCATTTTATAGTTGAACAAATTGAGGCACCGAAAGATTCAGGGATAAGCCCTTCATCTTATAATGAGCAAACGGGAGAGTCAGAATTTGAACACAAGGCCGGTAGGCTTTCCATGGCAGAACGGTGCTTCTTGCAACCAGGAAAATCCATGATCTGCTTAGCTAGAAAGACAATATTGGGAGATGAATACAGGCCCTAACTCACTTTCTTAACACAGGCATCTGGCTTGCCTTCTGTATTCCCAGCTACTATGATAATTATATAATTTATTTATAAAGCAGTATGTGATCTCCAGTAAGTAGGTCAAACATAAGTATAACCTTTTATTATTTTTCATTAGTACAACAGGGTAGTTAAAGTTGGAACAGTTTGGCCTCCCTCTACCCCAAGAAAGCTGGAGTATTGTATGAAATCATCAGTGGACCTTAATCCAGATGGTGGTGTCATTTCTAAGAAATAGCATATGCTAGCTATTATGATACTTAAATGTAATGGTTTTATATCTCTCCAGTGGGCAAAGAAACTGTACAACAGGTTTTAGTCTAGGAATTTTTTAATGGTACTTTAACCCTCCAAAATACAGCATTTCCACAAAGAAATTCAATTGATAGAGCTTGGTTTAATAATAAAGGAATGTAAATTTCTGCCTTGTTTCATGCAATAATAGGACAGCATCTGGATTTACTACTCCCTGAGTCTTCTATTTTACATAATGTTGCTGAATTGGGGACTATTACATGCTTTTTTTGATTTTAGAAAAATTGCCTTAAAAGTTATTTACACTCATTTTATAACAAAGAGGGCAATATAACTAATTTTATTCTTAGCGTGATTAGCCATGAGTCATTTCCTAAGAAATGAGTTTAATTAACCAGGGAAAGAAAGTTGTAATAAATCATGAAAGTGGACTGTTTCTAAGTGGGGTTAGAAACATCTTATTTAAAACTGCCATCAAATAAATCACATACCTTAAGTTATGTGTGAAGGGAAGAAATTTTTCTGATTTTGAAAATTTCTGACAAAAGGGAGGAACGAATATGTGACAAAACGGGGAAGAATACGTGGTCAGAGAGGCAGGTTAAGTTAGTCGGAATATTTTAAGGAAACAGTTGCAGTAAGGAGACCATTATGCTAATTCAAGGTCTATCAGTTAGCTGTGGAATTCACTTAATTTCTCTCTGCTTGATTTTTGGAATTCACTTAATTTCTCTCTGCTTGATTCTTTTCTCATGATTTAAAGAGACTGAACTCCATCGTTCTCAGAGATTTTGAGAGCCACTCATGTTATTCACAAATATTTTCAAGTATCTCCTAGTCCAAGCACATGAGAGGAAGTAGAATCTTCCCCTGTATTGAAGTTAAATGTGGACATGTGACGTGCTTCAGCCATGGAATGTGAGAAGTGTTACTTCCATGCAAAGCTTTAAGAACCAGTCCGTGATTTGCCCCATCCCTTTCTTAGTACTGTTATGGACTTGGCAGATACCTCTAGATGAAGTTTCAGGCAATGTGTATCCTTTGAGGATGAGGATGATTAAATTTCATGCTAATCTACACTTCCCATGTGGCATGGGTAAGAAATAAACTCCTGTAATATGGAGCCATTGAGATTTCAGTGGGGTTTTTTGTTACTGCTGCATAACATAACCTATCCTGTATAATAGATGGGTGGACATCAGATGTATCTAGGGTGATTTTCCAGCAAATATAAGCTAGGGCTCATTCCACAACTATGGAATCAGAATTGTCTAGTGCAAACTTCAGATTTCTGTGTTTTTAGAAAGTTTCTCTGATGATTCTGTTGTTTACCCTTACTTAGGAAACATTGAAGAGGTCACATGTGAGTGGGCACATTAGTAACAAAACAGCTTTGCTGTAGACTTTTAACTGCATATTACCCTAATGGATAAGCATAATAAAATCTTAAATTTGCGTTGCATTTCAGTTTATCCAAACACTTTTGTATTGCTTATCTCATGGCAGTTAAAACAATAGTAGATGATGTTGGGTGACCATAACACCTATCAATGTATTGGAGGATTTGAACCACTAATTTGACTTGCTGAATACTTTCCCCTTCCTATCTTACTGCTCATTGCGCATTCTCTCAAAAATTGTCTGTTTAGTTGATGGTGATGAACTTTGCAATGATAGAAGATCCTCTAAGGATCTCTGAAGAGCAGGATTTTCCTGCCTGTGAATTTGCCTTTGTCTCCAAGGACAGTTGAAGCTTCCTGGCTATACCCACACTGTTCAAAATATTTTGAGTTGTGTTGGAAAATATGTAGGTTTTATTTTTTATTTTTTGAAGATTTTTATTTTATTTACGAAGCAGGCTTCCCGTTGAGCAGGGAGCCTGAGTCGGGGCTTGATCCCAGGACCCTGAGATCATGACATGAGCCGAAGGCAGCCGCTTAATGACTGAGCCACCCAGGTGCCCCAAAATATGTAGGTTTTGTTTCTGACTTTTTCTATACTTATTTTGGAGACCTTAATATTACTTTTATCCCCAAGTTGTTCGTAAGAAAATGTTATATTGAAGACTGAACTATTGAGCAAATATTATTAACTTGTTTGACCTTAAATACCATCCTGAGGGCTCTTGATTTTAACCCTGGCTTGCAAGTAGAATACTAAATTGAATCTAATCTATTAACTTAAAACATAAAGGCTGACCCTTTACTTTTGAGAAACTCTTAAACAATTGTTACTATTTATATGTGAGGATTATATATACTTATTCACACATAAGCTGTAAGTATAAACAACACCTAGACATCAACAAAGCCTACCTTTAGTGCTCTCATTAAGGGTATAGATCCTAGAGTGAAACTCCACACTGATATCTTGGCTCCTTCAGTTGGCAGCTGACTTACCACTAAATAGATTTTCCACTTCCTTGGTTCTCACTTTCCTCAGTTTATAAATGGTCATAATAATAGGACATACCTTATAAAATTATTAAGTTAAATGTGATACTCCAGTTAATTGTTTACCAAAGGAAGACAGAGAGCAAGAAAACAGAAAGAAGAGAGGGAAGGAGAAGGAGGAGAGAAAAAGTAATAGGAGTGGGGGGAAGAAGGAGAAGGTTCGAGGGGGAGAAAAGAGGAGGTACAGAAGAAGGAGGAAGGAAGGAAGAAAAAAGGATCTGAAAATTAATTTAGGGTGTCAAATAACTTTGGGGAAAACTGGGTTAAAATAGATAAACTAGTTTCCTTAACAAGCAACTTCTCAGAGCTTTTGATATGTTAATATTCATTGTGAGTCTAGGAAACCATTGACCACAGCTGGTAGTGGGATACCAAGGACCATGTAGAGGAGGTGATACCGGAGTTGCATCTTCAGAGAAGAAGCTAGAGCCAGAGAGAATACAGAAGTGGGGGTGGGGAAGGATCTGGGGGCTGAGAGGCCATTTCTTGCAAGGAGAGGACAAGAGCAGAGGCACAGAAGTGTGAAACAGAACAGTGTATGTGGGGAGCCCAAATAGGTAAGATAGTGAGGGCAAGGGCTACAGTAGTGGAGAAACTGTTAAGGCCTGGATTTTAAAGGCCTTGCTCACCATATTTTGAATTTGAACTTGTAATTTTGTTGGCAATGAAGGAATGTATCAGTAGGCCTGGGAGGAAATAGATGGCACCTACAAAGACGTAAGCAAAGAAAGTGTAATGAAGCGACTATCTACAGAGGTGTGGGCAAGGTCAAAGAGACACTAACAATGCAAGGTAAAGCAACAGAGGGCGCCTACAGTGCCTTGGGCTCTAAAGGACAAAGAGAGGAAGATCTCCCCAGTTCCTGGAGAGCACTCCATCTGAAGCCATCCGAAGATAAAGGAGAAGGAAATTCAGCAGGAACTGTGTCCTTCAGGAGAGGAATGCAACCACACCAATCTGTAGCTGGACAAGGCCTGCCTCACTCTCTCTCAGCATCCAGCAACAATGGAGAAGGGCAGAGAGAAAATCTGGGAGCAAACATACAATGTCCGGCACAGCAAGGTGGAGTCACAAGGTCTGATTTGGGTTCTAGATGTCACCCTAGCAACTAAATGGAAAATGGATCAGAAGAGACATGAAACTTTAGAGAGGAAGACCCCCACTCCTATCCACACAGCAGATGAGGAAAACCTAAACTGGAGATGTTCTGTTACAGACAGAGTGGAAAGGACAGATTTATAGGAACACTGGTGTGTCAAAATTGGGGAAACGAGATGACAGGTTATGGCCAGTGAAGAAGAGAGGTGATGCAAGGATCACTCCCAGGTTCCTAGCCTGAACGGTCAAGGGCAAAGGGATGTGAGTAACAGCGTGAACACAAGTTTGGGGAGGGGGCGGGGATTGAGGGATTCCGTTTTGAACCCGTGGCATTGGAGAGGCCTGAGTAATGTTCACACAGTGATTTGCCACAGACATTTCAATATAGAACACTGACTCTAAGTAGAAATAACCAGGGATGGAAATACAGATCTGCAAGTCATCAGACTCTAGGGTGGCCAAAAGTATGAGAGTGACAAAGCAATATGAGGGTGAGCCAGGGAGAACACCGGTATGGAGTACCTGTTTTCCACTGCACCGCGCTCGGGAACCTGGCTGCGCTTTCCCTTCTGGGCTCTTCATCACCGCTCACCTGCATTTCCAACCCGAATTCTCCTTCAAGGAATTGTATTGGTCTGTTCCAGGAACAGAGAGTTAAGTTTCTGGGCCTCTGTCCATAGCTTCTATAGAGACAGAATGTATCCTCATTTTAGACTTACTGTCCTTTAAAAACGGAACTGATGATTTCGAATAGGCCCAGTTGAACTAAATGAGGCCAATATTAGTTAAGGCATGTGTTCTTTATTTGTTGGTTCCTAAGCCACAGAAATCTTCAAAGAACACCTCTCAGAAGTTCTGATCATACAGAGTGGCTGTATAGCACCTCACTGAAAAGAAGCCGTCAGCTCCGCTGCCCCTTCCCCCAACTCTGCTCCTACCCAGTCTCCTCTCAGTTCTTCTCAGTCTCCTGCCTGGATAGTTCCTCCGTGGGACACATGAAAGCAATTATGCTAATAGCAGCTATAGGCTGGGTAACTCATGTGTACGTGGCTAACACAGAACTTTGCTTCAGGTGGTGGAAAATAAGCAATTTCTCATGGACATAGTCATAGATAAGTAGATAGGTAGATATAGATAGATAAGGGCTTAATGTACATGTACATGTATTTGCACAGGTGTGTGCATATATTCACCCAAGATCCCACGCATGTATGTGCACGTGCGCACACACATGGGTTGGTGTGAGGCTATACACATGTGCATGTGTGCACATGTAGATGAATGTGGACGTGTGTGTACAGGTATGCCAGTATGTTGTGTGTGCAGAGGTGTGGGTGAGTACATGCCTGTGAATATGTGTTGGTGCCTATGAGAACACCCTCCCGTGTTAATGATAAGACATTAAAGGGTTAAAGCAATCACTTTGGAAACCATCTTCCAAAAAAGCTGCACCCTAAATTAATTTTGGCTGGTAATCTATATCGGGTTAAATAACTCCTCATTATTCTGTAACACAGCTGAGGCATCTCCAAATGTTTATCTTGTTTTGTAACCGGTACCTTCTGGTACATTCTAGTGCCAGCACTCCCAGCTCCTGCTATATTTCATTCTCACTATTTTTGGACTGGAGCTGCTGGTTCCAGGTGATTTAATAAATTGCTTTTTTTTTTTTTTTTTTTTTGGTGTTCCTTTTAACTTACCCATCTGCTCAACACATGCGTAACTTGCAATCTGTCGGCAGTTTGCAGAAAGACAAACTGTCAGAACTGCATGCATATGACAACTTTGTTCCCAATTAGTTTAGTGGTAATTTTAACAGATTTCAGGGCAATGGAGAAAGGGATGGCATGTTATTAAAGCATCAATTCTGACAGACCCGAGCACATATGATTTCAATGTAAATTATTTTAAATGCTTTAATTAAAACTACAGAAAGATTTACCCTTTTAAATGGTAAGTGATAGCAAGACAAATTTAAAAGGAAAGCGAGGAACCGAGTTTTCTAAATGGTTTATGTTGTGCAAGGCAGTCCAGCAGTCAAGACGGCTGTAATCTACGGCGGTGATGTGGAGGCCGAGTTAATTATTCATTGCTTCCTCTCTGTAGCAGATGTGCCTCAATACACGAGTACAGGATTCAGAGCCTGGAACGCTCTCTGTGAAAATCTCAGATCAGGCTTCTTTTGGAGCCATCAGGAAATTGCCAGAATCTGTTTAACACGTTAAATATATTCATAAGAAAAAAAAATCTTTTTTTTTTTTTTTTGGCTCTTTGTTTTTTATATGTTTCAATGCAGCTGCTTCTCTCCTCCACTAACCCAGCACCCCAGCCTTCGTACTCCCACCCCACCTCCAGTCTGATACCCCCGAAGCACAAGCACAGATGTAGACAAGTGACTAGAGGAGGCACACCCAGGGATTCTGTACCTCGGGTCACTGTGCAGGCACACGGCTCACCAGAAAACCCCCTCTCTGTAATTTAAATGTATTGCAATAGTCACAACTCATGAGTGAAGAGCGCCCCTGACAGAACGGCTGGCATTTTGGGAGGGAGCTCTATGGATCCAACGACACATATAGGTGGAGGGAATTTCCCTGATGAATTTGACAACATGCTTGATTTATTCAGCCATAAATCTAACCAGCGGTTTAATGCTTTCCATTTGTTCTTAGACAACACTGGGCATTTTATTATTGAAATCACCAATACATTAATTAAGGCCTAATATTCCCTGAACATAATTGCATAAAATTCTTTTTACATGCACATTTCTTAGTCACTTGGGAAGGACTCACCATTTTATATATGGCCTTTTGAGTTGAGAGCTGTCTACTCTTCTAGAATTATTGAAATGCCTTGAAAGAGAAGGTTATTACTGTCTTACATGTAGGCTTCCTTAATTTCTCAAACTGTTTCTAGGCAGCTTGTTGCCTTGTCTCTTTAAGGAAGGGCATCTTTAAGGCACATTGTTACTAGGCTGAGCTGGATCACGACTAAACGTTTGAGGTGAGCTGGATTTTACTTCATTCTGTTGTTACTATTACATGTAAGAAGTGCATGTATTCACATTTTGAAGGGGAAGAAATTAGTAATAGCCTTTGAAGAACTTAGTCTTCAAAATCCATCAGCCGCAGATAGGAATTCTATCTCTATGGAGGAATTCTACCTCCTCCATAAATGACCTCCGGCAGGCTTTTATATCTTCCTGAACCTCAGGTTTTTAATCTCTACATATGATAACAAACAGCTATATTTCAGAGATCATTTCAGAATTAAATAAGACAACGCGTTTCAGGTGTCTGGTATGTAGTTACCGTACCACAAATACAAGTCTCCCCCATCCCTCCTCTCTCGTTTTACTGACGCTTTTATACAATTCTGTGATTATATTTGCTTCTTCTTGTGGATAAAGAAATGCAGAGAGGGATGGAAAACTCTGAAAAACAGGGGAACCTATCTTTTGCCTCTTCCAGGTGGGAATCATAGCCTGGTAGGTTTATCTCTGAGAGGATACACCAACAAGGTGAGGCCAACTTGAAGTCAAACGAGGCAAAACAAGCTTGCATACCTCCCCTGTATCACTGGTGTACTAAGAAACTTGGGGTACAAAAGTATACATATTTTTAAGTTTCTGCATTATTATTTAATCTGCTCTGAGCCTGAATCCTGCCTCAATCTCCTCTATGAAACTCTCTCCTTTGTCCAAGGTGGTCCCCTGAGAGCCTAACATCATCTGGTATTCAAGACAAGTATCCTGGTCTTGTCCACACTAGTCATCTTGGAAGCTCAATGCCAAGTTCTTTACCGTCACAGAGCTCTGTTACTGAAATCCCAAAACTGGTCAGAGGGAGTCTTGGCTGAAGATGAGTACCAAGATGTCTACCGCCTATTTCCCTCTGGAGAGCTTCATATCTCCAGGCTGTCATGAGACAGGAATGTAGATGCTGGATCCTTGTTCCTTTTCCTTATCCCTCCAAACTAAATGCCCTCTCCAATAGCTTTAGATTTTGGAGGTCCAAATCACCTCCTTATGCTGTACCTACTAAGTTCTTTAACTCAGGACCCCAGTTCTTAATTAAAAATAATAGTAACAATAAATAATTGTAATTCTGCCCTGAGGACTGGTAAAGTGTCAGCTCTTGAGGAAGGAAAACCATGCTGGCTAAGACTGAGAGGGGTAGTGGTAACATTATGGTCAGTCTTTCTGATTCTTTTACAGAAGGGAGAAAGAAACAAAAAATGTAAAATTCAATAACTACCCAATCCCATGTGGATGGCTGCAAGGATTTGGGGAAATTTTCCTTTTATGTATTGTAAAGATGAATTTTTAAATACCACTGAATGGAATATAATGTAAAACCATTACGGATTTTCCTAAAGTCATGAATAAGGATGCCAGGTTTTAAAATTCTTTGGTAGCAAAATAATTCTGCATTTCTTGAGCAATGCATCCTAGTAGCTAAGAATAGACACTCTTCCCCAGGTTCAAGTTCAGTCACTTACAAACTGTAATATTTGGCCCATTTCCTTATTTTCAAAATGGCAGGATAAATAGTACCTGTAGAATAGGCAGGTGTAATGATGAAATGAGTTAATATGACCAAGCTGCTTGACACCTCAACAGTCTAGCTAACATTGGTGATGAATTGAAAGACCCACATTGAAGTCCTTGCTTTGCCACTTGTGGCCAGTGCAGTCACATAGGGTTCCACATTCAGAGGGCTCTGAGCTTGACATTTAATACTTTGTGGACCCCTTGTTGAAATCCTTAATAATTTATCTTTGAATTTATGGTTTTTTGAAGTAAAGTCTGAATGGACAAGAGAACATGTGGCCCCACCTGCAATTGCTTCCCTAAGATGTGTTCTTGGACACACATTGCCTCCCTGTGGCCTCTCTCTCCATGTCCTCCCGCAATATCACTCTCTTCCCCCAGTGGGACCTTAATATGGATGAAGAGAAGTCTGGTTATGCTTTCTGTGGCACCATGGGGTAGGGCATAATGGTGGCCATCTCCTCCCACGACTGACAGCGCCATCTATCCTGGATCCAGGTACTGAACACATACCAGCCTGAAGCTGCAGCTCTTTTGAGGCTGCATGTCTCTAATGCGGTGAGGCAGTGGACGTTCAGCAAACCGGCAGGAGAGAGAACCAAGCTACAGGTAGGCTGCACAGAGGGTGGGTCTCCAGGCACCTGTGAAGGTGTGCACTCACCCTGAGTATCTCCAGCATCAACTAGCAAACATTAGAGTTGACTGGAGAGACCGCAGAAAAAAGCAAAAGATTTTACCATTTAGTACCTACCATTAATGGCATTTACTCTCCCCTTTTTTGAATGAGGGACCCAATTTTTCATTTTACACCAACACCACTTGTTAGGCAGCTGGCCCTGCTTATTCTCTGTGTGCTTTGGGCAAGTCATCTAACCTTTCTGAGCACTGTTTTCCTTGAGTGTGAAATGAAAAGAAAATGGATTTTCCCTCCCTCATCATAGGGAATTGTTTAATAAAAAAATGAAATAAATATGAAAAATGTTTAAAATTTATAAAATGTGCATTAATATAGGAAGTATTATTTTCACTATCATATTGCATAATGTATTTATTTCATTGTATAATTTTATACCTCTTTTGGGCTTAGAAAAATGATGACACTAAAATGCATTGCATTTAGAATTTTTAGAATTCTGAAGAGTATCATAATGTTTTTTGCAATAACAGGCTATAAAATTTGGGGGGAAAATCATAGTTCTAAATTGTTCTCTTCTGAATTTGAAAAATGGATACTAGGGGAAAAATGTATTTTCATAAATGTGGAAAGTGGTCTGAGACTCCCTCTCAGTGATGTGGTATCTTCGCAGACTTCTCTGAACTGCTTACTCAATTCCACGTTTCTGTCCTCTGCAGACTTTGTGTTGTTGCCGAAATGTCACATTTCATGGAAGTTCCAGACAAAATGTACTCAAATGTATGTTTTAAGAAGTAGATAGAAATAACCTTTGAAACACTAGTGCTTCCCAAAAACTAACTTGATTTTTTTTTTTTGGCCATATGGGATGCTTATTAATAGAAGGGATTCTTTGTTGTAAATGGTCACTTTTCATATAAAACAATTCTCTTTCTTTAAATTGAAAGAGTAACAGCTATGTCAGGCAAAAGCAAAAACTCAAGAAAAATTATCATACCTGATCCAACAGTCAGAGGTAAGTACTTACAGCAATGACTTAATTCAGCACCCTTTCAGAAATAGTTACTCTTATTGTTTTTTTTAATCTTCATAATAAAGTTTATTTAATTCTGCATATAAAAATATTATCATTTCAACATGTAATTGATATAAAAATAATTAATGAATCATTTATAGTCTTTTCCTCATACTAAGTCTTTGAAATTTGGTATTAGAACATTTTTTAAAAATATTTATTTATTTATTTATTTATTTTCAGCATAACAGTATTCATTGTTTTTGCACCACACCCAGTGCTCCATGCAACCCGTGCCCTCTCTAATACCCATCACCTGGTTCCCCCAACCTCCCACTCCCCGCCGCGTCAAACCACTCAGATTGTTTTTCAGAGTCCATAGTCTTTCATGGTTCACCTCCCCTTCCAATTTCCCCCAACTCTTATTCTTTTAACCAAAATTATGTTGTATGTAGTATTTTCAGCTGTTTTTCACTTAAAGTATATCAATATGTGATACTAAATATCTTTACAATATAATTTTTATAAAGATTGCGTAGCAGCCAGCCATATAGATGGACAATAATGCACTTAGCGAGTTCCTTTTCTTTCTTTTTATTAATCAGTATTTTTGTAGATACTTTTAGTAAAAATCATCCTGGTATATGTGCCTGTGTGCACATCCCTAATTTCCTCTGAATGTAGTCCCAGAAGTGACATTTTTAGGTAAACAGTATGGGCAATTTTAAAATATTTTTCTAAATTTTTGCCTGCAGAAAGATTACACTAATTTATATTCACCTCACTTCAGCAGTATATGAGTATATATCTAATTATATTAAGTTATGATGGGTTTTGGTATTGTTTTAAGTAGCATTATGGTGTCTCTCTTCCTTGTATTTTATTTTTAAAAATTGTAAGAATGGATGGAACATGAGCTTCCAGTCAAGCTATAACGGTAGGAATTCTTCTTCCTCATAAATAACAAGTGAATCCGTAACCAGGAGGCTAGTCCTCAACTATTATTTCCAACCTGTGCACCAGGGGAACCTCTGGCACCTCCAATACGTTTAAATATTTCCATGAAAAAGCATGTTTGGGGGCACCTGGGTGGCTCAGTGGGTTAAGCCTCTGCCTTCAGCTCAAGTCATGGTCTCAGGGTCTTGGGATCAAGCCCCGCATCGGGCTCGGGCTCGCTGCTCAGCAGGGAGTCTGCTTCTCCCTCTATCTCTCTGCCTGCCTCTCTGCCAGATTTTGATCTCTCTCTCTGTCCGGTAAATAAAATCTTAAAAAAAAAAAAGCGTGTTTGACGCAGTAGGGAAAAAAATGTTTTTAAGTAAAAGCTTTAACACACTATTATAGATTGAATTGTGTCTCCCTAAAATTCATATGTTGAAGTCCTAACCCCCAGTATATCAGCATGGGAGCTTATTTGGAGATAGTGTATTAACAGAGTAATCAAGTTAAAATGAGGTCCTGATCCAATATGACTGGTGTTCTTACAAAAAGGAGAAATTTGGAAACAGACGCACACAGACAGAAAATGGTGCGAAAAGGCACGTGTTGATGACAGACATTTACAAGCCAAGGAGAAAGGCCTGGAACAGATCCTCAGAAGGTAACACTCTGCAAAGATCTTGATTTTGGACTTCTGGCCTACAGAATACTGAGAGCTAATTTTCTGTTGTTTAAGACACTCAGGTTATTGATAATTTGTTACATACAGCAGCCCTAGCAGAGCAATACACAAATCCAGTTTAACTTTATTGAAGAAAGGTGAAAAATAAGTCTCAGGTCTTAAGTCTATAGTTATTTTTATCATGCTTTGAAAATAAAAATATTATTCTCTGCTATGAACAGTTTCAGTGTGGAATTTTCCTTGTTTTTAAGACAGTCTTCTATTTTTTTTCATTGTCTCTGAAACTGGATGTATCTTGCAATTGATCACAATTCATTGTACATTTGGACTCATTCTTTTCATCTTTTTGGTGATCCATAAATTAATGATGTATCTTATAAGAACAGCATCTTAAATTTAATGAAATACAGTATAATGTATGTATATAAATGTTCATTCATTTTATTTTATTTTTTATTATTACTCAGCCATCAAGAAGAATGAAATCTTGTCATTTGCAAATAGAGTGTAGTAGGCTAAGCTGACTGAAATAGTCAGAGAAAGACAAATAACATGATTTCATTCATATGTGGAATTTAAGAAACAAAACTGATGAACATAGGGCAAGGGAAGGAAAAATAAGCTAACAGAGAAGAAGGCAAACCATGAGACTCTTAACTATAGGAAACAAACTCAAGATTGCTAGAGGGGAAGTAGCCAGGGGAATGGGGTTACTGAATGTTGGGCATTAAGGAGGGAACTTGATGTAATGAACACTAGATGTTAACATGCAACTGATGAATGACTAAGTTCTACATCTAAAACTAATATAGTCTATGTTAACTAACTTGAATTTAAATAAAACCTAAAATAGATCAGTAAATAAAGAAATGTTCATTCATTTTAAATTACCAGCATTCCATGCACACGCACGCACACACACACACACACACACACACACACACACACACAGAGGGAGAGAGAGAAAGGGTGGAGGGACAGAAACAGAGAGACTAATAAGAGACAAGCAAAAAAGTGAATAGCTTAAACACAATCACAGTACATGTATGGTGTAGTATGAAGCATAGATAATGGAGTAATTATTAGAGATAGACTAAAGGAAATCTTTTTGATAGGGTAGATTGAGAAGGTGTGCCTTAAAGGGTTAACAAGGATTTTTCCAAGTGGACAACGTGTAATTTAGGGGACTGGGGGCTGAAGGTAAGAGATAATGTTCCTAAAAAAAGGAAAGTGCTTGAGCAAAGACAAAGGTACCACATGTATATTTAGAGGATCTTAAGTGGCTTCCAATATGATGAGGAGAGAATAGCAAAGGTAAGCAGAAACCAGTCAAAGGAGAACTTCCACAGAACGAAAAAAATAGAGAATAACCTACAGAATGTATAACATACTGGATTAGTTAGCAAGCTTTCAGATTTTACATAATGGAACACCTGACTGAATGTGGCTCAGACAATATGGATTTGCTATCACATAAAACAAGGAGACAGTGGACACTATTAATTCAGCTGATCAATAGGGTCAAGTTTCCAGGTCAGTTTGTGATTCTATTGTATTTCACTAAAGAACACCCAAATTCTTCTCAACTCTAAGTACTACATGTCCATTTCTATAAAAAAGACAATATGAGAGCCTTTCCTTTAGTGCAACTCTGTTTATTGTGGAGGGGAATCTTTGTCAAAAGTCTCCCAGGAGATTTGCACACAGATACTGTTGAAAGAATTCGACCACATGTCCTTTGTAAACAATAATTTCTAAACTCTAGAGCATGTTGGCCAGAAGAATGTCCACATTCCATAACTATTGCCTAATAACTAGACAAAATTGGGGTTTGGATACCAAGAAAGAAAAGAATTGACTAAGAAGTATCTGACATACTTTGAAGTTTCTGAAATGTGGGGAAAAATGCTAGTAAAAGAAGACTTTACTCTTCACCACTGGACCTTATTAAAAGCTCATTCATTTGGTCTGTTATTCTTTCAGTGAATATTATTCAAGCACTAAACAAATGCCAGGCAATGTTGAAGATAGAGATGAATCAGAAAAAGAAAAAGGCACTTAAGTGGAAGAGCCAGAGATTGATGTTTACAATGAAACAGAGAAGATAAGGCATGTATGAGGCTACAGCGTAATTATAAGGGTGCCAAATGTCAAAAAGAAGGTAGAGTTTTATGCCAGAGCTGACTTGCAGAACAGATTACACACCACCCATCACAGGTTTGCATCTACCGCCACCTGTTGGTAGTCTGAAATTGTCCATGATGGAAAAATTTACACCAAAGAAATTGGCAAATCCTACAAATCAGGGCTTTTAAATTTCTTTGTTTTTGTTTTTCCTCAGAAAGCCAGTTTTTACACATTCCCCAGAAGACCAGTAGAGATACAGATACAGTGCTAAGAGCATGTTTTTCAGGAGGGAAAGATCAATTATTTTAAACTTATCATCTCATCAAACTCAAACAATCTACAAACAAAGGAATGAAGCCAAATTTGAACTGAGTTTCTGACATTAAACATTCATAAAATGTCCTGTAAGCTTTTATCTTCTGCTGTGGTGGCTCTATACCTCTATGGGCTTCTTGAGGTGAGCTAACCATGAAGACGGGAAGTCATGGAAATCTCCAGAAAAATCTTCACAAGAAAGTAGTCTCTCCAGGTTTTCTACCTAAATCAGCAAAAAATGTGTCCTGGGTTTCAGAAAGCATATTGCTAAAGAGATGTCTTCCAGCCTCTCAGCTGCCTCTGTATTTACGGTGTCTTCTACACACAATCTCAAATTGTGAATCTTTTCCATATGGCAAGATTTTCCTACTGCTTTTCACAAAGAACTCTGAATACTATCTGTACTCCAAGAAACCATGGTCTCCTATGCCCTATGGGGTCTTAATGGCCATCTCCTCCTCCTCAGTCTTTACAGAGACCCACTCTTAAGCCAGTTTCCTTAAGCAGAGAAGGTTATCCTGTTTTGAAGACATGTGCAAAAGTCCATAATTTGCCTTTACTCATGCTTATAAATAACAAGCCTACATAGATATGAAATTCTTCCTCAGATCAACTTAAATCTCACATTTTAGAATTCAAGCTCTTATTTGCTATCCTGTGGGGATTAGAAAACAGATGGCAACCATCCTTAGTGTAAGAGGCATTTAGACAGATGGACCTCCTTTCTCTAAAACATTTTGGGTGAATTAAATTTTATAAAATGAATTGATTTCTATTTGGGATATCCCCTGTGTGAGAGAGAATCTGTTTGGGAGGTGAGGGATCCTCTTGTGGAGTGATTGATTATCCCTTGTCTTGGGTTTTGTAAACTTCAGTATTCAGATATTGGGTTTTCTTAAATCAAGGCCTCTTTCTATGTTTGAAAGTGCATTATAAATCTTCTTTACATGACAAATAACCTCTCTTTCTTTACTCCTTCCTCATAGGTATCATTTTCTCACTATTTTATCATCTGTCTTTCTATATGCAAACCCATATATATATGTATGTATATATATGTGTGTCTGTATAAATATGTATATATACATGTATGTACATAATAGATATACATATATATATAAACAATTTAGTGATTTTTATATACTTTCAGTGATTTAAGTTAAAATTTATATTTTGAAATAAAAATGCGTTAACAAAAATTTACAAAACAGTCACACAGTAACACATCTCAAGATACCAGGACATGCCTTATTTACTTAGAAAAAGTTCCACAGGTAAAACAAAGAGTGGTCATTTATAAATGTCAGTTTCTTTCTTTGAGCAAGAGATAGCTCACCTTAAATGTCACAACTGCAAAACCCCTGAGGCTCGGGATGCAGCAAGGACTCAGGACCTGCCTGAGGGAGGCCGCCTGCGGGGTTGGCCTCCATGGTGGGGACTGCTTCCCCAGGCACCAGAGGAGAGGGGAGACTGGTAATTTCTAAGGTCCTGCGTGCCAAGGGCCTTTCATTATACAGGGAAATGTATATATACAGGGAATGTATATGACCTGGTTAGTCCTATCAAATTAAAGTAGCTAATCAGCCTATAAAAGAAATAATATTATCTAACAGTTCACAGTGTTTTGTATTTTTTATATGCATTATGTGACCAGATTCTCACAATAAACCTGTGGGATCAACAAGAAAATTATCATCAATTGTATATTCTGGATGAGGAAGTTAATATAAATACATGTAGACTGACTTACTCGGAAAGCAAGCTTAGGGCATAGCCAAATGTTGGAAGGTAACAAATATTTTTGGTGCACCAATTTTATGCCAGACAGTGTTCTCAGGAGCTCATCCATTTTCACAACTTTATCAATTATTTTCATCTTCAGTCTACAGATGAAGAAACTGAGGCTCAGAGATATGAAATATCCCCGTGTTTGCATAGCAAATAGATAAGAACCAGCATTCAAACCCAGGTCTCTTTGACTCCAAAGGGTAGGACTAACAGGCACAGTCTGACCTAAAAGCTCATGAGCTCCTATTTTAACCTAGGAGCCAACAACAGTTCTGGCAGCATCTTCCTGATCTCCAAGACGCAGCTAAGGTGATAAAATTTTGGAATCAACAGTTGGCTTGGCAGATGCTATAATGAAGGGTAACATAATGAGGTCCCAGAAATTGAAATTGGTCCAGCTTCTTGACAATAGTAGAGGTAACAGTTCTCATGAAAGGCCAACTTTAGAGTGGTTTGGGGGAGTCTTTCTAAAGGTCTACCTCCTCAATGATGTTATAAATCCCAACTTTTGAGTACTGAACCTCTTTCTATTTGAAATAGGGTGGTCTTTTTTTCTTCAACTGAACCCTAGGTGTTAACAAATCTAATACCCTTTTCATATGTATAACTAGTCAAAGCCTCCAAAAAGCTTCAATGTTCCTACATTAGTGAAATTAGAAAATTGATTTTTGCTCTGAGTCTCATTCAATTGAAATCTGAAAGAAGGACCTCCTGACTTCTATAGTTTTGATTCTAGGTGTTTGAGTCTCAATCACAATGTGAATGGTAAGATGATTGTTGAAAGGGGCAGTCCCCCAAAAAAGATTCCTGCAGCTATACTGACTAACCGCAACTATTAGATATGGCTGTATGTAGCATCACTGCTTGTGGAAAAGTCAAGAATTATTTTTAGAAAGGAGATAAAGCTAAAGCCAGGAAAACAACAACTTAGAACTTATCTATAAAATGAAGTAAGTACGGAAATGATAAATGGTAACATGAGGGACAAAGTAGATGGGATAGTCAAGTGATGATGAATGAGATGAGCATGAGGAATGAATTAAGGTATTTGCATAGAAATGTCAAGTATGTTTATTGAACACCACTGAGCAATGTACTAGGCTCTGAGGATAAAGCAGTGAAAAATCCAAACTCAGTTATTGTTCTTGTGAATTAATAGTCTATCAATATCCATCTTATTCATAGTGGCTAACTTAGTCACTAAACTTTCAGGATCTTTCCAACCACATGCTAATCACCCACTCTACTATTTCCATGTCCTGAATTTGTTATCCTGAACCACACTTCATCTGTCTTCATTTATGTGTCCAACACACTGAGATGAAGAACTATCTGGTTTTCTCTCTCAACACGTTTTCCAAGTTATACCTCTATGTAAATAAGAAAGTTATCTCTAACCTGTAAGTAGATTCAAACTCCAGTTAATGTGATTAACTAAGCAGACAGAGGTGGGTTAACCATCTTCAACTATTTTTCAAGCTCATGCAGTGTGTAAGTGAAAAAGTCTGAATTTGCACAGTTCATACCAAGCAAATTCCATTTGAGAAATAATGGAGAAAAGTATAAAACCTGGGAAACCTATGACACCACAGGTAAAAGAAAGTAGAAATCTACCCCATTAGTTCTATTTCCACAGTCTGGAACACAATTAAGAGAAAAAAAAATTCTTACTGAAAAAAATAGTTTATGGTTTATAAAATGACAAATATATATGAGGAAGTATGCACCATAAGAGATAAACAGCAGATCCAATGAGAAAGAATTCTAACTCAAGCATCTGAAAGTAACAAAATAAATTGAAAAGGATCTTAAATAGTTCAATTATGTTCAAATATATTAAGAAGGAAAATGTTAACAATAGGGAAAACTGGCTGAGGGGTATAATATTTATACTGCATCTGGCACGTTTGTGCAAATCTAAACTATTCTAAAATTAAAAATTTTATTTTTAAATAAGAATGAGCACAATTCCTAAGAATAAAAAAATGCAACCAAAGCAAAATTATAAAAAAAGGAAAAAGAACTTAAATTCTAAAAAGTAAAGTAATTGAAAGAAAATTGAAAGTAATTGAAAGAAAAATATTTTAAATTTACTTAACTATAGATTAGACAGTTGAGAGAATTAGCTAACCTGAAGACAAAGTTCATAAAATTATCCTAAAGACATCCAAATCAAAAGTGCAGAAAATATGAAGGGGATATTTTATAAAAAGGAAAGAAGAGATAGAAGCTGACAAATACACTAACTAATTAGGAATTTCAGGAAAAGATAATGAAGAAAAGACCTAGATGAAGAGTTAATGGCTACAAGTTTTAATGATTTAAGAAATATATGAATCTTGATACACCTGGGTAGCTTAGTTGGTTACGCTTCCAACTGTTGGTTTTGGCTCTGGTCATAATCTTGGGTCATGGGATAAAGCCCCAAGTGGGGTTCTGTGCTGAGCACAGAGTCTGCTTGAGATTCTTCCCTCTCCCTCTGCCCCTCCCCCTTCTCACATGCTCATGTGTGCTATTTCTCTCTCTAAAATATACAGATAAATAAAATCATTAAAAAACGGAATATATGAATCTTCATTAGAAATTGCATAGGACCAAGGCTACAAAATATCAAGGAAATAAAGGCAACCAAAGAGAAAATGTGGCTTGTCCATTGAAGAACAGTAAGATATTCAATTAGCAATAGCAGGTATTAGAAGGTAACAAATTTAGTGCTGAGGATAAAACAAAAACCAAGAATTCTATACCAAATTGTATTAGTCTGCTAGGGCTGCCATGAAAAAATACCACAGAAAAAGTGGCTTTATTTTCTCACAGTTCTGGAGGCTAGAAGTCCAAGATCAAGCAAGATGTCATCAGGTTTTGTTTCTCCTGGACCCTTTCTCCTCCCTCATGGCCACCTTCCTGCTCTATCCTCTTATAGCCTTGCATCTGTGTGTGTATATTCTTGTTATCTCTCCCTCTTCTTCTAAGGATACCAGTTATATTAGATTGGGGTCCCACCCTTAAGACCTTATTTAACCTTAATTACCTCTTTAATTGCCCTATCTCCAAAAACTAACATTGGAGCTTAGGGTTTCACTCTATTAAATTTAATAATATCAATAATTATTTAAGAACAGGATATGTATTTTCAAAAACATAAAGTCTAAAAATGTTTTCCATCTACATACCGTCGTTTAAAGTACTACTAAGAGTGGGGCGCCTGGGTGGCTCAGTGGGTTAAGCCTCTGCCTTCGGCTCTGGTCATGATCTCAGGGTCCTGGGATCGAGCCCCACATTGGGCTCTCTGCTCAGCAGGGAGTCTGCTTCCCCCCACCTCTCTGCCTCCCTCTCTGCCTACTTGTGATCGCTCTCTCTGTGTCAAATAAATGAATAAAATCTCTTAAGAAAAAAGGACTACTAAGAGATATAGTTCAGTAAGAAGGAAGTTTAATTCTAACTAAAGGCAAAACAAAAAAGAAAAAAATAAATCCTTAAAAAATGTTAGTAAATTTCAATACAAACTAACTCTAAAATAGAAAAGAAAAAAAGGGATTAATAAAAGAAACAATTGAAAACAAGGCAAAATAAGATACTGGTTATCATATGTAAAATGGGACAGGAGAATTTGAAAAGGACCTAGTCTTGATTTTCTTATTTGAGGATGTGGCTGTAGAAATTATATCATATCCATATTTCCTTTTTTCATATATTTGGCAAAGTTTCATAATTCCCAGCTGACTCTTGAGACTAGGTATATTTATGAATATCTTGTTAATTAAAAACAAAAAGTGTGTATGAGATGAGATAGTATGAAAAAGTATGAGTATGAAAGTATGAGGTAAAGAAATCAGAAAGATTTCTTTAGGTAGTATTATTCAGCCTTGTAGAAAATCACTTTTCCTTCACCTTCTCCTCCTTATTCAAGGAATGGGGCATAATAGCTCAAATTCCAGCAGACATATTCGATAATAAACTGATCTTAAGGATGGAAATCACACCATAGGAAGACAGGGCAGGAAAATTGAAATGTTCTATGTACCCAATGACCAAAAATCTGCCATGTTAGCCCTATAATTTCCATTTGTGAAATTATTTTATACATAAATAAACTCTTATGTTATTCAACTGCCACTATTTTGGGTTTTCTTTTAAATGTACCCAAAACATAAACTTAACTGATAAATACATATGGGAAAGACTCAGATCAACTTTAAGAATTTTAAATAAACATGTTTACCAGCAACCATTGAAGTAGTAGAAATAGTATGTAAAACTTCTCAATCAGAATTGACATAAAAATGTAGGGGTAGAGGGTTCTTGGAGTGTTAAATAATGTACATGAAGAAAAATTAGAAAAAGAAATTAAATGGCCCTAATAATTATAATGACATTTAGGTGAACTACACATGTAAAGAGGTATAATAAAATTGTTTTATGAAATGTAAGCATGGAAAAAGCAATATATTTAAATGATGCTATTATTTTATGCAATATGTAATTTAAAATATGCATGCAATTAAATTCATAAATTAAGTATGTTATTCTGCCAATAAAAACACAATAAAGCCAAGTCAGCTCCATTTGTTATTATAGTCTAGGACCCTATTCATTTCTCTTCTAAAATCATTTTTTTTCCATTACCATCCTTGTCCTTGACCTCTTCACTTGTTTTCAGACCTTGTTTACTGACCTTTGAACTTGTGGATTAATCTGAGTTCTTTTGGTCTCATTCTTGGCATTCAAGTTTCAGGTTTGCCATCAGGTCTACAGATCACCTACTATTGGTAGGTAGATACTGATCTACCATTTTATATTTGTTTTTAAAATTCAAGCCCCAAGCCAACATGCTTAAGGTCACAGGACTTGGGGAAAAAATTTGGTTTCTATAGAGTCATGATGATGTTAAAAGGAACTGGCTTTTCAATCACACTTATTTGAATCCAGAGAGAGAAATGAAGCATATGTTAGGAGGTTAAGAAAAAAAAGGGTATCCAATTAGGAATACAGAAAAAGAAAAAGACATTAACAGGTAATTAGAAAATAAGTCATACAAAGGGCTAAAGTACATATAAAAATATGTCCAACCTCTTTAGAGATTTTTAAAACCCTAAGTTAAAAAAAGACCGGTTATCTTTTACCCTTTTAGATTGGTAGAAGTTAAATATAATGGCAGATATATTTATGGTGAGCATAGCATAATGGTACAGAGAAGTTGAGTCACTATGTTGTATACCTGAAACTAATCTAACATCATCCATCAACGACACTCAATAAAACAAATGTAATTGCTTCTATTCTGTTTTGACAAGGCATTGAATGGGCACTGTCATGTACTGGTAGGTAGCAACTAGCTATTTACTGCAGGTGATTCTTTCCTCTCGTGTAAATAGTTGGGTAATGTTTCTCCCCTTGCACATAGCTGTTCTCATCTGACTGGGTTCTTGATAACAACATATGGCAGAAATAACACATGTGACTTCTAGGCCAGGCTTATGGCATCCCCTGTTCTCCTCACTGCCACTTCCAGCACACATACATATTCACCCACTCTTTCCCTTCTGTAACATCTGGCTGGGTTTAGAAGTTCAGCAGGATTTCAGTAGTCCTATGTTGGAAGTTGGCACACTCCATCAACCTGGGTCTCAATGATTGCATGAACTCCTGTTTTGAAATCCATGGCCAAATAAAGCTATGAGAAAGGAATAATTTCCCAGGGGTGCCTGGGTGGCTCAGTGGGTTAAAGTCTCTGCCTTCAGCTGAGGTCATGATCCCAGGGTCCTGGGATCAAGCCCTGCATCGTGGGGGCTCTCTGCTCAGCAGAGATCCTTCCTCCCCATCTCTCTCTGCCTGCCTTTCTGCCTTCTTGTGATCTCTGTCTGTCAAATAAATAAATAATATCTATAAATAAATAAATAATTTCCCTTTTCTTAAGCCTCTGAGATTTGGGGTTATGAGTTTAAATAGCTAACATTGCCTTAAAACATGCAAATGTTATAGGTAGGATTTTAAATTTATAATAAATATAAAGGACATTCTGCAATGTGCATACCAACCCAAGAATTTCATATATAGATATTGATCATAAGGAAATAATCAAATAAATATAAAATATATATGTATAAGGACATTAATTTAGACATTGTTTATAATAGAAAAAAGAAAAAAAAAGAAATTAATTAAATCCCATAGAGAATTGGCTAAAATGTCACTGCATAAACATAATAGATATTTCTTCATTCATTTACTTAGCAAATTTTTAATATATGCCATGTGACATATCCATGTGATGAATACTAGGCAACATAGTGGGAAAAGATAAGGTACCTGACACTGTGAAACCTATAGTTCATAAAATTAGACAGATATTTACAATGTAATTTTAAAATTTGAATTATAGTAAGTTGTCACAAAGGAAAAGTATGGATTGCTATGAAAGAACAGGAAATAGGAAATAGAAATAGGAAATGCATAACCTAGGCTGTTGGTCAGGAAAAGCTTCCTATATTAACAAATATGCCAAAAGATCTAGCGATGACGAATAAAAATGATCTGATTTTCTCAATAATAATATTTCTTACCACCACTGACCAAAATGCTTTCAACTTACTTGACTATATAAACTTCTAATGATAGAGATGAAATAATCAAATGTATACTTTTAATATTCCATGTATTAATTTACTTAATCATATCTTATAACACATTATGCGAAATAATAAACTACATTAGAAATATTGTTTTGTTCTACTTTGTATTCATGGAATACCAGTCAGACTGCCTGGAATTAAATTTTGGCTCTATCGCTTAATAGTTGTGACCTCAGGCCAGTTTTGTCACCTGTAAAGTGGTAATAGTAATAGTTGCTGCCTCTAGGATTGATGGAGCTTTCCCTTATAAAAAAATAAATATTTAGGACAATTGCCTTGGCACTTAGTAAATGCCAAATAAGTGTCACTATCACTATTGGTTTCTGGAAATGCATCTTATACCCTAATACCCAGGTTATCAATAGAGACACAGAGGAAATGTGACAAGAATCTTTGTTTTTCCCTAAATTGTGTGAGATTATTTTACAACTGTAAAATTATGTCCCTGAAATTTTCATTTCAAGTAATAAGTATCCATTTGCATGGCATTCAGCTACTGTTCATTCATTTATCCTGCAAGGTTACATTCATTATCTGCACAATGAAGCAACTTACTATTGTGTCCTTTCTCTTCTTTCCCCTCCCCTCTTCCTTCCTGCTTTCACCACTTGCTTCTCATTTTTTAAAAATACAATGTTTATTTTTATTAAAGTAAGAACTATTAATTGTATCTAAAGGTAAGTATTGGGCACCTGGGTGGCTAAGAGGGTTAAGCCTTTGCCTTTGGCTCAGGTCATGATCCCAGAGTCCTGAGATTGAGTCCCGCATCGGGCTCTCTGCTCGGCAGGGAGCCTGCTTCCTCTCTCTCTCTCTCTCTCTCTCTCTCTCTGCCTACTTGTGATCTCTCTCTGTCAAATAAATAGATAAAATCTTTAAAAAAATAAAGGTAAGTATTACTAACAGGCTTTTTTCTTTTCTTTTGTTTTCTTCTTTTTTTTAAAGTAGAAGTCCCAGGCTTCATTCCTCTTTGCTCTTCCACTCCCCTCCCATGCCCAATGTATCCTCAGTCCACTTGCTAGGGTAACTTCTAACCAAACTTTTCATTCATTTAGCAGACTCATTGCCCACTTTGGCACTTAGTGTCTTACTTCTAATAACATGATTCTTTTTCTTTTTCTTTTCTTTTCTTCTACTTCAGACATTAGGTATTAACTTCCTATATGGAAGATAAGATTTAACTCTGTAATACAACCTTCCCATCAAACTATGTTTCCTCTATTTGCACAGTCCTAAGATGCATAGCTACCAACAGTTTTACATGAATAGTCAATGTGTCTATGACCATTCAATTGTTGTTCATATCTTCGTCAGGTATCTAAGCCACTCAGAGTATTAAAATTACACTTCCTATATCATAAAAATTAAATTTTTTCTTAGAGTTATTGTTGATTTAGATTTTCTTTCATAGGTTTTTCCAATGATCAATTCTTAAATCAGACCTAAACCCTCATCAAAAGCACAAGATTTATTTCAATATAAGTATACCGAGTAATTAATCTGTCAGTTTATGAATCAAATATTCCAATATGAATGGTATATCCAGTGTACCATTAGTGATCACTCTCAGACATACACAAGGAAGTTTAAGTTGTACTTTTTGCATTCCACCTAAGGAAGTTTTGCCTGCCACAAAGATTTTCTCCCATATCTCCTCTTAAAAGGCATATAGTTTTAACTTTTATAATCAGGTCTATGATTCCTTTTGAATTAATTTATGAATATTGTGTGAGGTAAAGATCAGATGGTTTCACTAGAGAATTCTATCAAAACTTCAAACAAAAAGTAACTCCAATTCTATACAATCTCTTCCATAAACTAGAAGAGGAGAAGACACTCTCCAATTCATTTTTTAAAGTTCATATTTCCCTGATACCCAAATCAAAGATAGCACAAATAAAGAAAACTACACAATATGCCATACAAACATAGACACAAAAGTCCTTAACAAAATGCTAATAAATAAAAATCAGTGACCTATAAAAAGAATAATACACCATGACAAAATGGGGTTTATTCAAGGGACAAAAAGCTGTTTCAACAATGAAAAAAATGTCATATTAAATTAAGCGAATTTCTTCTAGTATTTATTTATTTTTCTTCTTGTAACTTGACTCTTAACTCAGAATTTTATATTGGTTTTAAAAGGGCATGTATCTAGGATTTACAACATAACTTCTCACTTAACTAAGAGTTAATTTTCATTTGTCTAGAGATTTGGACACTCAAACAGGTCAATCTGAGAACTAAAGACAAACACAACAAAAAATAGAACAAAAAATGTATAGATGAGGCCATATGCCAAAAGAATATGTTCCAGCGGGCAAAGTAATTTTTTAAGAAAAACACTGAGACACTGAATTACAGTGAGCACAGGACCACTAGGAAGATAATGTGCGAGCTATATTTCATGTAGTTCATCAGAGGAAACTGGGATGTTTAGCTTAAAGACGAGAAGATCCATGGAAGACATGGGCAATGTCTTCAGATACCCAAAAGGCATTTGCATAGAACAAGGAGTGTTTCTTGGTCTAGAACCACTACTAAAACAAAAACAAATGAATGGAGGCGAAATAGGTTTCATATAAAATACGGCAAAATCTTTCTAAAAGTTGTAACTGACAAAAATTTCTTTGACTTAGTGAATTGTGCATATGCAAAAGTACTCAAGAAAATTCTGCTAAAACACTGAGTTGGATATTAGAGTAGGGTCTCCTATATGGGTGGGAAGTTGAGCTAGCTGACACCCTGATATCCCTTCCAACACAAAGATTCTATGATCTTATGGGAACAAGGAGCTAAATGAGTTATTTTGAACTTCCCTGACAAGTCTTAAGCACCATGTCTAGCCTAAATTGTCCTGTTGCTTAATGTAAATGGCTTCAATTAGCTAATGTAGAGATGAGGTTTGAGTGATAAATGTTCACATTAACGGGATTCGAGATATGATCTTGACAGTTCTGCTAGACTGGTCTGCTGAAAAGCACTTCAGGAGCCCTACAAATAGCTCTCATTATTTTTCTTCATTTTAAAATGATGTTTATTTTAATTTTTCAGAATTCTGGGATACGTAATTACCTAGGGTTTATATGGAAGTGAACAACTAATTACTCTTTTTTTTTTTTTTAAGGCAAAGGTTTCAGATTTTGTAATATATCCATCACTTACCTCTGGTACCAGGCCAAGTCATGGGGTTCTCACTTAAATTACAGCTTAACCTTTAATGGTACTAATGGTCGTACCATTCCTTCAGCTGCCTCCTCTAACCTGCCAGCTTTAGTGTGTCTGTTAAATCAGCACCACAACCACCAGAGAGATGGCCTTGGGTACTGGTTCAGGAGTTAGTCTTGTAGAAAGATTAGTTTTGACCAACTCTCAGTCACAAGTCCCAGGACAAACATAGTCATATCTTAACCCTATACTTTTTGATATGTAGCGTAGGTTCAAATAAAACTCAAAATTAAACAGGGATCTATTATAAATTAAATAAATTTAATTTACTTCTTAGGAAAAAATGATTAAGTATTATTTCCATCTTTTAGATGTGAACAGTAAAGCTCAAAGGATTACATAACCTGTCCCTGAACACATTACTATTGAGAAGCAAAGCTGAAATTTGAACCCTAATGCCTCACCCAGAACACATATCCCCATGAGACCATGGAGTTCTAGAATTATGGCAAGGCAGGAATAAAAGAGAAACAACACTTTTCAACTTAGCATAATTTGCCTTTGGCACTACAGACATAGAATCTGTGTGTGCATGTTTTTCCACTGGGAGCAATAATATCATCACTGTGATATACATTTTATTATGTGGGGATGCTACTTCTAATTATATTAATACTTGAACCCTTAGCACCTGTATTTTTGTTGCTGTTGTTTTGCACTGCAAGAGCAGTGTAAAACCAAGACTTAATTAAGAATATTCCCTTTGTGCTAGTATAGCTAAAGACTTGAACCTATGCTTAGCTGATAAAAACCATCTCAAAAGCCATAACTCTTTTTTAACCACTTTTCTCTTGTTGACATCTTTTTATAAATAGGGCAGACAAAGAAACAATGGAAACCAATAATTAAGTTACACGTTTCTTAAACCTCTTTCCCTACTTCCCTAATCAATAGTCATGAGATGACAGCTGGAGAAATATGCCCTGAGAAGGACAAAGCAGAGACAGTGTAGTGGGTAACTAGACAGTCACTTGGAAATAGGGTGTGCCCCTTACAACGTAGGTGATCAAAAACTGTGAGGCAAGCAAGAGATGGGTGATCATTCTGGAGTTCAGAGGGATTAAGTGGCACAGTGGTGGTGACTTGCTTCCCCAGCTTCTTTGGGCTGAGAGAATGAAGGCCTCTTGACCTGACCTTAGTTTATCCCTCATCTGTCATACTACTCCCTCCCTTGTATCCAATTTACTTGCTACCCTAAACCATTTGCATTCCTGGAACGTATTGTATTGTATTGTATTGTATTGTATTGTATTGTATTGTATTGTATTTTGTTTTATTTTATTTTCTCTTTTCTTTTTTTTCTCTTTACTTTTCTCTTCTCTTCTTTCATTTTCTTTCTTTTCTCGGTCCTTCCTCCCTTCCTTCCACCCTCCCTTCCTTCCTTCCCTCCTTCCCTCCTTCCCACCTCTTTCTCTTCTTTCTTTTGTAGTAAGAACAATGAACATGAGATTTACTCTCTTACATTTTAAGTGTACAATACAGTATTGTTAATGATTGGCACAATGTTATACAGTAAGTCTACAGAATGTACACATCTTGTGTAACTGAAATCATACCCTTTGAACAGTAACTCTTATTTCCCCCAATCCTCAGTCCTTGGAAGCCACCATTCTCTGATTCTTTGAGTTTGACTAATTTCGTTACCTTATATAAATGGAACCAGGATGTATATGTCCTGTCACTGGCTTATTCTATATTATAAAATGTCCTCAAAATTCATCCATGCTATTGCATATTGCAGAATATTCTCCTTTTTTAAGGTTGAATAATATTCCATTGCATGGATATACCACATTTTTTAAATCCAGTCATCTGTTCCTCAGTGGACATTTAGGCTGTTTCCACATTTTAGCTATTGTGACTACTGTTGCAATGAAGATAGAAGTGCAAATATCTCTTTAAGATCTGATTATTTATTTTGCATAAATATTCAGAAGTGAAATTGCTAGGTAATATGGTAGTTCTATTTTAATTGTATGGAAATTTCTAAACTATTTTCCATATGGCTATATATTTTTCATTCCTATCAACAGTATATAAGAGTTCCAATTTCTTGGCATCCTTGCCAAGAAACTTACTTTTTTTTTTTTTTAATGTCAGACATCCTAATGGGCATGAGGTGATATTTAATTGAAGTTTTAATTTGCATTTCCCTGATGATTAGTGATGTTGAACATCTTTTCATGTGTCTGTTGGCCATCTGTATGTCTCTTTGGAAAAATGTTTATTCATGTCCTTTGCCCATTTTTTCATGGAGTTATTTGGGTTTTTTGTTGTTGTTGTTATGTTGTAGAAATATAGATTGTGGATATTAACTCCTGATCAGATGTATAGGTTGTGTAACTGTTACCATTTTACTCTGTTGATTGTTTCCTTTGCATTGGAGAAGCTTTTTAGTTTGATATAGGCCCTCTGATATATTTTGTTTTTGTTTTCTATGATTTTGGTCTCATATCCAAGAAATTATTGCCATGATTAACATCATGAAGATTTTCTTTTATGTTTTCTTCTAGTAGTTTTACAATTTCAGGTCTTTAAACAACTTTGAGTTAGTTTTTGTAGATAAGATAAGGGTCCAGTTTAATTCTATTCATGTTAAATGTATTCATCTATTAATTCTATGCTTTCTGTTAGTATCTACACAGTAGAGAAAACAGCCATCTTTCCAGTCTTTGTGGACTGACCTTATCTAGGAAAAGACCCTCACTGATTAGCTGGGCCAGACATTCTGAGACCTCTCAAACCATGTATCCATCTTCTCTGGGCTTATGTGTATAAATTATCAATTAGGTGGATTTGCCAGTTTTCCTTTTTTCATTTTTTTTCAGGAATTCATAATTTCTTCCTTCTTCTAATGACTGTCTACTACATGTCTGTTGTCCATGCAACTTCTGGAGCAGTAGCATTTCCCAAGCAATTTTTTTGTTCTTAGTTGCCTCTAGGGATCTAGAATATGTTGGGTTTGTCCACGCTCTGAGATTGAAGAAAGTCTCTTGGGCAGCCACCTGAAAAGTCTGAACATTGGGCACACATTTCAGTGATCTTCTTCCCTCTCCATAGATAAGCTAAGGACTGGGAGTCTTGCCAAACATTTTGCACTGAGCTGGGAAGACAGCTCTGGCAGGTGATTGTGTACTAGTCCAAACCTTAACCTTTGCTCTCATTGGTTCTCCATCATCTGGGTATGCCAGATCTACTCAGTGCTCTGAGACAGGTGAGACAGAGGCCAGTCCTTCTGGTTGCACCCTGAAAATGTTGGAACATTAGATACACAGTCCAACTTTTTCTCTTCCCAAGTAGAAAATAGGCTCCATGATTTTTAACTGTCTTACTCTATACTGAGACCATGGGAAGGGCTACAGTGAATGCTTACATGCTAATCCACTGCTGTATTTGTTCTCAGCAGCCTCCAGTCATCTAGAGTATACCAAGTCTTGTCAGTACTCTGAGAGACACAACAGAGACAATCCCATTGTCAGTCCCTTGAAAATTTGGGACATTGAACATATGGTCTAATTATTTCTCTCCCTAGAGAAAAGATGGGATTTGGGTTTTTAACCCTCTTGCTTTGTGCTGAGCTTGAAGGAGGGGGTATAGCAGATGTTTACTTGCTATTCAAACTACCATCTTTGTTCTCAGAGGTTCCCAATGTGGGATTCCTTCCTGTCAGCACTCAGAATCAGGCAAAATAGAAACTAGTCCCTCAGGCAGCTCCCAGAAAAGTCAGAAACATTGGACTTATGGTCCAATAGTTTCCTTTCCTTCCCAGGTAAAGTCTGGGGACTGGGTGTTTTCTTTCTATTGTATAATATGTGCTGAGGGTTGAGGGTGGTAAAGAGGTAGAAGATAATGGTGAAAGAGTATCTTGGCTTTTCCTGCCAGCTTCAATATGTTTGATTTCATGCTTGCCCAGGGTGGGAGCTTCTCATTGGTTTCTGGGTTTGCCATGTGGAATTTGGTTAGTGTACTGTTGTTCAGTCATGGTGCCTATGGGAGAAGGAGGGTCCAGAACTTCCTATTTTTCCCTCTTATGGACATTACCACTCTGGAACACAATTTTTTCCTCTTATCTAAGGACATTTGTACATACTGTTTCTTCTGTTGGGAAGGAAATTCTCTATCTTTTCTGTCAAATATCCAAATACCCTTTAAGACTATACTCTGATAACACCTACTCCCTTACTGCCAGTCAGATTTATATGTCCCTCATGTACATTCAGGTAGCACCCTGTGCTTATCTTCAAAATGGACTTACAATGTTGAATTGCAATTATTGTTATACCAGTATGCTTTTACCCATCAGACCTTAACCCTATTTTTGTTTCCCTAGAACCTAGCATGACCTGGAACACAGTGGGAAAAAAAACATACAAGGGACAATGGAAAAACCAACCTTTTAGATACATCCTTTTCTTTGTAAGAAACAGCAGGCTGAGAGACCATGCACTTGAATTTTAGTCACAGCAATGCCACTAACTATGTAAACTTGCATAAAGTCACACTGGGTATTAATCTCCAGGATCAAGTCACACTGGGTGTCGGTCTCCAGCGGCTCTAGTTCTTTGACTAGATCATGATTGGTCAACATTTGTGGTTAGCAGCAATGCTCTTTTTTCAATCCAATCATACTATCAAGCTTTAATAAAACACTAGAGCTATTCTACATGAAAAAAAGAGACTATCTAGAGTTCTTTTTAAACTCCTCTTTCCCATCGTCTCATCCCACCTCCTCCATTCTTGGAACACATTTTGAAAACCATAGAACCAGGTGATCTCTAACATTCCAACCACCCCAAATACTCTTGAATTATTTGTACACTGAATTGAACTGACCTCTTCCTCACTGCTGTACCCCTTTTGTACCCATTTCTCAGGACCTCAGGTACATTTCTATCATCACTGAGATTAATTTTTGTAAGCCCAACAGAGTAAGGAAATCGAGTTATTCTGGAAGTCAAAATGTTTTGTTTTGGCATTCAGAATATTTGTTGGCTGGTTTACTGAGGTCTGTATTCTATCTTATTAATGAAGAAAAAGAACGGCATGTGTATCTTGGCTTTGAAATAGAAATATCATTTTAGAATTCTGTGTGGGATCAAGGCATATAGTGGTGGCCAAGTGCCAGGGATAGAAACAAATTTGTGATCCTACATGTGTAGTTTTTAATTCCTTGTGGTTTCTAAAAGGTGCTAAATAAAATTATTATTGACCTGAGTAGTCAATTAAATTTTGGCACAGAAGAAACACCAGTTAATTCTTTGGTGATATGGGGGAATAATTAAAATAGGGCAACATGAGATCACTGTTTTTAACTTGCATCTAGTGGATTGTTTGATTTATAGGAAAGATAAGATTATTTAACAATTCACTGGAGACAAATACTAGTGACTATAAAACTCTACCCTTTTTAAAGCTATGGTTTCTTTGACTGTTAATTATGATAGAAGCATTTGTTGATCTTCGTCTAAGGACCAAACTTTATAAATCTGATTACTTCTAGTCTCTACAAACTCATGAGATGAATACTATTATCACCATGTTATAAGGAAAATAATAGATATGTTTAAGAACTTTCTAAAATACACTTGTAACTTGTAAGTATGGCATAAGTAATAGAACTGTCAAAAGTACATGGAATAAACTGCATACATTTTTTCCCAAATCTGTTTGTTCTGGGGGAACATAAAAATAAAGTTTTCTATCAAGATAAGAGATTAAAACTTATAGTATCCAATCATAGTGGAGTAATGGAGGTAGATTTGCCCTCTCACAGTATACAACTAGAAAACTGGACAAACTATGTGAACAACTGCTTTCTCAACATTAGGCAGCAAGCTCAACAGGGTTGTGATTCTTAACAAAGGTTAACAAACAAGATAACCTCCAGGTTTTCTCCCTGGAGGCATTTTATATATCTCTAGGGGAAGCAGGAGCCCAAACAGAACACTGGTCTCTCTAAAAGAAGACAGAAATCAGAATTTGGAAGGTTGAAGCACATGTAATTTCCAATATAAAGTAACAGAAAAGAAGGAGTTATTCTGAGAAAAACTTAGTAAATCTGCATGGATTCCCCTTCAATCTGGCTGAACATGAAGGAGCACATGCATCATATGAGAATATATGAAGCTAAATGAAAAATAACAATCATGAAAAGAACAATTACCACAAAGCTATAAACTGAACACTTTCTAGAGCTCACAAATGGGAAGAAGAATTTCAAGTTCTAGCCATCTAGAGTGCAGAAACTTTTTGAACACCTAAAACACTTAATAGGGACCCTAGAAAAATCATTCTTGATGGAAAATCTAAACTGAGCCAAGAGCAAAAGCTATCTTTGGTCACCTTTTTAAAATCTTAAAAATAAGACTCTAAAGAATCAAACTGATGCAAAAACTGATCTCAAAATCAAATTTAACAATCTTCAAAGGATGACAACAAAATTCATATGCTCAGCAATGTTATATCCATAAATTTAGCATCTAATAAAAAACATTATATTACATGTGAAACAGCACAGGAAAATTTGACCATAACAAGGGGAAAATATAGTCAAAAAAAAAAAAAAACCCACCCAGAAATGTAAGAACTAATGAGTTTAGCAAATAGGGACTTTAAAACAGACCAAAGATTTAAAAGAATGTTTAAACATAATAAAGTTAGAAATGGAATATATAGAAAAGACTCTCTAGAGTTAAAAAAATAATATCTGAAAAACTTCTTAATTTTTTATTTTTTTTAAGGTTTCATTTTTTTATTTGGGAGAGAGCAAGAGCACAAGAGAGAGCACAAACTGGGGAAGAGTGGAGGGAGAGGGAAAAGCAGACTCCCTGGTACAGGGATCCTGACATGGAGCTCCATCCCAGGACCCTGAGATCATGACCTGGATAAAGCCAGACACTTAACCAACTGATCCTCCAGGCACCCCTGAAAATTTTTTTAAAATAACTGAATGGAATTAACAGCAGAGTAGACACTATAAAAGAAAAAGAGCAGTGAACTTGGAGACACAGTAATAGAACACATCCAAACTGAAGCATACGCACAAAGGTTGGAAAAAATGGTAAAAGCTGCAGTGACTTAGGGACAATATTAAACATACTAGTTTATACTTAAATGAAGTCCCAGAAAGTGAAAGGGGATGGTCAGAAAAATCCTTTAAGAGCATAATGGTTAAGTTTTAAATCAGTTTTATAAAACCACATATCCAAAAACTAAAAAATAAACAGACATACCCAAAAGGAGGAAAAATAAGAAAATTATATCAAGGTATATAATAATCAAAATGCTAAAAAGAGAAAAAAATATTAAAAGCAGCTAGGAAGGGGTTTGGAGAAAGACAGATGAGAAGACAAATATCTTGTAACTTTTCTTCAGAAAAGAGGTAAAAGTAAGAAGGACAATTGGGACAAATAGGAAACATGTAGCAAGATGGTACAGTTGTACAAACACTTATATTAAATGAAAATGATCTAAAATGCAATTAAAATGTAAAAGATTGTCAGGCTAGATAAAAATGTAGTACTCTACATTGTCTAGAAGGAACTCACATTTACTAGATTCACTAATTAAAAGCAAAAAAGAGTAAAAGATATACCTTAATAAGAAAACTATAGTGGTTATTTTACTATCACATAAAGCAGACTTTAGGACAAGGACTATTACTGGGGATAAAATAGGTCACTCATAGTTATAAATGGGTCACCAACTCATCAAGAAGATGTAATAGTCTTAGTGTGTATGTACCTAATAATAGAGTTTCAAAGTACAGAAAGCAAAAACTGAGATCTAGAAAAATAAATGAACATTTAGCTTCTCCACAATTACAGTCAGAGATTTTAACATATCTTCTCTCAATTACAGAAGGCTCAAGTAGACAGAAAATCCGTAAGGATGTAGAAATCTTGAACAACACGATCAACCAACTTCAACTGACTGACATCTATAGAATACTACACCAAATAATGTAGAATAGACATTCTTTTCAAATGCACATGAAACATTCATGTCAATAGACTATATGTTGGCCCTAATAAAAGTCTAAGTACATTTCAACAGACAAAAGTCACACAGAGTATCTTCTCTACCACAACACAATTAAATTAGAAGTCATTATCAGTACAATATCTAGGAACTCCTTAAACTTTTGGAAATTTGCCTGAGACAAACACCTGTGGAAAAAAGTCTAAGAATCTAGGGGATGGTTTGTGTTAATTTCACATTCCAGAGTCTATTAACTCTCAACTAAGAATCATCCCTCTTCTTGTCACTTACTATACAACTGCTTATTTCCATGTGCAGAGAACTCAAAAACTTTAACCATCCACACTACTGTCTCAGAAAATATTTATCTCCTAAGAACTGGAAAGGCAATCAGATATAATTTATTTTATTTGAGGAATAGTTAGATAAAATGTCAAGATGTAACAAAAAAAATCAATGTAACTTACTTTTTTTTTATTTTTTATTTATTTTCAGCATAACAGTATTCATTATTTTGTCACCACACCCAGTGCTCCATGCAATCCGTGCCCTCTATAATACCCACCACCTGGTACCCCGACCTCCCACCCCCTGCCCCTTCAAACCCCTCAGATTGTTTTTCAGAGTCCATAGTCTGTCATGGTTTACCTGCCCTTCCAATTTCCCCCAACTCCCTTCTTATTTGAACATATCCCACTTTAACTCAACCTGCAATCACCACTACATATATCATCCTCATTGAGGGCCTCTGAGCACCCACCCTCAGGTTCCACAAGCCATTTTAAGATGAAGGACACATATTCTCTGACCTCAAAGAGCTTGCAAGTTACTTCACCTAAATCCCCTGAATTAGCTGGATATGTTCACATAGTAAAGGCCACATTTGTGAAGCATAATTTTTCCTGTGGTTTTACTAGGCAAAGCTAAAGGACAAAGTGAAACAAATAGAAAGTGAGAGTGACCCAGCAGCTTTTCTTTTTATAGATGTCAATTTAGTACTCCAAAATCCTGAATTACTAAGAGGTTGATAAGCTGTTGATTTTGCAGTAAGTTAAAGGACATGGATAAAGGTCATATATTTTCCTTCTCTGGCTAAAGAAGGTGAGCAATGAGTGGTGGATGATAATTTCACATTTTTATATTTGCCACTCGTTCTAAGATTATTACCCATCTCAAAGGATAAAATTTCAAAAAATGGTAATCTTTTAAGATTTGCCAAAAAAGAGTGATGTGTGTTAGAGAGATATTAGAAGCTATACTCAACAATTATGTGTTTTAGAGAGATATTGGCAGTTCCTCTAATATCAGTTGTTATATCTCCCATCCACCAGAGTTTGTTTCCCATTCTGAGAATGTCCAGGGGCTTGACTCATGGTTCTGTGGCTCCTAAAAGAGCTTACTTTTCTCCATTTGTTTTCTTTTTTTTCCTAATGCAAAATAGATTCCAGAAAGAGAATTCAGAAAGATTCCCCTACTAATCTTAGAAGTGAGACTTTTTAGAGGCAATGTATTTTGACAGCACCTGAATTTTAGGAAGATGAACAAAAAACTAAGAAAATAAAGGCCCCCTTTTATTTTTATTTTTTTGAGAGAATAGTTTTAAAGTTATTGAACTTTTTTTTTTTTCAAGCTTCTCTGTGCTATTTATACTATGAGTCATTGTTTATATAATTTAATTAACATTGGCCAGTGCCTGCAAACTAAAACACTGTCTTAAAGCATTTGCTTGAAAAGTCTCCTTGTCCCTGAGCTGTCATTTCTTAGCATGATGGATAATGGATAGAAATAATTACCCTGAACAAGGCTAGACAGCTTAAATGATTAGAGTTTCAAAGAATTAGCAGCCTTAGCTAAACATCTTATTTTTCAATATGCATTATTGAAGGAAAATACCATAGAGACTGTGATGAATCTGAAAACCTTCTTAAAACTGTGCCATTGTCTATGACAGGTAAGTTTATCCCAAGTATATTTGCAGAGACTAATTTAAATCAGCCTGCCATCTAATACCTCATAATCCTTCCACCATCTCTTGGCTCTCATGGAATTGCCTTCTGTGCTGCCACTTGGAAGGATTTACCACCTTTACTTTATTAGATCATTTTTATTGCTCAATAAAATTTTTTACTTTTATGTCCAATATTGTAAATGGTGAGAAGATCATGGAAAACTATGTGACCAATCAAATATCAAAGGAAGTAAGCAAATCAATTTAATAAAAGCTGGATTCTTTTTAGAACTATTTCTTTCTCAGACACAGCGAGCAGAGAGGCTAAAGGACCTTGGTGCTGATGTCTGTTTATCTCTTCCCAGTGAAAAAGAAGATCGTTTCTTGCCTATGATCAAGAGTCAAGTTTCTTGCCTGTCTTCTTTTGGCATTCAGTTTCAATCCCATCCCATTGGAGTACATTTAACAAATATTGGAGAGGAATTTGAAAAATAAAAATTGAGGTCATTTAAAGAAGCTGAGTTGCACATGTGTGGGGGGCCGTGATAACCATCTACTTTCTACTTGTGTGACTGAGTTTGTGTTTCAACTGGAGAAGATAAAATTTTTTCACACTGATGATTTGAAACTCTAATGAGATAACAGTATTTAACCCATTGCAGGCACAACAGGAAAAAAAAAGTTCACATTTTGTAATGAGGGAAGTGTGATTAACGAATACGAAACACACTCATTTGACACATAGAGGAGGCCAAGTCGGCCCCAAGAAGAATTCAAACAGGCAAACACTATCTAGGGATCATTGTTTCTTTACCCCGCTCCTACATCCTAATGCTGATAATCCCCTCGGATAATCAGCTTATCACCAAGATCAGGTTTTTCCCGATACAACAGTGCCTGGTATTTTAAAATTATTTCTTGCCAATTCATCTTCATCTCGTAAAACTCACTTTTCCTTACAACAATGAGTGTCAAATTTGGCTGCCTAAAGTAACTAACTGAGGATCTTCCAAAACAGAACAACCTGCTGCCAAGATCCAACCCATCGAGTTTATAATGTGATTGAACTGGGGGATAACCTAACCCCTGAGATTTTTGAAAGCTCCCCAGGTGATTCTAATGTTCACCTAAGGGTGAGAACAATGTCCTGGAAGCTGAAGATTAGGAAAGCAATCTGATGGCTGACACAAATGATTTTTACACATGAAACCACATCGAGTAGTTTGGGGAGCTTTCTTAGAAATACAAATTCCAGAACCTGTGTCAGATCTACCAAATCAGAACTGCTGGGAGTGGGACCCAGAATATACATTTTTAGCATGTCTCCCAGATGATTCTTACACAACCTGCACAGCACCAAATCACGGTGCAATCTGATTACACTCTGTGACCTAAATGTGAGTCATACCTGTTACTCATCCCTGGTGTTTGGTCCCTCCTGTCTAGCTGCTGGCCGCTGGAAGTAGTTTATAGGCAGCGTTTTGCCAAGAAAGTCAATAAAATATTATTAAAATAACTAACATTTACAAATGTTTACCAAATGGCAGGGACAGTGATGAGAAATTTACTTGCATTATCTTATTGAGTCCACTGGAAGCGGGGCTCATTTTGTAGCTGAAGAGATGGTACTTTGGAGGGGTAATTTTTCCATGGTCATGTAAATGGAAGAGATGGGATAGATACCCAGGTCTAACATGAGACTTAGAGCTTGTGATCCTAATTAACCCCCTTCATCAGTGGTTCCCAAACTGTGGTCCCCCAACCACCAGTATCCACAGCATGTGAGAACTTGTTCAAAACATAAAACCTTGGGCCCCACCCCAAATGTAATAAATCAGAAATTCAGGGGCGTAAGCCCATCAGCCTGTGTTTTAACAAGCCCTTGAGGTGGTTCTGTTGCACGCTAATATTTGAGAAGCACTGATCTTTACTAGACCACCTGTCCACTGAAACAGGAATCTCTTCCTCCAAGGCACTGAGCAGAACCTTTCAATCTCCATGTCATATGGGGTTCTCTGTGATTCTTCCTAGTAAATGACAAAGGACATGCACTGGGGATTCAGCTGCAGGTGGTACAGGTCAGACCTGTTAAGAGACCGGTGATGGGAAAAGTAATTAACTCCACCCAACAGCAGAACAAGCAATAGGAAGGTAGACTCCACGGCCTCCTCTCCTTTCCCTACTTCTTCTCCCCACAACCACTTCTTCTGCAGACTCCAGAAATGCTAGAATTGAGAGAGCACCCACAACAGTAATTATTTTCTTATTGTAAATGACTTACCATGTATGCCTCGTTACTATAACGTACAATAATAATCATGCACATCATTACAGAGGCTTTTAATTATTTAATTTCAACCTTAAATCTTTCTCATGTGTATGCAGTCCTCACAGAATTGGGATACCTCTCATTATTTAAAACAATTACAGTGAATATTTCTTCTGGGTTTGTTTTTGTTTTGTTTTGTTTTTCTTACCTATGCTCAAATGAGTCTGATCATTTTAAAGATTTTATTTATTTATTTGACAGAGAGAAATCACAAGTAGATGGAGAGGCAGGCAGAGAGAGAGAGAGGGAAGCAGGCTCTCCGCTGAGCAGAGAGCCCGATGCGGGACTCGATCCCAGGACTCTGAGATCATGACCTGAGCCGAAGGCAGCGGCTTAACCCACTGAGCCACCCAGGCGCCCTCTGATCATTTTAAATGCTTCTCTGTGACATGTGTGTAAATATCATCACTGCATATGCATTTTTTTCTCTTAAAGTTACCACAGTGATACCTCTTCCTTTTGGCCTTGTTTCATAAAGTCCTCTATCCTAATTGAGACTGATGGATTTTCCATGCAGCTTGCAAAGAGCTGCATATATTGCTACTATGATAGCATGAAGCTGAATGGGTGTTGATATTTCAAGAGAGATGTGGGGAAAGACAGTTTGCACAGAGTAATGGATCTTGGAAAATTCCACTCTGGCCTCTCTTCCCAATGTCCTTTTAATGATGAAGTCACTGAATAAGTCAAACATTCTAGGAGCATTTTAAACTTTGTTTGCTAGTGGAGCAGCTGAGCAATATGAAATATAGCGCAAAAATGAGACTAAAGACCTAAGGACAAACAAGCCACAACTTACCAGTGGGTCAGATTGGTCTTCTTTTCTTCCATCTTAATGAACCATTTATGGAATGTGCTCCAATAGAAAAAAAGCTGGGTTTTGAGTCACTCAAATCAAGGTTTGCTTTTCAGAGCCACCACTATGAGCTGAGTCCTGGCATGTTTGGACAGTTCACTTACCTTCTCTGTGCTTTGGTTTCCTCACCTGTAAATGGAGATAAAATGAGTTTATATGAAAATAAGGTAGGTGAGATTGTATGTAAAATCTTAGCATATTGCTTGATCTATGACTCAATAAATAGAAATTTATTTATCTCTACCCCTTCTACAGAGTTGAGCTGTGGCTATCTTCAGTGTAAAGTTTCTCTTATGTTCTTTTTCAGAACCTCCAAAAGAATGGCCAACACAACACTCTCCCTGACACATAGTTTCCTATGTTATTGGGTATCCCTCTACCCAATAGGATAGTGAAGTCCTATAATTTCACAATTTTAAAATTTTACACAAATGTCAGTAAAAAAGTGAGCTAATAAATCACTTTTTAAATTCCAAGTTATTTTTATATAGTTCTTATTATTATAGGCACAATTCTAAGTACTTCATATGTATTAAATTCACTTAATTTTTAACCAGAAAAAAAATCCTTTGAAGTGGGGACTGTCAGTATCACCAGCTTTCAAATGAAGAAACTTCAGATTAAAAAACATAGATGACTTTTCCAAGGACACAAAAATAATTACAGAGTAAGCCATTGTGAAGGAAACACCAAATGCCATTGAGGCTCCTTTGGTTGGAGTCAACTGAGTTACTGAGGAGATAGTAAAAACTGAAGTATAGTGGGATTGATACATGACACTCTTTTTTTTTTAAGATTTTATTTATTTATTTGACAGAGAGAGAGATAACAAGCAGATAGAGCAGCAAGCAGAGAGAGGGGGAAGCAGGTGGAACAGAGACCCCAAAATGGGGCTCAATCCCAGGACCGTGAGCCCATGACCTGAGCCACCCAGGTGCCATGATACATGACACTCTTTATTTGTTTCTCTTTATGAAATTATTTTTTATGTCTGGGTTAACACAATGATGTGCTATATTTGGTATATGCTTGATAATTTTTACCTATGTTATTATCAAAGTATACATTGTGAATTATAATCTAAGTCATAATCAAGAAATTCAAATAAAGCATCAATCAAAGCAATTGCTAATTATTCAGCTGGCCCTCTTTTCTTACCATAACGTCTGATGTTCCAGAATAAGAGCTTCAACAAGAATTGGCCTGGAATTTATCCTCAACAACTTCAATTCAGTCTAGTTTGATTTCAGTACAGTAAATGGGTTAATCCCTTCATCTAAAAAGCAATCAAAATGGATTTGAATTCACTCTAACATCATTACTGTTCAAAGGTAAGAGTTCATTCTTATAGCTGCAGGGAGAAGCAGAAACTGGAATAAGAATCTCTATTTATTTGAGAAAAACGTCATCTTCCATATTATGATGGTGATTTTAGTTTATGAACTCCAAGCAATAAGAATACCCTAAAATATAGGTGACAGGATCTTACAACTTAAGTTTTGTCCAACTGAGGACCTCCCTACACCCTTGAAAAATAAACTAGCTATAAAATCATGGAACTTTAACTGTTTTCAGTTCTAAGCAGTTGTAAAATGAGATTGTGCCAAGGAAAACTTCAGAAGTAAGGGTGAATGCACAGAAAATAGTTGGGCTATAATGAGCCTTAGCTTCTCACAGCTACCTTAGTTTCAGCCAAATGTATTTAAATAACATTGGCACTAGCCCATCTGGCTGAGGTTCAAAAAGAATGAACTCCTCTCTTTGTTAAGGTGACCTGGAGACCAACTAGACAACCCCTGGGACATGTCAACAAATCCAGAGTTTTTAAAACAAATTTCCTATACCTGTGTTTTTATTTTCTTCCACTAGATTGTAGTTTTCCATTGTACCACTCAGGGATATATTATGTATTCATTTATTCATTTCACAAATGTTCATTGTGTGCCTACTATGGATAAGACAATATGAAAACTTACTACTTCAGTGTCTATTATATAACACCTCAATAAAAATGGTTTGAATAATGCAATTTTTAACTTGTCATTAGTCTCATGTTCATCCCACTTATAGAGTGTCAACATTTATTCTTTACTTAATATTCACTTAATAAATCTTTATTGATGATTCTCGAGCTACTATACCAAGTACTGAGAACACAATGATAAGTCAAACACATGTGACCCCTGCCTTGTGTGGCTTATGGTCAAAGACGAACAAACACAGAAAAATTTTTTGGAATGTGCTATGAAGGAGAGATTTTCATCATCTGGAGTGAGTGAACTTTAGATAGGAATTTCTAAGAAGTGACATTTGAGTACCAGTTATCTGGGAGTCTTAGATGTGGTTCTCTAAGGGCAGGCCTCAAGACACAGGTTCCTCTACTAGAGATTTAGTAGAGGAGAGAAAGGGAGAAAGCCAACCAATAGTGTGATCTTAGTCACAGCTATGCAAAGAGTAGCTTCAGCCAGAATCTTCTTGGGGACTCGAGATTGTAAGCCTTCTCAGAGAGTTGTCCTTATCAGTGACAATTTTGTCCATTTTTCAAACTCTCACTTAGAGCTGTTAGTTAAAGGCCTCTGTGGGAGGGAGTCTAAAAGTCCCAGGCACTTCCTGGGTGCAAAGTAGTTGTAGTAACCAGAGGGCAATCCTCCACAAAGTTGGTAAAGGTATTACAGAGAGCACATAAGGAGCTGTACAAAGAACTGATGGAAATAGCTTCTAGGAAATGGGGGGAAATAAAGTCCTCTACACTAGATAAAAGAAAAAAGTGTTCCAAAATATGCATAGACCCAAGATGGATTAGAGCATTGTCCGAATGAGGGACTAAAAGAAATGCCAACTAGTTGGAGTCAGTCAAGACTACAGATAGATTGATGTGGGATGGACTGGAGGAGCAGGTTAAGCAGGTCATAGCAGGGCTGAAGGCCATGACTTTCGTCCAGTGGGAGGACACTGAGTGGTTTTGATTAGGAGAGCAACACAATTGAATTTGCATTTAAAGTCTTTTTCTAGCTGTAATATGGAGAACAGTTTGAAGAGATGCATGTGTGCAAGTAGGTAAGCCAAGCTAGAAAGTAATCTAGAAAAGGAATGATGAAATATCAGAGTTGGATTTGGTAAAGAGCAGGCAGATTGAAGAAATTTTAGGAGGTGACATCACTTGGAATTTTTGATGGATTGGATGGAGGAGAGAAAGTATGAGAGGCTTCATAATTTCTGGCTTGTCTAACTAGATAGATGGTAGTTGCATTCACATACAATCGTGAACACAAGGTTGGGCCTTGGGCCTCAAAAGCAACAAAGACATACATGCAAATGTAGGTGGGGGCCATCACCCACAGACTGTCTGCTTTCATTCTGACAAGAGATAACCTGTTTACTGGGTAGTATTTGGGGAACAAGGAGAGGAACCAGGAACCAATTTCCAAATAGATTGGGCAGATCTAGACAAACATTAAACAGTCATCTTGCTCCAGAGAAGGTATTATCCTGTGAATGAGATGGTACCTACTGGGAAGACTGACAGTATAGAAAGAACCATCAAACTACACTAAACAAGATATAATTAATGTTCATCATGTGATTTAACTCTAAGTCTAAAGTACCTTAAAAAAAAAAGTTTGTTAATTGAGTGAAATAAACAATATTCTACTTTGTGATTGGGCACCAAATTTGGTTCCAATTTTTTGGCATGCCTAGTAATGTTTGTTATGGGGTGATGATAGAGGGGTAGTATCTTATTGCTTTAGTTAATTTTTATCTCATTTCTTATGTAATTACAGTTTTTAGTATCATTTTTTAGATCTGTTTTTATAAAGGTTCTTATTGACTTTTTCCAAATATATCCTGGGGTATTAGTAATTTTTCTCTCAGTTTCTATGGATTCTTTACATATGACAAACTTTGTGTATATTTAATGTAAATACTTTCCCAAATATAGTTTTTATGTCCTGAACTTATAATTCTAGCCTATGGAAATTCTGTAAGATTTTCCTTGGGGATTTTGGGAATTTCTTCACTGCATTTTTAGTTTAAAAAGCTTTTCCTTATTTAGAGATCAAACTGTATGATTTTTGTTTAAAAAAAAATACAGCAGGGTGTGGGGGTCAGTAATGAGTAAGTATATTAATGAACCAAAATTACTCAGATGTGTTGTTCATGTTAAAGTTGAGTATTGGAGTTCATTATGCTATTTTTGTTTTTTACTTCTCTACAAAACTTCACTAAAAATTTCATAAAAATTTTTTTAAAACTTATTTCTAATTCAAAGACCAAAAAAAAAAAAAAATAGTTCTGTATCGCTGCTCTAGTCTTCTATCTAGATTTTTTGTCCCTTTCTTCTTTCCTATGATCTATTCTCAATATGACAACCAAGGTTATCTGTTCAAATGTAAGCATTTTAGCTCCTTGTTTGAATTGAAGAGCTTCAATGGCCTACAAGACTCTACATGATCCATACGCCACCATCTTCATTTATTGATCTGATCTCACTACTCTTCCTCTTTGCTGACTCTCCTTCAGCTACACTTAATCTTTGCTATAATTTGAACAAGCAAAACACACTTCCACCTCAGGGTTCTTGCACTTGCTTATCTTCCTCTTGCCCCCAAGGGGCATGTGAACCCCATTTCCTCCAGGTCTTATTCAGTGACACTACCCTTAAATTCTCTATGAAAACAGTACCTCCCCAGGACCCTCTATCCTCTTACCCTTCTTTTATCTCATATCATCAGCCATAGTTATATAGTTACTTATTTTTTAATCATATATCTTCCAGATTATAACTCTTGGAGTCCTTCTCAGTTTTTAATTTTTACCATATTTCCCATGCCCAGAATAGTGCTGATAAAAGAAAGAATCACTTAATAAATGTCAACTGACTGAATGAATGAATGAATGATATAGTCAGGCATTAAGGAAATTCTTAAGGATTTTAGTCACATCTTTAATGGAATACAAATTTATTAAAATTAAGATGACTTGGGGTGTCTCAGTGGTTCAGTCAGCTTGATTTTGGTTCAGGTCATGATCTCAAGGTCATGAGACTGAGCCCCACATCCAGCTCTGCAGTCAGTGCAAAATCTGCTTGAGAGCCTCTCTCCTCCTAAAAAAGCCCCCTACCTTGCTCCCACACTCACTCTCTTAAAAAAAAGTTTTTTAATTAAATCTTTAAAAAAAAACTTAAAAAATTAAATTGAGATGACTTTTTAATAATATGGAAAAATGTTCATGCTGTAATGCTAAGTAGAAGAAAACAAAACAGGACATAAAATTTTCATGTTAAGAAATATTGGTGAAAAATATAAGGGGGAAATTAATTTTAATAGGTGTGTCTGAATAGGAAAGTTTTATGTGATTACTTTTGTACAGTTTTCAAGTTTTCTTGAAAGGTTTTTATAATAAATAGGGAATTTTAAGAAAATGTAACAGCAAATTAAAAGTCTAAGTTTTCACTTCCAGGTCAGTATATTCTTTTTTTTTTTTCCACCAGATTTATTTTTTTTATTTGTATAAACATATATTTTTATCCCCAGGGGTACAGGTCTGTGAATCACCAGGTTTACACACTTCACAGCACTCACCAAAGCACATACCCTCCCCAATGTCCATAATCCCACCCCCTTCTCCCAAACCCCCTCCCCCCAGCAACCCTCAGTTTGTTTTGTGAGATTAAGAGTCACTTATGGTTTGTCTCCCTCCCAATCCCATCTTGTTTCATTGATTCTTCTCCTACCCACTTAAGCCCCCATGTTGCATCACCACTTCCTCATATCAGGGAGATCATATAAAATCACCAAGTCAGGAAATGACAGATGCTGGCAAGGATGTGGAGAAAGGGGAACCCTCCTACACTGTTGGTGGGAATGCAAGCTGGTGCAGCCACTCTGGAAAACAGCATGGAGGTTCCTCAAAATGTTGAAAATAGAACTGCCCTATGACCCAGCAATTGCACTATTGGGTATTTACCCTAAAGATACAAACGTAGTGATCCAAAGGGGCACGTGCACCCGAATGTTTATAGCAGCAATGTCCACAATAGCCAAACTATGGAAAGAACCTAGATGTCCACCAACAGATGGATGGGTAAAGAAGATGTGGTATATATACACAATGGAATACTATGCAGCCATCAAAAGAAATGAAATCTTGCCATTTGCGACAACATGGATGGAACTAGAGCGCATCATGCTTAGCGAAATAAGTCAAGCAGCGAAAGACAACTATCATATGATCTCCCAGGTCAGTATATTCTATGACCAGTCAAAAACCTACCCTCTATAATAATACAATATATATCACTAGATTCTTTTGGACAACATAAAGATAAGGATATTGATAATTTTATATTAGGACTGTTAGCTAATGTCACTGGCAAGAAAAAACATACCCTGAGTACTTGATCTGTTCCAGGTCCTGAGGTAACCACCTTGGGAATTTGGAGTATAAGCAGGGACAATGTCCATCTTGCTTATTGTGCAATTCCTAGTACATAACACAGCAAATAGCACAAAGTTTGTGCTAAATAAATAATTATTGCATAAATGAGGAAATAAGACTTGGGACCACCACTCTCAAGTCACCTAGACTAAAAGAGAATTAACACCCATAGCACTAGCCTTGACTTCTTCTTTTACAAGATTTGTAACATTGACAATTATTTGTATATATGTCTTTCCTCCATCTTAGACTACTAATGTTTGTGGTGACAGAGGCCATATCTCTTCTGATGATCACTATACTCCAATTGCCTAGCCAAGGGCCTGCCACATAATAAAAGTTCAATAAATATTTGTGCCATGATGAACAGATGGCTATGTCCCAAATTTCCAGGTAGGCAGAAAATATTAAAAGTCATAAGAGGTACAAATGGGTTTAAGGTATTTAGAGAAGCAGAATCTGCAAAATACCAAAAAAAAAAAAAAAAGGTATTTGAGCTCAACAAAGAATAGATTGGATTTTTACAGGTGTGATAGAAAAATGTCATTTCAGCCAAAAAGAACAGAATGATTGGTGGTAGCCAGTGTACTCCTGTGAGTTTCTGTGACTTGGCGCCCTTTAGAAACTTAGTCCTATTTAAAGAAAAGTTTAATTGTTGGGACCCACAGCTGGTACCTTAAGTGCCAGATGCTGGTTTTGTTTTATAGTTAACGGTGGTGACACTGCTTAATTGTATATTTACAAGCAAACACATGTTGTTTCATGAAAACTACTTGATAATTACACAGCGACTACTGGAACCCCTGATAATTACACAGTTACACGTGTTACCGCTACCAAGTTATCTCCTGATAGCTGAGTAATTAACTTGTCAACTCAGCAAATGGGGCTGCAGGGGAGGCATCTGAAAGGCTTGTTCCTTTTCTTACAGATGTCTGTGGGTTCGCCTGGCACCTGTTGAACTTGGTACCACCCAGTCCCTAGGCACTTTACCTCGACACTGAAATGCTTTCTGCCTCCCTAAATTCCTAAATCTCTTCACACTTCTTGCAACTCTGAACACATTGTACTTTGCTGGGAATTGGGGGAGTATGTGTCCATCTATGCATGCGTCCAGTCCATCCATCCATGATGGAAGAAATACCAATTTAGCCCCTCCTGTGTGCCAGCCCCTGTCTGAGAGTCATTACTGTTGCTTCCTAACACAGTGTGGGCCAGTGCAAAGAGCACAAATTGGGTTCCAAATTTTGGGACTATTATTCTTCATGTCTATGATTTGGGGCCTATTCCCTACTCTATAAAATGGGCTTAATCATGGTAGATAGGGTGGCTGATGACAATGAGAAACTTTAACATAAAATAGCCCTTGAAAAACTTCAATACCCAACCACTGCCCACCCCACCCCTAGGCCCCAATGAGTCTTAACTGATTCATCTTGCCATCAAAATAGATCCCAGAATAACCTCTACTTAAGACTGTTAAAACTTCCTGATCAGTTGAAATTAAAATTAATTAACTAATTCTCAAAATTCAGATGTATTCCCTAAACCGAAAGGCCTTTTTCTAAAATACATTGAAATTAAGAATTTCGCTAAATGGTGTCCAAAGTACTTGAAATGATAGAGACAAATCAGACCATAAGACGTATCTGTTTACTAATTCAATAAAACCAATACTCAAATAAAAAACATGGGTCCTGATCTCACAAAGCATCTCCACTTAAAAGGTAGAATTTAGGAGTCAATGTTCATGATCACTGGAGATTTCTCCCTGCCCTCTCCTCTGCTCCTGCTTTAGGTAACATGGTCTGTCACAAAGCTTTGGTTCATCAAGAAGCAGCTCTCTGTCAGGAGAACAGGGTGCCAGACACTGTGTAGAGACACAAATAAAACAGAAGGTGAAAATAACACCCACCTCTGGGATTAAATAATACTGAGGCTGACACAGATTGAATGGCTTGTCCATGTTAATGAAAGTAGGAGGTGACAGATCTCTCATTCAAACTCCTCATTCTTACTCCCAACCCACCCTCTTTGGAGAACACCACCCTGCCCCAAGTCACTTTGCACAGTGCCTTGAAAAACTTCCCACCATTCAATACTTCATTATTTGTTTACATTTATGGAGCACCTACTATATGCTGATAAAATACTATGCCTTGGAGGAATAAGAGCCTGTATAACTAGCAACTATCCAATGTCTGCTAAGTGGCCAGTACAAACACATTCACTCACTGGATCATCTTAACTATGATGTAGAAAAGACATTATTGTTATCCTCACTGAATACATAAAGAAACTGAAACACAAAAAGCTTATTTCACCTGCCTGAGGTCACTTGCCTCTGAAGTGGTACACGTGGGATTTGAACCTAAACAGAGTATTTCCAAAGTCCACGCTGTTTGCCACCAGGCTAGCTCTTCCATTTTGCTGAGATAGCTACAAGACCAGGCACAGTAACAAGGGGAAATGTGCTCCAGACCCTGGACACAAAAAGCTCACAGTCTAAAAGAGAAGAAAGACACAGAAACAAATACAATTCAGTGTTTGGGGGTGTTATAACGTGTGTTTGTGATAGAGCCAGGATCTCAAAGCCCTGCTCAGTCACTTAAAGCTCCTGAGAAAATATAACACCAAGGATGCCAACCATATGTGCCCTGGTTATTCCTTGCCATGGTTTTTGTCTGAATCCTTGCCTACTCTAGAGAACTGGAATAGATCCCATATGGGGCAAGTGAATCAAAAGTAAATTTCAGGGGAGAACTCAAAGACAGAGTTCAGATCAATCTCAAATAAGTAGCTTTGTTCCCCTTTTTGCATTCTCTCCTGGTAGCTACCTGGTCCCATTTTTCCGCCTCAGTCTCAGGACCTCCCCAGCAAAGGTCTACCCAGACTAAATTTTATATCCAGCCCCAGGAGAAGAAAGAGAGTGGTACATGGCAGGTGGTCATTATGAGCCCTTTGTTCCTCTAACAGAACGGGAGGCTTCACAGAAGAAGGAATGTTTGGGGGATGAGTAAGAAACCACGAACACATGAGGAAGAAGAAAATACCTGACAGCAAGAATGTATAGAAGCACAGATTGAGAAGTGGTAAGAAATCCAATGCACACCTGCGTACCCGGACAAGTACAGGGAGACAAGTGATAAGAGACATAGCTAGAGAAGTGACCGGGGCAGATTATGAGGAATTTTGCTTGTCAAGGTGAATAGCTCTAATTTTTCATGGGAGATCTTTGAGCATGGAATTGGCATGATTTATTTTAACATCATCAGGGGCAGAAAGACAAGTCAAGAACCTATTCCAACTTTTCAAAGAATGTGAGGTTGTGAATAAGCCAGAGACTGGACCTGAGGGTCATTTATGCATGAAAGCCTTCAGGACTTACTGTTAAAGATGGGGACGGGTGGAGAGAAGCCTCGAAGGCTTCAATGGAAGGGAGAGTAACCCACAGGAACACAAACAGTAAAACCCTATAAATCTGCTCTTAATTATAATAGCAAACTAGCCAAAACAATAGACAAGCTTAAGCTTCAGACTCCTACTCTCCTGACAGGTAGATGGTGTTAGACGTGGTTGGCAAGGTAGGGAGAAAGGGAGATTTAACTACACTTCCAGGAAGAGCTCTTTTCTCTGTGTCTTAAGGACCCCCACTGCAGACTTCAGCATCCAGTGTGGGTGGGCAGCCCCCTGTGACAGAATATCCTGTCTACACCAAAATGCCCCCCACCAAGTAGCTTCTGAATTACCTACATCTGCCCTAAACTCCAGAATCTTAACTTTCAGATTGGATCTACTCAGCCGAAGTATTCTTTGACAAAAATGCTTGAATCCAACCTATAACTCCAGGCATGAAACAAAATTTTTGACAATGACTGAACCCATTCTTTGAAACTGTAATATTTTAAGTAAGGGCTATGTTTATGAAAGCCTTCTTTGTTCTCAGCCCCATACTAAGGGGATTTATATATAAATTGCTAATGCAATCTTCGATGTAATATAAATTTGAGTTTAGGTGCCTAGTCTCCTCCCGAGTTCGCTCCCACGTAATTCTCCACAGCATTACCAATTACCATGGGAGCAAAAACAGTTCCATTGCCTATTCAGGCCAAAATGTAATAGAACTTTTACAACTGGGATGGGAGGCAGTGCAGTATAATGCGAAATGATTTGGGATTTGAAGATAGTAAGCACTGGCTTCAGTTCAGTTCAGTTCAGTGTAACAGAGAGACATTGAGCCTTGATGCCAGGATTGTTAATAAACGCCTACTTATTGTCAAGCAAGCACTATATCTGTTAGCAGGTGTACAAACAAGAATGAAGATATGATGCTTGCTCTTAAGGAACGTGCACACAAATAGACACTTCCACAATAAAGTGGACAGTATTAAGGCAGAGGTAAGGAGAGAACCATGGGAGCACAGAAGAGAAACAACACAATTGAGGTGATTCCTGACCTAGATCTTAAGTGATAAGGAAGTTATCGCAGCCAGGAATGGTGAGAACCCAATTCCAGGTCTTGAGAATATTACCAGTGAAGACACAAAGGAAGGACACAGGGAGGGTGAATCAAAAATTATAAACAAGATAAAGTAAGAACCAGGGCAGCCAGACTGAGAGCAAATTCCTTTACCTTTCCAAGCCCCAGTGTCTTCCTCCCACCAAATGCTTATAAACAATGTATATGTCACAAGCTGGTTGGAAAGATTAAAGATGAAAACCAACAAAGGTCCCAGAACAGGGATTATATCAGAAATTCAAAGTATGATAATTCATAAAACACGGATTCTGTGGGATGTTAACAGATGTTTTGAGCTTCACGGTCAGTCATGATTTGGAATATGGGTTTGAACCAGGTACAGACTTCGAGCATATTTCTTTAGAACTACAGCTTTTCATGTGCTAATTTTCATTGTGAGTATTTAAGGGTATAAGAGAGTATAAATTCAGCTTTTCCAAACCTTTATTTTTTTTTTTCTAACTAGGCATTCTAAAGGACTTATATTCCATAATCACACTGGGAAATGTTGGCCAAGACCGACAGAGCATATAGGATGCCTAGCACAGCTGCAGTCCCTCTGGTTCCTACCATTAGGGACACTGTGCTTCATTAACTCATTGCTATATATGAAAACCAAGATTTTTTTTTTAATCCCATGACAAAGCAAATCCTGTGTCAGAACGACCCACAGTATTGGAGAGCTCTATGTATATAAAGTCATTAAAGAATTTACCTTCAAGCCTTAGAACAGCTGGCTTGAAGGCTTTAATCCCTAGGCTTTAATCCCTGACTTGGGCAGAAGAATTTGAACCACCATCTGGATTATAATCTATTGCCTTCAATGTAAGGAGGTGGTCGATGTGGTGGCTCTGAGCTCCACAGTGATGAAAGCCATCACTTGATTCTCCAGGCCCCACTTGGCAATTCTGAAAAACAGGATACTGTTATGCACCGTCTGTCAGCACTCCTCTAAGAGTCTACAACAATATCACTCCTAGGTCAACCTGGGGAATACGTGGTCTCAAACCTCTGAATTGGGTGAGACAGGAAACCATGGCTTAGGGAACAGAATTTTGTAGTTTTGGAGATTTTGTATCTAGTGATAGCTGGCTCATAATGTAAGGAGTCCCAGGAAGAATGCATGAGACAAGAGAAAGAATAGTCCTTCCACCTAGCCTAAGCCTTCTTAGGCTTAAGTACAATTTGACCAACTCAGGAGACTTCCATATCTTCACCTAGGGTTCTGCTAAAGTTCCTGTAGACTTGCACCTTCAACTTGCTGGTAAACATCTCCACCTACCTATCCAACAGACACCTCGAACTTAATGTGCTTAAAACAGAACTTGTGCTTTTCCTCTACACATCTCTGAAGCAATGCAGTTCTGAGAGACCCTGCAGGTCAAGTGAGGCATCTTCCTGCACCAGATGGGACAGTCCTGAGAGCATTTTCCTAACTGAACAGGATTGAACCATCTGGAACTTGTGATCTTTGTCTTGTGCACTTGCACTTGTACTCTTATTTAATCCCTCACAAAACCATGAATAATTGTGTCATTGCCCCTATTTTTACAAAGGGTGAAAAGCAAAATGCTGAAGGAGTATAAAATGAGTCAAGGTCACATGGGTGGCAAGTCTGGGAGCTAGAATTTCTACCTACACTTGACTCCAAAGCCCACGTTCCTTTGACTAAGCTGTCTGTCCAAGTTAGAGCAAATGATGGCACAGCACCATCAGCCTGGGGAGAGTCTGCTCCTTGTTCTGTGTTGTGCTTTCTGTCACAAGTGAGCATCTCGGAAGTATTGGCTATCACTAGAAGAAAGTTCTAGAACTGTCAGGCAGGGAAAGAGATGTTGAGGTACAGGTTCAACAATGGTCTCACACGATGTATGAAGAGTGCTGTGGTCCCTTTGCATGTCACATGAGAGCCTTGCTGACACACACTATAGCTCATGCTGTCTCCCTTCCTCCTTCCTCATCTCCTTCTCTCTGCCTCTCTTTGTCTTTCTCACACACATACACACATACACACCCTCTGCCTAGTTTCTGCAGACATAGGAAAAAATAGGCAAGATTTATTTTGAGTTACCAGACAGCTACCCCCAGCTCACATTTTAGGCATCATAGCGCTCGTCTATCAAACGCCTATTATGAGCTTCTGCTCCTGATGCCCAACCCAATTTAGTTCTCACGACAGTCCTCTGAAACAGGTATTATCAATGACATTTTGAAGATGAGGAAACCGAGGCACAGGAAGTTTCAAGACTGTGTACAGTCACACAGCTAGTAAGGGTGGAGGAGTAGAGGAAAGAGCACCCAAATGCAAATCCAGGTCTGTCGGGCTCCGAAGCCCAGGATTTGGCCAAGGCCCTTGGCTGTCTCAGCAGGCACTCTTCGTGTGGTGCTGGGTAGACAATCCCATGAAAACGGCTTCCTGGTGAAGAAAATTAATTTTAAAAATCACTGATCCCTTCGTTGCCTTAAACTTAACACTCACAGCAGCTGGAAAAGTAAATACCAAAAAGTTCTTATCCCTCCTCTATGGAGCAGGAAAAAAAAAAAAAAAACTAATGAATTCTATTTCATCCTGGTTCACCTAAGAGTGAGTTGAGTGAGGAAAGAAGAAGCATTTCCTGCTGCCAAAGACAAGGGCCAGAGGCCTCCCTCCAGTGCAGCAATAGTGACACCTTGTGGCCAAGTCGGGTCTCCCCAGCCCCTCCCAGGATCCCCTCTCACACTCAGACTCTCAGGAGGGGTTGCTAAGGGGGACAGAATCTTTGAGAAAGAACCAACTGCTAGGTTGGGATAGCTGCTGGTGGAGTTACTTTTGTTTTCAGCAGAAGACAAATCGAGTGGAAAATAACCAAATACAAGCCTAGTTTGTGGGCATGGGATAAATAGGAAATTAGACTTCTTTTTTTCTAATTTCTGTATTTGTTAATTGATCACTTTATGTCTCCCTTGCTTTGTTCCAAATATATTTATAGGCAACTTAAAAAGATAGACTGACATTCAGTTAGGTAATTCATTTTATAATTTGATGGGCAAGATGAAGCAAAGGTAAACAAGGGTAGAAACAAAACACAGGTCCAGACACAAAATATATACAATGTGCATAACTAAAAAATGCAACCAAGGGTATGGATAGGACACAGATTCATCTCTGGGTCTTCTATAGGCCAGTGGAAGGATAGAGGCCTCATTGCTTACAGACTATGAGATTAAAACAAACCACAAGCCAAAGAGGAACACAGCTGCTCTGCATACTAACAGCTGGGGAACAAAACCCTACTAAACACCGCGCAGACCTTTAGGTCAGGAATAATGACAGGACACAGTAGCATAACTGGCTCAGATGATCTTTCTCTGTGGCTCAGCAACTCAGAAAATGCTAACATTGAACTCATCCTTCTACTTTTGCATGCTTAAAATGGTGCAAGGGTTTGTGGGTTTTTTTTTTTTTTCATTATTGGTTTTGATTGTATATGTGTGTTTAGAACACTTTGTGCTTCCCTTTTAAATGATTGCTGCCAATTAGTTGTGTTTGTCTCAAATGCAATAAGATTCCATTTTAAGACGTCGATGCAGGGCTTTTACTGAGGAACACAATAAATTAATCATTAAATCAATTGTATTGATTGGACCTTACAAGACATGAAAAATTGCAGTGTAAAGCATATTTCCTCCAAGGGGTAGGAAGAGACCTCAGCATCCTAGAGGAAGATAGGTCAGTATTCTCTGGTATTACTGTCTTCTCCCCTCCATGAGTGTTAGTTTTATCAACTCAGAAGTAAATATGGAGACCATTTAATTTTAAACATCTACCCTAAATAAGTTTCCATTTACGAAGTACTCACTAAGCACTCCATGCTCTCCTTAGTGCTCTCATACATCATCTCATGTAATCCTAACAATCAGCCTGTGAGGAACCCATTCCGACCCCCATCTTGTAGATGAGAATACCGAGGCTAATGGACACAGAAACTTGTTCAAGGTGAGCCACCTAATGAGAAGTGATCTCAGGATGTGAACCCTGGGTTCTGAGTAAACCCAAAGCCCATGCTTTAAAAAAAAAAAAAAAAAAAAAAAAAAAGATTTATTTCTTTGAGGGAGGTAGGGGCAGGGGGAGAGGGAAAGAGAGAATCTCCAGCAGACTCTGATAAGTGAGGAGCCTGCCACGGGGTTGGATCCCATGAACCTGAGATCATGACCTAAGCCAAAATCAAGTCTCCTTAAAATCTCTGAGCCTCTTTCCTCACCTATTAAATGGGAGTCATGTCTCCCTAGAGGTGCTGTTGTGAGTTTTAAACAGGGTAATATCTGTGAAGCTCTAAATAGAGCATCTGCAGGCTAATAAAAGGGAGCTCCTTTCTCCCCTCTCTTAACCTCCCACAGCAGAGCCTCTACTAGGGAACCTCTGAAGCTGGACTTAGCCGCATCCTGTTCTTACCCTAGCTGTCTCCCATGGTTCTAGTCAGTTTAACTCTTTGCATGCCAACGAGCAGGCCATCAACCTGAAATCCAGCTTTGCCACTTTTGCCCTCAAGGGAATCTCCATTGACCACCGCATTCACAGACCAGGTACCAAAGGGCAATCTGCCAGTAATATTCACAAAGATCAGGAGGGGTGGGGGTGCTGATGACAAAGCTGTCTGCTTTGTTGCCTGCCTCTGCTCATTTTTATGAGACAAAGAAAGCTTTTTTTTTTTTTTAAGATTTTATTTTTATTTATTCATGAGAGGGACACACTGAGAGAGAGAGCCAGAGGGAAAAGCAGGCTCCCCAAGGAGCAGGGAGCCCGATGCAGGACTTGATCTCAAGACCCTGGGATCAGGGCCTGTGCTGAAGACAGATGCTTAACCCACTGCACCACCCAGGTGCTCCTGAAGACCACCTTATTGTCAAGGAAGCAAAGCCAAAAAGAAACCAAGGCTGATCTCTCCTGCTACTTCTCTCCCAGAAGCAGAACCTCTCCCAGGCTTCAGAAAGTCTACAGAAAAGGCAAAGGAGGCATTCCGGCTTGACAAAATTCTAGCACCACACACATACACACACACACACACACACACACACACACGCACACACACACGCACGCGCGCGCGCTCACACACACACACGTGTCAAAAACTCAAGTGAGCTTTTTATTTTGCTGTACAAATTTGACAGATGCTGTACAAATTTGACAGATGCTGGCCAGTGAAAAATAAGGGTGGTTATTTACTTATGCCACTGCCTCTTGAAGAAGCCAGAATGAAAACAAGAGAAAAGAAGTGGGGATCACAGTTGTAGCAGCCTGTAAAGGGTGGATGAGCATTCAGCTGAGATTTGAACTTGAAAGTCTGGTACCAAACACAGTTGAGGATTCTGGGGAGCAATAGGAAATGGCCTAACTCAGAGTACTCCTTTTCACTTCTTGAGTCCATTTATTTTATGGTTCTGACTTCATGCCAAAGCCATTTGGAGTTTTCAAGAGTTTAAATAGCGAGGTCCAATTAATAAGGCATAAAACTCTGCAGCTTCCTCACCCCCATGCACTGAGCCAGCCTTCTCTGTTCTGAATGTCTAATTGATGGGAGACACTTGCAGGCCCATGTCTTGGCATCCAAGCCAAGGATGGGAGCAGTCCTAGTGGTCTCCTGCAAGGGTCTGTGTATTTGGAACCCTCTGAGCAGCCCTGTCAAATGAATTACACTTCCTCATGGACATGTGTCTAGGATTGGAATAGGATGAAAGTTCTGAAAGTTTTATTCCTTTTTGAGACATTCTGGAACATTTTAGCAGTGGATTTGTCTCCTGGCTTTTTTGGACTAGAAACTCCCCACATATTATTTTAATAATGAGGCATTCTGCTGAGGAATTAATGAGAGAGCATTGCGGTGTTCAAAGTGACAATTACAGCTATTGTTTTGTTGTTGTTGTTTGCTCCCAGAGATGCATTCATCTCTTTCAAAATGATGATTAAAAAATGAAAGTTAAAAAAAAAAGAAAAAAAGAAAAAAAAAGAAAGCTCATGTTTAGATTTTACCTTTTCTTGAACAGAGTCAAAACTGGAAAGTATATAGGAAACAACTTGGTTCCAGGAATATTTGATCATATTTAATGAGAGAGTCCATTAAATCTTTCCTCCTCTGTGTGTATTTTTTTTAAACTGGTTTTAGGTTATAGCAGGTATTCACTATTCTATTTAGAAAGATTTTTAAAAGCTCCCTTTTTTTTTTTTTTTTTTTTTTTTGCTGAAGCTTTTAGGGTTATTTTGTTGGGGGCCGAGGGGGCTGGTACACAGAGAGGATCTATAATCTTTTCCCTCCATAATTTGTAGATTACAGAAACCCTTGTGCTTTTAATAGATGATTCTTCCTTAGACAGCACAACAAAATAAAATAATTGTCCTCTATTATCCTTGAGAGGCAGGCCAAGTTCCCCCCACCCCAAAGACATTATCATATCAAACAACTGCTTTAAAGGCAACTGGAAACACAGGCTTTATGGGAAACCTTTGGATTTGTCACTCTTGCCAAAGGAGTTCTAAAAGATGAGCCCCTTTGTTATGGATGGCTCTGGAACTCCTCTAATAGGTGTACCAGATGAAAGATGACTAAAGGCATCCCAGATGGAAGAGTTGGCTAACAGCAGCGCCATAAATACCTGATGGATATACAAGCCTCTTGGCATGAAATATGGTCTCTGCTCTGATTTACACTTTTAGGGCATATTTAAAAGAATGCCTCATTTGCTGGGGGGTGGGGTGGGCATTAATAAAATTTAGATCTGTGGGGGAAAAGTGAAGAGAATCTCTACTCCTTGACATGTGCCATGTTGTTTTTCCTCACTATAGCCCCTCTTTCTAAGGACACCTTCATTTTTCGGAACAGGAGTTTTTGCTAGAGAGGGCAAATCTTCTAGAGGGCAATCTTCTAGATTGACTCTGAGCAATTTTGCTTGATGAAGAAGATGAAGAAACTATGGTATTCTGGAAAGAATGCTGACCTTGGAGCCCAAAGATAGGACACATAACTTTCATATATATCTGTACTTATTTACTTGCTTACTTTTGTCACACCATTGACAACAGCACTGAGTGGAGTACTTAGTACACACTTGGTGAGTATTTATTTATATGAGCCTCATTTTTTTTCATCTGCAAAGTGAGAGCTCGTGATATCGTGATCCATGTTTATTCTTTGCTCAACACCTGAAGAAACCTACCTGTACAGACACAGGAGGGAAGGAAGAAGACTAACAACATACCAACGTGTGAAGCGGTCGTAGCCTAGTGAAGTCAAGCAAACCTGAATTAAAATCCCAACTCAGCTACTTGCTAGTTTAGTTACTCTGGGAAACTTACTTGGCTTCCAACTGCCAATCTGTAAAACAGAATATTAAAATTTCTACCCCATGTTGAAAAGATTAAATAGGATGATTCGTTAAAACTCTTAAGAAATTGCCTACATATTAAGCACTCTATCAATCTCAGTCAGCAACTTGGCCAGACTTCATGAAACCTAGTGCCTAGAATGAATTCTTCACTACCCTTCTCTGATCAAACCCCATCTGGGATTCTGGGATATTCTTTTTATTTGTAGACATCACAACTAAAATATATGTTGATACATCAAAAAAAAAAAAAGACAAACAGATTTTGAAATTATCTTATAGGAAAAAGGGTTGAACTGAATATTTCAAAGGGGAAAAAAATCTATTGCTCTATACACATTTGAATAGAGATTTAAGTCCTAAGGAATTTTTAAGGGCAAAACTGGCACCATCTGGCAGAGACATAGATAGTACTTCTGTCTAGAAGAGGACATCCTGATACAAGGCTTCCTAAAGAGAAATTTTCTCTTCTGTTATCCAGCTTCCAGGAGGATGAATTGACTGGTTGCAATCTCCCACCACTAACGTTAAGAGAGTAGACCTCATCTCTGTCTGATGGAGATCCAAGCACAAGGTAGAGGACTGGACTTCAACCTTCAACATTCTGTGACTCCACGTAATTATTAGCAGGCTGACTCTCCTAATGTTACACACAGAATGGCAGAAATCTAGAGAGATCCTGACTCTCCAGCTACTTAGGGGTAGTGTGTGTGTTCTACCAATTCACTCTGCTCTTTCCAATCCATTTATAGAAAAGTCACCAGTTCCTGGTGAGCTTCTCCAAGTGTCCATCCTTGTGTGCAAGGCCAAGCCCTTCATGTTTCTTCTTGATACCATTCCCATTCATATTCTCTAGATGTACATCATAAGCATCTTCCTAACTTTTTGCTTCTTGCAAAAAAGAGCCCAACTTCACCAAAAAACATGTTCCAAGCTCTTCTGTGTGTCTCCCTATCTAACACTTCATTTTTCCTCTTGTATCTCAGAGTGTTCTTCGTACCTCCCATTACTCAACTGCTATGTGATCTTCAATCCACCAGCCTCCCTAATACACAACTGAAACAATTCCAGCAGAAGCTTCTCAGACCTTTCATACTGCCAAATCCAAGACATCTTACAGACTTCACATACCACAATTTCCTACTCTCATCTTTTCAGGCTTTCTCTGCCCAGGGCCACTATACATGTCGACGTGCAGTTGGAACAGGAAGCGTACTTCCCTAAACAGAGCAACAGATTAGCAATACTATGGAGGCAAGACATTTTGAGGACATATAAGAGCAATGATGAGTGGTTCATTTTGGCTCTCTGAAGCCTACATATAATGCTGGTGGTGAGGCAGAGAAGAAGTTTGCAAGGCCTTAAAGACCAGGCTAAGGAATTGAGAATTATTTATATCTGTCACAAGAAACCATTTTATGCTTCTTAGTCAAAGATTGTCACAGCCTTTAATTTTGATACATTGGATTGAAGACTTGGGGTGGGAAAACCATTTAGGGGAACCTATTCATCTTAAGAATCCTTCTATCTAGTAATCTGTGTTGTTTCACTTGAGATGGTATTCAATGTGAGCACTTGCTTGACTTCAGAATAATATCACCACCATCCTCTTTGAGCTTCCCAAAGTGTGGGCATGGAATGCTGTGATCCTGGAGAGGGTATAGGGTGGGCTAGAGAAAGGGCATAAACAGCTTTGAACCATGTCACAAGATTTTCATTTATCTTTTGATCAGGAGAAAAACATTCTCATTCTCTATATCTTCAGCCCCTCTCTAACAGTTAGTTAATCCTCACTTTTCAAAAAGAAAGTATGCCTTGGGCACAGAGACTTCCAGACATAAAACTCAACGGCAAGAATTTAATAACACTATTTTGTTTTCATTTATTTATTTTTGTTATTACCACCTATTTATGGCAAGTGAAATTGCTTTCCATATATTATGGCCTCATACAGCTTCCTTTTAAAATGTACTCATGTAAGTAAAATTTAGGAAGAAAAGGAGTTGGTCTGTAGAAAAAATGTTGAGTAAAATTACAAGCACCTGCAGATATGGTGAAACATGAAAGGGAACATAAGCAAACAGAATTTGGAAAACCACCGTTGGTAGAAAATGTGGAATTTGGAGTCAGACAAAATTGGCTTAATATCCAAGGTCTGCTGAATAATGTAAAGCAATTTACTTAAACTTTTTTGGTCTCAGTGTCTTCATTTGGAAAAAATGAAGAAAATAATACCTACTTAATAGGACTGTAGAGAGGAATTAAATGAGGAAATCTTTAAAAAGTCCTGAGCACAACACAGTGCTGAGCACTAAGTAGACACAGGTTACATTTCAGTTCCCCTTCCTTTTTCCTTCCCCTCCCACCGACTGCTGAGACTCGTCATTGTGCCTGCTGCTAAGGTCTCTCTTTCACAGTGTAACCTGTGGGCAGCACTTGTGCCCAACAGCCTCAGAGTAAGTTCTCTTCTTGCCAGTTTCTCCACAGACAAGCTGGCATGGGGCCTGCCATCCAGCTTCCAGGAGGATGAAATGACTAGTTGCCGGTGGCAGGAGCTCTCAGACAAGCTCTCCTCACAGACAACCTCCCTCCCTCCCTCCTCTGGCCAGGAGTCAAGTCATTTCTTCCTCCTACTCTCCCCCTTTCTGTGTGCAGAGCAGCTAGCAACCTGTCCTTTAACTGGGTCTTCTATGGAATAGTTCAGGAGCCCAAACCAGTGCCATTAAGACAGTGAGAACCAGCTGGTTTCTAGCTTCCTCCAGATGCTTCAGATACAAAATTGGAGCCTACGGTACCTCTTACAAGCTTGGGAAAAACTATCTCCCTGTCTGAGTCAGTTTTCTCACTGGCAAAATGGAATTGTTAAGGCTTTCTCCTTAGTGTCCCCATGAAAACATCCAGGCTTCTCCCACAGTGCCTGGCATGTGCTAGGAAAACTATTTCACAGAACTGGTCCTCTCCAAGCCATGGCTTCATTCACAGGGAGAACCACATTTTCAGGGCTGAAAAGAATTTAGAGATTATCAAATCTCTTCTCTCATCGGAGGCAAGAAACTTCTCCAGCATTCAACCTTTCCACTCTCCAGCTGGAGGGTACCTACCTTGAAAGGTAGTTAGTTTTATTGTTGGTTAGGAATTTGATCCAAACGCTGAGTCTAAATTTGTCTTCATTATTTATCTGTTGTTCTTTCTGGAGCAAGACTGTGTAAGTGGAAGATTTAATGATTTATTTGTCATTATTAATCTGTTTTCAGATTGCTTCCCATCTGTGATTTCTCCAACCTCTCTGGTTCCTGTGAAGGATTCTCTCACTGCCTTTGGTTTCTCAGTACAAGATAGTTTTTTTCTTAATGTACCATTAGTCCCATGAGTCTCATTATGGTTATTCTGATATAGAAAAAACCCTAAAATATTCAGACAAATATCTTGCATTATTCTGGGACTTCTGGCCAGCTAATAAATTAGCATCTAAAGGGGAAGACATCAAAACCTAGGCTTTTAGAAAGATTGAGGAAGAAGGCAGCCACATGGTGGTTGGGCGTCAACCACCACATAGGAGAACAAATTCAGAAAAGCATGCCTGGAAGTTCATGAATAGAGCAGAATCTCAGAAGGTAAGACTTGGAATAGTTCTTGAATTTGCTAGCTGTTTCTTTCTGCTGTTACTGGTGAGGAAGTTGGAAGCTGCCATGGAGAAATGCTATGTGACCAAGCTTCACAGTGTTCAAGTTAGGTCCCAGTTCCCTGACAGCTCATCCAGGGTTCTTTCCCCTACACAACATGGTCTCCAACCCACCTACCACCACTCTCCCTCCTGATTATTGTCCCCATCCTCAAAGCCTCCTTAGATCAAAGTCACTGGTATTATCTTAGCTCTACAGAGTCTACACAGGATTAGGCTTCCAACAATTCTCCTGAGTCTTGAAGCCCTTAGTCCTTAGAATCAAAAGATATAAGAATCTGGAATATGGGAAAGAGAATTGAGATCATCTACTACACACATGCATTTATAGAGGGAAAAATCCAGAAGGAAAAAAAGAGAAGACCAGACCAGACCTGAATTTACTTTCCCAAGGTTACACATCTTGTTACTAGTGGAGCAGGGATACAAGGAATTACAATAACTAATTTTACTGAATGGTTATTATGTGTCAGATATAATCTGCTATGATCTTTACAAACATTGCCTATTTAATGCTCTCAGCACCTCTGAGGTGTGCACAGTTTTGCCTGCATTTTTCAGATGAGGAACCCAAAGCCTGGAGCACTTACCTATCTTATGAGAAACCATACATACATTTAGTTATCTGGATAGAAAGGTGACAAAGACCCTTTCCCTGCCATCCGCAGGGAGTATACCGTCTGGTCCTGAAGACACACACATAAATAAGGGAGTCTTAGTCACTGTGATGAGTATGACAGTAAGAAACATGGAAGGGCAACTCAGGAAACAAAGTGACAAATTTCCATCTGGTCTATTTTACATACAAATCTGAATTCCATTACTTTTTCTTAACATTATAATAAAGGCATTTTCCCTGTTATAAAAACTGTTTTGTAAGATCCTCGTAGTGTTCTATGAATTAGATGAACTGCCATCTATTCAAACAAAACAGTTTTATAATATTCATTATTTTAAATAATTCTTCAATAAGCATTTTTGAATATGAAACACTTTTTTCCCCTTTGACCATAAAACACAATTACTGACTCAACATGTTCCAATTTCTTTCCCCAAAGCCACTTTTTCCTCATTTTATATACAAGCAAGCTGAAGTCCAAAATCATTAGGTGCTTGATCGTACTAAAATAATTAATAAGTAGTTGATCTGAGCCTGGAACACAAGTCATACAGTTTCCAAAGTGATGCTTAAAGGATGTAGGAGAAAAATATTCCTCTGCATCAGGGTTTCTCAGTCTTCATATTATTGATATTTGGGCCAGGTAACTCCTTCTTGTGTGAGAGTACCCTGTGGTTGGGTTTAGCAGCACCTTCTGCCTCTTCCCAATAGAAGCCAATTTCACCCTACACACATACCAGTCACCCCTGAAAATACCTCCAGACATCGCCACTGTCTGGATTCGGAGTGGCAATACTGCCATTGGTTGAGAACCACTTCTTGGATTCTGAAAACAGGTCCTCCTGGACAACTATCATCAGTAAGAAGTCCTCCTTTTCAATACTGAATGTATTTCAATTCACAACCACATGTGGACAAATAAATCAAGTGTAACATATTAAACCTCAGCAAATCTGGGATAAAACACTTATGAGAGTCTTGAAGTAGATTAGCCCAAAGAACAAGAGGAAATATATTATTCTGAAAAGCTTTTAGGATTCCTGCTGGTGTCCAAGAAAATATATGATCTGCATGGACAATAAAATGAAGGAAATGAACATAGAAACAGACATCAACTCCATGGCTATCATAGTTTTCCGAGCTGCTAATCTCCTAGGATTTCTCTGAAAAGACAAACCATATGGAGAGCTTGTTACCTGGCACTAGTGTTTATGAGTCCTTGGGTAGTGATACGGGGCCTTGGGAAGATTCTGACAGTCGATGGGGGAAGAGTGTAAAGCTGGAGGAATCACTTGCAGCTAATGCATAGGTGTCTGGTTTCTTAGAACACAGACTTACGGGAAACAAAATCTTGTACTAGGTCCCCATATGTTGCCAATGACTGCATCCTATGCCACTCTGATTTCAAGGGACCATGGTTAAATGGTGCTAGTTACCATTCAGCTACCCAAACATACCAGTGCATTGCAGATACTCTGGGCAACTGTTTCCCCTAGTAGCTGCAAGGTGTATAGAATTGGCTTCAGGAGACCATCTCTACCTGCTTCTGGAATCTTCCCCATGAAAAGTAGCCTTGGGCTATTGTTCTCTTTCTGACCCAACCCAACTACGAGTGCAAAATACACTGTTCTGACTTTGAGGCCTATGAATTGATCTGTGACATTTTGTGTGGTAGGACATTGACCTGAGTTGAGTCCCAGTTACCTAGGGAAAGTATAACAAGGGGTACTTCCCTGCCCTTTACTTAATGTATAGAAGTGAACAAGGCCAGTATTTGTCATGCTGGAGGCTGGATTGAGGGGCCTGTCCAGGCTCAAGGACCATCATTCTTACAATCCCTGGAGGAGGCCAACTTCCCAGATTCACACTTTCTTGGAGAGCAGGGCTTCTTCCGGGGCGGGGCAGGGGATGTCTTTGAAATAGAAAGGAAATGAGGGTCAGTGATCTCCCTAGGATGAGTCTTTTGGAGGTAGATGTAATCTTAACTATGTGAGCTGATAAAGCCTATGCCTTTGGAAGGCTGGAAGCTTGTTGCTGGCCCTAGGCACTTTGGACAGTTCTTTGGAAATAGGAAAGTCCCTGGGTCTTTTACCCTGTTCACCTGGGTCTGCAGGCTATGGCTATTGGGCAGGGAGAGCGCTACTGCTTAGGGTGTCTGGTGTCAGGCTCACTGCCAAGCGCTGCTGAAGTGCAGCAGGAGCTGCCTCTATCCCTAGTCTATGGGCCGCCATACTTCTTCCATGTAAGGACTTTTTGCTGAGCTTACACCTGAGCCTAAGCTTGAGATTACTTGAGAGACTGACTTGGGTCCCAGGAATCCTCTAAGGGTGACTGGGATTCAGTCACCAGCCACAACAGAGGAGGGGTCTGAGCTCACTCCATTTGGCCTCATTCTTCCACTCCTGCTGCTTGTCCAGGTGTCCAGGCTGGCCAAGCTGTTGGGTCATGTCTCCAAAGACCTTATGCATTTCAGACTATTCTACCACCTGTTCGTAAATCAGGGACTCAAAGCTGAGCTGGAATTAACATAGTTGATTATTGTAGAACCGCAGTATCTTATGCAGGAGCTACTTATTCTTGGCGCCAAAGTCATCCCATGCAGGCCAAGGCTCTGCTTGGACCTGGGGGAGTTTGGCCAGCACTGGCCTTGACCTCTCCTCTTTCATGTATTTTTCCACCTTGGCCTGCGATCTTCTACAGTCCTATGAGCGCTGTTCTGCCATTTCAGCACCACATAAGGCTAGGGAAGATACTGCCAAACTTCCATAAGGGTTCAGTCACAGTCTTTTGGATTTGGTTCATCTTCCCTTGATGAAGGGCATTCGTCCACTTCATGGCCATGTCCTCAGCTGTCAGTAAGTTCAGAAAATCCTGGGCTTGCTCGCAGAGGGGGATAGAGAATAAGTCCAAGGTTATCTCACACTTCATGTCCTTCCACAGCCTCTTGCTCAGCTCTTCCAGATGCTGGAGTTCTCTGTACACCCTTTCAGAGTTTCTTCCCACTATCTGGGGATACCCTCTTTCTTTGGCTGCCCAGTCTTGAAAGGAATACAGCTCATAGTCTCAATCTTGACTGTGTCATGAGGGTCTTCAGTGGCAACTTGGTCCTCTTTTTTTTTTCTTTTAGATTTTATTTATTTATTTGACAGAGAGAGAGATGACAAGTAGGCAAAGAACCAGGCAGAGAGAGAGGAGGAAGTCGGCTCCCTGCTCAGCAGAGAGCCCAATGCAGGACTACATCCCAGGACCCTGAGACCATGACCTGAACCAAAGGCAGAGGCTTAAACCACTGAACCATCTAGGCGCCCCTTTTCTTTTTTCTTTTTTAAGGAGACTACTTGTACTTAGAGTTAAAAATTATGAAAAGGATTAAGTCAACCCAAACATATGTGCAGGATATTACATATACAAAAAATTCTGCAGAGGGTTATATTAATGCAGAATCAAGAAGCTAGAAGCAAGGAAGCACTTTCCCTTACAGGCTTCAGAAGGAACATGACCCTACAAACACTTTGATTTCAAACTTTGTGCCTTCAAAACTGTAGCATGATGAATTTTTTATTGTTTTAAGCCACCTAATTTGTGGTACTCTTTTATGGCAGCCAAAGGGAATTAATGTATATCCTGTACACAAATAATGGTCTAGCAATTAGAACATCTCAACTCATTTGTGTTGAACTATACTAAACCCCTCTCTGGAAAGAACGTACTTCTCTATTGTTGGAGGTGCTCAAACACAAGTAGAAAGACCACGCAATGGTAATGTTGTTGAGGAATTTCAGTTATTTCTAAGACTCCCATCTAAACTAGATCCTGTGACCTTCAGTAAGATATGAAGAACTTGGAGGGGAAGGAGTCTGGGTTTACGTTACAATGTTCGGTGGCAGCTCTGACTCATGGTTCTGGTTCAGATGGAGTTTTACAAATTTGCCCAGTCTTACAAGCCACAGCCTTCAACCAGGAGATTTTTTTGAAGTGCTGTTAAGATCTTTTTCAATAATTTATCCACCTTCAAACAGTGTTTGCCTTTCATGTGCATCTGTGGATTTAATTCCTTTGTCTATCTTTTGTCATTTTTCAGCCCCAAGAGGAAAAATCTATGTTTCAGATGTAAAATACACTTTTGAACCAAGAAAGCAGGAAGAGACTCACCCCCACCCTCCAAGGGAGCCCCAAACTCCTCACCTTCTCTTAGATAAAATTAGATGACTACAGCTGTGAAAACTGCCAATGCTATAATGAAGCAAACTGCACCAATTTCAAATTTCTCCTCCTGGGTATGATTCTTGTTGGAAATGGAGCCCCCTGCCTTTTTATTGTTAAAGATGTCCCTGTTCCTTTCTTCTGATTATTTCCTACTATTGAATAGTGATTTATCATTTTCATAAAATTACAAAAGGGGGCCTGTTGTCTGAGACCAGTCATAAATTATGAAAATGTGTTCAGCTCCCCTGTAGGAACTGATCTTCTTATGGGGAGAATTTCGCAGAGCTCAATTTAAGTGCTTGTCATGGGTTTGCCAAGTCTGATGTTTCTGACCTTCTGATAAGGAAGAAAAGGTAGAAAGAGGTTAACATTTGCTAACAACCTCATAGGGACCAAATTCTTTGCATCTTACTTAATTTAATGCTACTAACACAATAGTGCATAATCACTGTCTGCTTTGATAGAAGGTAAAACAGCAGCCCAGGATGGTAAAAAGACTTTCTCAGGGCTAGCAAGGGACAGAAACAGGTTCAAACCTAACTTTGTCTGCCTCTGAAATTTAACATCTTTCTACCTACTGCATTGCCTTTCATTCTAAAGTGGAATAGTAATATCCCAGATAGGGGTGGCTAGGGTAGTTTTCATTAACATCAAGATAAGCCTTGTGCTCTTCAAGTTCTGATAGATTTGCTCCAAGGAGCCATTAAGAAAGGCCACTGATTCAAGGGCTATAAATTAACACTTTCTTCATACACAGCTATAAGCAGCTATTTAAAACCTGAATAATATCTTCCTTAAAATAAGTATCAGTTTTCTGGGTATTTATGCTCTGTCATTCTTGGTTTTTCCATCCTTGACTCCATTAATAGAACTTTTTTCTTAATTCCTTTTCTCTTTTTATGGCTTTGCAAGGGGCTAATTTGCAGGCAAAACTGCTAATTTTACAGTTGCTTTCTGCTTTGTCAGCATGAGGCTGACTCTCAGCGTTATTAATAGAAGAATAGGATTCCCTTTTCATCCTTTTGCTCTTGACTGTTGTAGGAGGTGGGACAAAATCCATTATTTAATAACATTTGTTCTTCTTGAAAGGTCATCATTCCAGCCTTTCAGTTTCCACTCAACTATAGCAGTATCAGCGGCAACAGCAGCCACTTTCTCTTCCTTGAAAAGCTTCTGGAATTCTTCCAGGTTATATAGTTGATATAAAACTGTCTTTGAGATCCACCTTGGGAATGGGGTCCAGCTGGGAAATTTTCTCAGTATTTCTGCACATTTTTCAACTAGTAATTTCTAACCATAAGTATTCGTAAGTGCCCCAGTCATCCACCCTCCTGGAATTGATACTGAATTTGGGATACATTACTCAGGAATTGTATTTGGCTGCAATAGCAGAGGACAGAAATAACAGTAGTTGAAACAAGCTGGAAATTTATTTTTTGCATAAAGTATTTCTTTAAATAGATATTCAGAATTGGTAGGGTAACCTCACACTGTAGTCAGGGACAGAGGATCCTTTCACTGTCCAGTTTTATCATCTCTATCATATGGTTTCCAACCTCAAGGCTGACCTTCGGTCCCAGCCACTGGACCCATGACTGTGAATGCATGGTTCTAAGAAGGAATCAGAATATATAAGAAAAGGCCAAAAAGGAACAAGCTGTCTATCCATCTCTTTTAGAACTTTCCAGAAGCCTTCCTCATAATTTCTGTTTATGTCCTCAAGCTGCAAGGGAGGCTAGGAACCACAGTCTTCTGGCTAGGGGTATACTGCCTCTTAAAAAAACAAAACAAACAAACAAACAACCAAAACAACAACAACAACAAAAAAAAAAAAAACCCGAAACACGTTTTCTTACCGAGGAGAAAGGGGAAGGCAATATTAGAGAGGCCAGGAACATGTCTGCTGCATAGGACAAAGAGAATGACTATACAAATTAAGTCAACAAGACTTTATTAAGCACCTCATTTGTGTCTAGAAATGAAGGGAAAGTTTAGGGGCACCTGGCTGGCTCAGTTGGTGGAGCATTCAATTCTTGGTTTCAACGTATGTCATGATCTCATGGTTCATGGAATCAAGCCCCCAGGCAAGCCCCACATCAGGCTCCATGCCCAGCCTGGGGTTTGCTTGTGATGCTCTCCCTCTGATCCTCCCCCACTAGTGTACACATGTGCACACACACTCTCTCTCAAATAAATAAATCTTTAAAAGAAAATGAAAATGAACAGAAAGTTTTAAGTCATTCCTTTAAGGAACAAAAGCTTCCATACCTTTTTCTCATACCTGTTGTCTTCTTAGCCTAGAATGCTTTCTCATTCCTGGCTCACCTGAAAACATGAATTAATTATTCAAAGATGTTCTCAAATACTATTGTTGTCTGATACTTCCTTGGAAGACTGTTCCCAGGAAGAATCCACTGATAGCTCAGCTCTGTCTCTATACACTTTATCCTTACATTACGCCACTAAATTCCTCAATGCAGTATGCTGGAGTGAAGACAAGGGGAGGGGTAGATGATGCCAAGAGCAACACCCAAGCCTGTCACCCACTAGTAATGGGCCACAGATTTTTGCCCTTTGAACTGTTAATTTTCAGTCTTTAGAATAGAAAATCCTCAATACCACCTCAGGGGCTTTTGTTAAGATTAAATGAAATAATATGTGCAAAGCACAGCTGCAAGCAATTCTTGCTTTAGTGTATCTTAACATGCTGTTTTATGTGCCTGTTATGATGTACAGAGAAAAGGAATAAACGTCTACCTATTTAAGTCATGATTATCTGTTTTGTGTGTGTTGAATTACTATTATTTTGTGAGATTTCTTTTTATCACATTCAACAGAAATTTAATATTCTACTTAGTAAAGTTTTTGGAGATGTATTATTCCTATGCCTTTCCTTAAAAAGCCTAGTGAAAGACACACTTCATGCAAAGGAAAGAGATATCAGAATTCAGTGGTCAAAAGTAGAGAAGTTGAAAATGAAAAGACACAATAAATGCTAACCCATGCAGCCCAGAAGGAAGTCTAAATAATGGTATTTATAGTTACACATCCATGATTTGCACATTAAAAATATATAAATATGAAAATAACAATAGGCTAACTATGATAGAATGGTATAAAATATCCAGATCATACAAACAAAAACAAAAAATAGAATAAAAGAGAAGAAGTTGATGACGGTGAATTATGTGATTTGTCTTCATCTTTCACAAGAGAGTTGACAGAATTCTGTTAGTTAGAATTTCATAATATACAGTATATGCTATGAAATACAAATGTAAGTTACTTAAAATTACAAGCATAACTACAAGTGGAGCTAACAACAAACTGTATACCTTTCAACATTTCCAGACGAGTAAAATAATGACAAAATTCTCAAACTTTAAGAGCACCTGGGGGGCCCACGCAGTTAAACAACCAACTCTTGGCTTCAGCTCAGGTGTCAATCTCAGGGTTGTGAGATCAACTCCCACATCAGGCTCTGCGCTCATCACAGTCTGCTTAGGACTTTCTCTCCTTCTCCCTCTCTTTCTTCCCTGCCTCCTCTAAAATAAATAAATAAATAAATCTTTAAAGAAAAAATCTCAAACTGTATTAAAGATGCTTTTAAGGGAAGGAAAAAGGGCATATCCTAAAAAATAAGAGAAAATGAAACAGACAGATGTAAAACCACAATAATTTTGTTAAAGCAATCATGAGTAATGACAATAGAATAAATAAGCAAATTCTATTTTAAATGTTGATATTAAATCAAAATAAAAACTCATATGTCCAACACAAAACATCCTCAAAAAGCTGGTAAGAAGGAAGACAGGGGAAAAACTTGACTCATTAAAAAGGAAAGTAAGAATACATTATTATCATTATCAGACTCAGAATCAAGGTAAAATTGATTAAATGTCTGAAACAAGGAGTTTTACCAAAAATATGTCATATAAGACTATAACTAGCAACTTTTAAAGCACTGAAATAAGTAGAACTGAAGTAAATGGAGCAAAACCCATGAAAATGCAGGTGAAATAGGTAAAAATTTGTGGGCATGGAGCACTCAAGTAATACAAAAGCAATTTGATATAATAGGTAGATACAAGCAAAACTAGAGAAATAGATACATAAATTAAAAAAGAGCTAGAGCTAAATCAAACCTTATCATATGTAAATATAAAATACACATTCTTTTTAAGGATCCATGGAATACTTTTAATAATGATCATATGTCAGAAAAATTTAAAAACCTCCATAAAATTCAGAAAAGAAGACTATTACATACTGTATTTTTTTTTAAGATTTTATTCATTCATTTGACATAGAGAGAGAGAGACAGAGATCACAAGTAGGCAGAGAGGCAGGCAGAGAGAGAGGAGGAAGTAGGCTCACTGCTGAGCAGAGAGCCCCATGCAGGGCTCGATCCCAGGACCCTGAGATCATGACCTGATCTTGAAGGCAGAGGCTTAACCCACTGAGCCACCCAGGCACTCCTACATACTGTATTTTTGGCAACAGTACAACAATTCTAAAAGGAAATAAAGCAGACACACAAAAAATTTATTGAGAAAAACATACATGGTTTCCTTAATATGCATGTCAGAAGAAGGCTATATAGAAAATACTTAGAAATATCTGGAAAATTACAAAATGAAAACACTGATACTGAAATGTATATAACTTTGCCAAAAATAGACTAAGAGAAAAATTCAAAAATCTAGGTAAATTAAAATATACTAATCATACACTTAACTAAGACTTATAAAATAGACTAAACAGTGTAATTGCTGAATAAATCCAAGCAGAGTTCCTTTGAAGAAATAAATGAAATAAATTGGCCATTAATATTTCTAAGAAAAATAAATGAGAGAAAAAAAACATGCAAAATAAGGAATGAAATGGAGACAAATGTCTTAAAAGTCCAGGAGAAATTACTGAAAATGATTATTTGTGCAATCTACTGTACTAAGTTTTTAAGTTCTGGATGAAAATAACTATTTTCCAGGGTAATCCATGGCTTCACAAGTAGAATTAAGAAACAAAATTTCTAATTTTTTTCTGTAAATATGGTTCATTGAAAATGCTACCTACATTCTTTCTGTAAAATACCTAGAAATAAAGATAAAATAAGAAAAGGGTATTTGTAAATACTAAGAACTATGCTTATAAGACCATAGGTAAAATTCTTAATTATGAGATACAAGTAAGAGCATGAATTCAGACTGGTAAGCAAACATTTTAAAAGTAACCGCCCTTGGGGAGCCTAGGTGGTTCAGTGGGTTAAAGCCTCTGCCTTTGGCTTGGGTCATGATCCCAGGGTCCTGGAATCAAGCACCACATCAGGATCTCTGCTCAGCAGGGAGCCTGCTTCCTCCTCTCTCTCTCTGCCTGCCTCTCTGCCTACTTGTGATCTCAGTCTGTCAAATAAATAAATAAAAATCTTAAAAAAAACCCTAACTGCCCTTTATATATGTACAGATTCAAATACTTATTACAACCTTCTAGTTGTCCAAAATGAGATTATGAAACATAAGGCCAGTACAAGGTAGATAGTAGAAATAGAGACCCCTCAAAGAGCTGAGATTTCCAAATCACTATATCAGTATCATTAATAAAAATGTGAACTAAAAGAGGGGGGGAAAGGAAAAATGCCTCACATAGAAAGTTAACTCTTTCAGCATTGGATAGGAATGAAAGGAGAAAGAGTATCTCTCCTATGAATTGTTGTCTGTATGTCATCTTTCCTAAAGAACAACTTAAAAACTTAATTTAAAGGTCTTCTGGAGATGCATGGGTGGCTCAATCAGTTAAATGTCCAGCTCTTGGTTTCAGCTCCAGTAATGATCTTAGGGTTCTGGGATCAAGCCTCACATCAGGCTTCAAGCTCAGAGGGGAGGCTGCTTGAGGATTTCTCTTCCTCTCCCTTTACTCCTCCCTCTGCTCCAGCTTTCTCTCCCTCCCTCGGTCCCTCCCTCTCGCTCTCTCTCAAATAAATAAATCAATCTTTAAAAAAAAATTTTTAAAATAAAGATTTTCTGGGTCAAAAGCCCTTTCCAGCATTTAAAATATACAAACGCAATTCACTCTTGGGGCACCTGGGTGGCTCAGTGGATTAAGCTGCTGCCTTCGGCTCAGGTCATGATCTCAGGGTCCTGGGATCAAGCCCCGCATCAGGCTCTCTGCTTGCTGGGTGGGGAGCCTTCTTCCCTCTCTCTCTCTCTGCCTGCCTTTCTGGCTACTTGTGATCTCAAACAAATAAGTAAATAAAATCTTAAAAACAACAACAACACACAATTCACTTTTGAAAAATACATCCTTGGGGCACCTGGGTGGCTCACCAATCATGCCTTTGGCTCAGGTCATGATCCTGGGGTCCTGGGATCAAGTCCCACATCAGGCTCTCTGCTGATCAGGGAGCCTGCTTCTCCCTCTGCCTGCTCTTCTGCCTGCTTGTGCTCTCTCTCTCTCTCTGTATGTTAAATAAATAAATAAAATCTTTAAAAAGAAAAAAACCTACACCCTTAATCTAGGTCCTATAGAAGCACCAATAATAAATTTCACAGTAAAATAATTTCAAATGTAATTTCACAGTAAAAATGCTCAAACTGCATGTAGCACAAAGCATACAAACAACAAAGCAAAACCTCCACAGGTGAGTCAAGAGAAAACATCCACAACAAAAATAGATTCCCAAAGAATATATATGTAAGATAAGTATATTCAAAGTTTGATGAAATGAAAGAGGAGGGGCGCTTGGGAGGTTTAGTCACTTAACCATCTGATTCTGGATTTCAGTTCAGGTTATGATCTTAGGGCCTTGAGATCAAGCCTGGCATCAGGCGCTGCACTCACTGGGGAGACTGCTGGAGATTCTCTTTTCCTCTGCCCCTCCCCGTGCTTGTGCTCTGTCTCTGGCTCTTTAAAATTAATAAATAAATCTCTAAAAATTTTTTAAAAATGCAAGAGGGATTCCAAGTAAAGGCAAGCAATTATTAAAATGAACCAGGAGACTTAAAGAATCAAAAGGAAATTTTAAATGTTGAATGTATAATAACTGAAGTTAACAACTTAAATGATACATTAGATGTCAGAGAAGATAACTGAAGACTGAGTGAATTGGAGAAGCATCTAATGAAACTACCCACAATGTAATATACACTAAGATGGGGACAATATGAAAGAGTTTATGAGACCTACAGAATAAAGTGGGGAGGTCTAATATGTTTCTAATTATAGTTCTGTCAAAAGATGACCATAAGTGACTCTTAATCTCACAAAACAGAGGGTTGCTGGGGGGAGGGGGTTTGGGAGAAGGGGGTGGGTTTATGGACATTGGGGAGGGTATGTGCTTTGGTGAGTGCTGTGAAGTGTGTAAACCTGGTGATTCACAGACCTGTACCCCTGGGGATAAAAATATATGTTTATAAAAAATAAAAAATAAATTAAAAAAAATAAAAAAATAAAATAAAAAAAAAAGACTTCTAAAAAATGGAGACAGGAGGGCATTTGAAGAGACAATCCATGCAATCCATTCTTAAGCACAAATAAAGAAAAGAGTAAACTCACCACAAGGGAATACTAATCAGACTGACACTTAACTTCTTAAGGACCAAAACAGAAACTTAAAATGAGAGAGAGAAAATATACATGAAGTGCTATTAGAAAATAGCTGGAATGTTAGGATATATACATTAAAATTCTTTTTCAAGATTACAGTGGGAAATGGGTTTTTAGGTAAACAAAACTGAGTAAGTTTACTGTCAACAGACCCTCAATAAAGAGAACTATAAAAGATGTGTTCCAGGCAAAAAACATAGCCCCACAAGAAAAGTTGGAGATGCAAGAAGGAATATTGAACAAATGATATGGTTAACATGTGGAAAAAGAAATGCTGACTCTATAAAAACATAAAAAATAATTTTCAACTCACAGCCTTAAAATAAAACTAGTTGAAGCTAAAATATTGTAAAGGACACCATGTAAGAGAGCTGGTAAACCATTAGAGTGAGAGTATTTTAAGATGTTTATATTATTCAAGAGAAGACAGAAGATAATTTAGACTTTAAGTATAAATATTTAAATTTCAAGGTTGACCAGAAAGAAATAAAGAGTATATCACTTTAAAATCAGTAAAAGGGGAAAAATAATATGAGAGTTTTAAAAATTTCATCCAAAAGAAATAAGAAAGGTAAAGACATTGAAAAAGTAAAATTAATAAAAAACACCAAAAAGATGCTAAAAATAAATCCAAATATAACAGTAATTACAACAAATATGGCTAGATTAAAATCCTTAAGTAAAATTCTTTAGTTTAGTTTCAATTTTTTAAAAAATACTAATACTTCTTACTTTTAAGTGATCTAAGTAAAGCCATCCAAACACCAAAATATTAAAATGCAGTTGAAGGAATGAGATTGCCCAGGCAAATGCTATCCAAATAAATTTACATAGTTATGCCAAATATTAAGTAAAATTGATGTGAAAACCGAAAGCTTTTTTTCTTTTTTTTTTTGTAAAGTAGTCTCTATACCTAGTATAGAGCCCAAGATGGGGCTTGAACTCACAATCCTGAGATCAAGACCTGAGATGAGATCAAGAGTTGGACACTTAACCAACTTAACCAACTTAATCAACACTGCCTCCCAGATGCCCCCAAAACACTTTTTTAAACTAAAAAATGTTATCACATAATTGTCAAATATCAAAAATCTACTGTAATTTTAATGATTTTAAATCTGTACACACTTCAAAAGAGGACCTCAAAAAATATATAAGGCAAAAAGAAGTGAAACTTTAGGTAAAAATGGATAAACCAAGGACCCATTAGAACATTTAAAATAATTATCAGTCTAAAATAAGCACAAAGGGGCACCTGGGTGTTGCAGCCAGTTTAGTATCCAGCTTGGTTTCAGCTCATGTCCTGATCTCAGGGTTGTGAGATAAAGCCCCAAGTTGGGCTCCTCACTCAGTGCAGAGTCTGTTTAGGATTCTCTCTCCCTCTGCCCCTCCTAATCACGCTCGCTTTCTCTCCCTCTTTCTCTCTCAAATAAATAAATAAATCTTTAAAAATATTTAATTAAGCCCCAAAATCAGTAGATATAGAAACTTTGAACAATACAACTAACAAGTTTGGTCTAATGGACACATATGTAAACAGTGTTGCATCAATGTTGGAGAACACATATCTTGTTTAAGCATATTTTGACACTTTTTGAAAAATCATGTCCTATGTCATGAAACAAGTCTCAACCAATTTCAAGGATTTGTCACCGTACATACCACATTCTCTGACCACAATATCACTAATGCAGTGGAAAGTTACTCATAGAAAGATAATTTAAAACAATGGGAAATTTTTAAATTTACCTTTTTTTAACTATTGAAGTATAATGAACATATAATGTTATATTAGTTTCAGGTGTACAATATTGTGGTTCAACAATTTTATAGGTTACCCAATGCTCACCATGGTAAGAGCAGTCATCATATGTTACCAATTAATACCAATCTCAGTTAAAACAATGCTGTACTTACTCTGAGGTCCTCACAGCAGAATTGGTTAGAGGAAAAAAGCAAAACCCTCTGCTCTCATTTTAAATTTGTAATTATTAAACTCAAGCACAATTTTAAGAACTTCTGCTTAGTAATTATGCTAATTTCACTCACTCCCATACTCTTTTACATGACTATTCCATCTATTTTTATTTTTTTCTCCTCAAACCCCACACCTACTCCCATCCTTTCTCAAAACCTTGCTTACTGTTTTCCTCAAAGAAAGAAGTAATCAGATGATTGACAACCTCACAACCCAAGATATATTCACCCGCTTCTTCTTTACCTTCTGTTTTAATGCCCAAACGGTTTACACCCCCATAGACACCACCACCCTTCCACTCTTAACAAGATCCCTGACATCTCCTCAAAAATGTAGCTCCAGAAATTCTCCACTCTATTTCCTATATCCACAATTTTCATGATCATATAGACAGGAAAATTTTCCCATTTTATAAGAAGAAGGTTTTTCTCCATGCGCCACAATATTTCCATTTACCCTTTTTCAGAAAATAATTCTTCTGGCAGCCATTAAAATGCATCTGGTGGCCTCCAACTACAGGAAGTGTAACTAAGAGGTCAATTGCTATGCTCTGAAATCTACCTCTACATTTGCATGAAGGTCATGTTCCCACAGTTACTCTTAGCAACTGACTGCAGTGGGACACTAAAGCAGGTACATTTAGTTCACTAAAATGGGACACCTCAGATGGTGGACTTTGGTTCAAGGACTCTGATAACCCATGGAAATGTCTTTAAGCTGCATGGCAGTCTGATGTGTCCCCTCAATCTTCTACCCCTTTCTCCTTCTTGCAGGGTCAAACTTGTGTCACAGTCAGAGGACTATTCCTGATGTTCTGTTTTTGTTCTTTTAAGCTCCCCCACCATTTTCTCTAACATAGAACATATGTTCCCTAATAGAATCTGTGTACATTTAATCCCATGGAGCCTGCTTCTCAGAAGACTCAGTCTAATTCACTCCTCTAAAGAGTTCACTTTTCTTAATTCTCTAATTCCTCTCTTCTCACTTTGTCTTGAATCTTTTCTAATCAAATTTTTGAGCTCTAGTGCCATTAAAACTGTTTTTATCAAAACACCCACAATTCCAGATCACTATTTTGAAAGAGTAAATGACAAACTGAAAAGTGAAACCTTATCTACATTGTAATTTGCTCTACTACCAGCATTTAATCTAGCTCCTCCTCCCCTCTTCCTTCATACACTTAGCTTATAGGACACTCTAAACTACATCTTGTTTATACAGCTTCCTCTCAACTTCCCCATTTAGCTGTTTTATTGGTATCTCAGATTTAACCAGTCCAAAACTGGGAGTTTCACATCCTCCCAAAGAGTGCTCCCCTCTTTATCTCCCCCAGTCTATAAATGAACAGTCCATCTTGAGAGAAGGACGTTAATTACTACAATCCCATGTGCATTGAAAAGATACTGAAGTGACACTAAGAAAACTCTATGGCCACAAATTTGATAACCTACAGTAACTTGAACAACACAATTTGCCAAAACTCACACAAGAAGACATACACAATCTGAGTAGGCCTATATCTATTAAGGAAATTGATTTGGCTAGAGCTGGTCCTTGTCTGCCCTATACGGGTAGATTGCCACCTCAAACATCTGTTCACTTTCTTTGCTGAAGAGCAGTTTCTGATGATTACGATGGCCACTATAAATTTCCTTTTATTGAGTATTTTCTATGAACTATTATGCTGTGCTGGTTGCTTTTGATATATACTTTTCACTCCTTTTAACAACCCTCCCCATTTTACAGATAAGGGAATTGTAGTCCAGTGAAACTGTTGCCCAGATTGTGGTTGTTGGTTGTTGCCCAGATAAGCTGGGATTTGAAAACCCTTATCTGACTCCCAAGCCTCTGCTTTCTCCACAGTTCCACACTGGTGCATAAAAAAGGTAGAGCTGGTGCCCAGGAAATATTGTGTATCAGTGAGAACTCACTGTCCAGTCTCTAAAGGGTTAATATTCCAGCCTGCTCCTGTTCTAGCTTCTTGGAAGTAGGTATTGGATCTTTGCCTCTACTACATCTATCTTGACATCAACTTCAAAGCACTCAACCTGTGCGTTTGATCTCCTGCTGGCATGGTTTCTGACACGTGCTGGAAAACGAAAGTCGGAAACAAAGAATGGTTTAGTTATCCTTGTTAAACATTTCTGGTACTAGTCAGGAAAGATGTTGACCTTAAAATTAAGAATTAGAAGCACACATTCTGAAAAAAATAAATCAGTCCAATTAAGAACAAAACCAGCAAGACCCAGGAAAGACTTCTGCGTGCCCACAACAAACATGAAGCACAAGCAGCTGTAAATGTTCTCTCTCCTCTGGCTTTCACTATTTATGAAGCAACTCTAGCATGGTACAGTTTTACACTGTACACATGTTTTTCTGGAGAGTTGGCGGCGGGGCAGGGGAACCATGCCATTTTTTTGTAGTTTCAAATACACAAGACAGAGTAAGTGGTTTGGGAGGGACAAAAAAAGTGACCTGCCCATTTCTGCTGCTTTTCATTGCCTTCCATGTGTGTGACTTGAAGAAGAAGAAATTGTGTGAACTGCAAAGTTAAACAATTGTTTCAGACACATCTGCCCTTGAGATCATTTCTTTCACATACTTGGATTGTAGTAAAGTATACATAACATAAAATGTACATTTAACCATTTGGAATACCGCAGGTGACCTTAACTGCATTCACAACGTTGTGCACCCATCAACACCACCTTCTTCCAGAAGTTTTTCTTATCCTAAATGGAAACCCTATATCTATGAGTACTCACGTCTCATCCCCTCCAGCCTCTCTGGCTATGATGTCCTTTTTGTCTCTATGTATAGATTTGCCTATTCTGAACATCTCACATAAATGGAATCACACCATATGCAGTCTTTCATGGTGGCCTCATCTTTACTTAGCGTCATGTTTTCAACGTTCATCCTTACTGCTGCACAACAATATTCCGGATAATATTCCATTCTTTGTTCATTCCACATTCGATTTCCAACAAAACAATGATGGATGTTTGGGTCGTTTCCACCTTTTGGGTATCTTCAACAGTGCAGCTTGGAGATGGTTTTGTGCAAGTAGATCTGTTAAGTCTTGAGGAAAGTTGTAAGAACTCTACACTCTTCTTGAATGCCTCAAGGGGCTGCACCCTTACACGAAGGGCCGGTGCCACCCCCACACTGCTGTACCAGCTTCCATGTCCTCTTCTCAGAGCCCTCCTCTTCCACCAGCATAAAGCAATTCCTGCCCTGCCATCCTCGATCCGGGGCTCTCCTGTGTTTTCTTCTACCATTGCAATTTATAATGAGGTTGTCAATTTTTTTTAAATGCTTATCTCTTCTAATCCCTAAGGGATGTCAACTCCTTAAGATTCAGAGATCCCATCTGTTGGTTTACTGAATAGTTGTCCTCAGCACTGAAGTCACTCCCTGCCACATACAAGTGTTTAAATACTTGGTATTGGAGATATGGAGCTACATGGGCTTTAAGACATTATCAGACTTGATCCCTTGCTGGACTCTATTTAAATTCCAAAGGCCAAATAAAGTGTAGCTTAAATCCCTATGTCTGTGGATTACGAAAGGTTGTCGAAGCACCAGGAGGAGAGCGAGTGCTTCTGATGCTACTGTTTTGCTTGCTGGGAAACAGATCACTCGGAGCCTTTTAAGCCAGATGTCCTCTTCTTAGAGTGCTCTCACCCCTGTTAGTCATTGGGGTCACTCCCTGGGTTTTGGCTTCAAGACCTTTCCTTTCTGAGACATATATTAACCATGCTATTTAAAACTGTATGGGAGGGGGCCTACTTTCTTACATTTATTATCCCTCCTTTTGAGCTCCCCCCCCCTTAGCACTTATCACTATCTGACAAACAATCTTCTCTATTTGTTGCCTCTTCCTATAAAAACATAACCCAGGAGGGCAGAAATTTTCACCTTGTTTTGTTCACTGCTGTAATCTAGTATCTTGAATAATTACTATGCACACAAGTGCTCAATTAGTATTTGGGGAACAGATGAATAAATGCGCATGCACAATATTGTTCCTAGGGGTGCAGGTTGGCAGCCCTGTCAGTCTATATATTTCTCAATCACATCTAAAGCAGAATGTGTGGGACTCTATGATTCTTGGCTTTAAAAGTGGTCTTGGTCTTAGCAGTAATCCTGGAACTCTTGGGTCCTACTCTGGTTTCAAACTATCAGAAATACAATGTGCTTCCCTAATTTTTACCCAAATATTCCCCTCCTGACCTCCATCCTAGTCCCCTGCCAGAGATAAGTGTGGCTATTATTCCGACAAGTCATTGTATCTATCATGGGCTGTTTCCATCTCTCCTGAATAGCCTGGTCCATCTTACTAGAAGATGGAAAATAAGGTTTATCCTGTTCTATGCATTGTGTAAGATATATCTCATTTAATTTGTGGCAATAGTCCTAGGAATCAGGTGGGTAATATTCTATCCTTTTTACATATGAGGAAATAAACACCTATAATTAAGCCCAAAGTCACTTAGCCTGTGACAAATGACGTTCAGGATGAGCCCCTGGTTGACTACATACCTGCATTCAAACTGTTGCCACCCTTGGATATTGCATAGTTTTCTATTACAAATGAACGAACAAAAAACAGATCATATTTAGCAGCTTAACATGACACCCATTCATTATCTCACAGCTCTGTAGGGCAGAAATGTGGTCATGTATAGCTGGGCTCTTTCTGCACACCAAAATTAAGGTGTCAGCTGGCTGTGTTCTCATCTGGAGCTCAGAGGCTTCTTTCAAGTTCATTCCCATTACCCAGGGAATTCAATTCCTTGCATTTTTAGAACCAAAGTCCCTATTTCCTTGCTGGCTATCAGCTGGGGCTTTGCTCAGCTTCTAGAAACCACCTGCATTTCTCATCACATGGCCCCTCAAGTCAGACAGCACATCACATCTTTCTCATGCTTTTAATCTCTCTGACTTCTTCTGATACCAGTCAGAGAAAAATGTTCTGTTTTTAAAGATTCCATGTGATTATATTATACCCATCTAGATAATCTCCTTTTCCCATAAAACAACAATCTGGATATCTACAGGTTCTACCTATATTCAAAGGGGAAGGCATTATTCAGGGATGACAATGATTGGGGTCATTCTTAGAATGTGCCTACCATGGATACTGCAAACCGGAAACCCAGCCTAATGCTTCACTGGGAGCCACATGGCCTCAAAGCAGGCACCAGTATCCTGGTAGCTCTCCTGCAGCCCATAGGCTTCCTAAAAGTGCCAGGAGAAGATTCTCATCTTTTCTTATTTCAATCTCCTCCAATTATAAGAGATTCCTTCATTCTCTCCAAGAGCTGGCTGGCCTAAACAGGAACTGAACCAATAACTAGTCTAAAGGATAGGATGATGACAAAGAAGTTGGGGACCAATAAAAGTAAACATTTAAATGTATTTATATGTCTAACTAGAAACTAGAGGACTATATCAAGAAATAGTAGCGAAAATTATTTTTCCTGTCTTTATAAAAAATACAGTTGGTACTACGCTTTCCCCAATAATTTTTGTCTTCTCCAACTTCACGTCAGCTCCAAGCTGCAAGAATGCAAGCTCTCTGCTGGTTCCCCACACAATGAAACCTGAAATGTCTGAAATGGCGACCAGCAATTGGTGCTAATTATGATTCAAACCTGAGGATATAAAGGTCTCTTCAACTCAGACAAGGCACACTGCTATCTAGAGAGCCACTGGCTCAGCTTTTCCCCTACCCACCACAGCACACAACTTGACGGGATGACACATCTGCCTCAGATTTCAATAAATGCCCCTGGGGGAGAATGCAGAAAGTAGGCATTCTTACTTGAAAGAACAGAAGGATCCTATAACACTCCAAAGTATAACAACATGTCCTAATGGAACACTTTAACCAGTAAGAACTTTCTGTCTAGCCTAGGATTTCTATGTCATCTTTCAAACCTCCAACAATTAAATGAAAATTTATAGCTGCTAGTTTTCTAAATAGCTCTCCTCTGTGGCCTTTCCTGAGACCCTGAGAAATTGCAGAGTTTTTTTTTTTCCTCAAGTCTGTAAGAGACTGTGCATTTTTTACCTTGTATTGCCATTATTTTTCTTATCACTTCTTGAGACTATTACCCTCTTGAGTGTGGAAACTATGTCTTGTACATTTCTATATAAGTCAATGTCTGGCACATAATAATTGATTAATAAAATGTCTAGTGATGCATGACCAGTCTGCTCAGTGTTCTGTGTTATTTTTCCTGTTGTGCTGTTTTGCTTCTAAGTCTTCTTTAAGTCCAAGGTTATATATTTATAAGTTAGTGGGTTGAATTAGGATATTGACTTTTAGTGTGAGCTAACCAAAGAGACTGGCTCTGTTTCTCCTTGCAACTAGTCACAGTGTGAGCTTACTGGGAGCACCTAGGATGGATTCACAAGGATCTAGTAAAAGCAACAAAACCACAGAAATTGATTGACAAAGTTCAAACAGGGACTGGTAAATCCCTCCAAAGAAACACTGAGCTCCAAAGGAAGGTTTAATTTGCGTACAGACAACCTCTCACACCACCCAGATCCATTTGCTCTCCTCTGTCATAGGAAACTCCAAGACTATAATAGATGTCTTTAAAAAAAAAAAAAAACAAAGAAGGGATTCACCTTCCTTTGCTGAGAAGAGAGGTACAAGTCCAATAATTCATATTCAATATGGTGGCCAGTTGTGATATCCTGGAAGATTAAAACAAGAGTTTCTAAAACAAGCTACAGTCTTACTGATTTAGTTGGTCTAGAGGGAAAATTTGATATTCACCAACTCCTTTATCAACTATGCATCCTAGATTCCCTTCACCTTTGTCTGGTATGTTAACTGGGCTTGGTTGTTTGCCTAGTAGTGTGACCTAGACTCTAAATCTTAAGGGATCTTAGTTCTTAGTTGTTCATTATTCTGCCTTTGTTTAGACATGCTTGCTAGAGTTGACCATAGTCATTACCAGACATGGAAGTATGAAGGGACACCTCAGAGATTCCTCTGGATTATAGACCTGCCCTCTTAGTGTAGCAGTCACTCTTTCTCCTTATAGTGATAGGATAAATTACTGTGGCCATAATAGTCATGCTCTTCTTAGTCTATTGGTCTACTGACATATGAGGAGTCCAAAGTGATTTGGTAGTAGTTATAATACCTAGTTTAGTAAAAATTCACTTTATCCCCTGGAAAAGAATTTTCCCTCACCATGAAACTAGGTTCTGTAACATGGCAGAATCTAAGATTAATGGAATGAAAGCACAGTTTCCATAAGTGGATCACTGGGCATGAGTGGTTGGTGGTCATTTTCACTTTCATTTCTAATTCTCTGGAGCAATGTATTTGAATTAAACAGTTAATTAAACTACCAGTTCAAAATAAATGCTATATCTTGAAAGACAATATCTTATACTGTAAGCATTGTCCCACTGCTCTGTCCTAAGGCACTCGGGTGAGTTTTCACTGGCCTTTCCACTTTTATCAGACTGGCTGTGTCTAGGGAATAAGGCGCATAGCAAGATCGTAAACCCATAACCATGAGCCCATTGCCATATTCCCTTTGATATAAAATGGGTCTCTTTATCAGAGGCCATGTTGTGTTGGATCCTTATCAATGGATAAGACTTTTTGTAAGCTTGCAGAGGATCCTGATGGGGAAAACTCTATAGGAAGGGACATTAAACTGATATCTGGAGTATGTGTCAATTCTAGTAAAGGTAAATGACTTCCTTCTCCAAGCAGAAGGATTATGTGATCTGCTACTAGGTGGTTGCTTGGTCTTCCTGAGGATCTGTTCCTTGATTTTTGCTTCTGGCATTTGCCTTCAGCAGTGACAGTGGTTATATCAGCCCAGGGGAGGAGTAACTTGTGTTGTTGAGCTTATGCATAACCTACCTATATATCTCCACGGGGTATCTATTAATTTTCCAAGCACAGAGATATTGAGGAAAGATGTATGGCTGACATCCTAAGCATAGGTCATTCTGCCTTCCTGCATTAGATGCTTTCTGGTAACATTAAATGAGAGACACAGAGATCTGTACTTTCTGACCACTATTCCTTCCTGTTCTTCCTGATATACATCAGACAAATCCTTGAATTGCTATGACTTGGGAATTATTCTTTTCAGACCTAACCTTGTACTTTTCTATCATGGCTATGCTGAGACCTAACCCTGATTGCCAACCAAGAGGGGTGGTAGAGGTGAGTCTGGAGATAAAGAGAGTCACTTTTTGAGACACCTGCACCAGGAAAGATAATTACATGGTCTCCAGGAAAGTAGAGACTATTCTCTTCTAGAAAAGACAGAGATGTTACTTTTACTGGCCAGAAAGATCCAAGAGAATTGGTGGGTTCCAAATTCTCACATTTATTTCCTCAAATGTTACTTCCCTTGGTCTTGTGCTTCTATTCTTTTTCTATCAAGGACAAGATTTAGGCAAAGAGACCTATTTAGACTATGTATGTATCTCCTTTGTAGTCCAGTCATGCTTATAGTAAGTTCCTGGACCCAATTTAATCACATTTGTACTCCGAGACTGCCAGAGAAGACTGACCTAAAAAGCTCTGATAAAAATCTTCTGGTCCTCATATTCTTCCTTACGTTGATTTGACTATCTTTTGTCTTTTATTTTCTCAACCATATCTCTAATGTTATCTAAGGAGCCACCTAACTTTATAACTTTTATTTAAAAAAAAAAAAAAAAAAAAAGCTTTGCTGCCATACCAAGTAAGAGCTACAACCTCTTGATCTCCTAATGGCTTGCCCTTCAACTGCACTACACCAATATCCACAGGTAAAAACTCAAGTGATTACAATTTATAGAATCTTACTACCAGAAATGGGTCTTACTGTTTCTAGACAAGTGGGCAATATAATTTTAAAATCTTGTTTTCTAGAACCACTTCTGGTTTTATCCAAGTCCCTATAAAGCAGAGCTTAAGGCAATGATTGAAGTGATAATACCTTATTTAGAAGAAACAAGCCTAAAGGTACAAAGGTGAGAAAAAATAAGTAAGTGAGGGAAGGAAATATGAGAAGCAATGCAATGCATTTTGTCACACTGGCCACTTTCTCTCAGTAAGTCAGGAAGACTTATAGCAGTTTGCTGTCAGATATGTTTGCTTGACCTGCAGGATTTCTTTAGAGGGTTTACAAAGAATTTTTCACCTCAGAGAAATCCCCCAAAAGATAAATGGGGTGAATTTATCTGACTAGCTCCCTTCTATCTCTCATATGTCATTGCTCTTGGCTTGCCCCATTGCACTAGATCAACTTTATAGCAAATACGAGCCATTGCATAGTGTTTGCAAAAATATCTAGCCTTGAAAGCAACCAAATATTTGGAAGCCATATAAAACAATAACAGTTCATGAAACAAAATAGACAGATATGTGAAATTGACTCTTAAATAAGTTATTATATAACTTATAAGTAATTAACATTATGGAGAAGAGTGAAGAAGAAAAAACCAAGAGAACCAGAAATCCATAGAGAATTGGTAGGAATTTTCTTCTGACCTGATTCTTTAAAAAAGAAAATCCAAGAAAAAAAAACAACATATCTTACAATTCTACCTTAACAATAAATAACTTCGGGGCACCTGGGTGGCTCAGTGGGATAAGCCTCTGCCTTCATTTCGGGTCATGATCTCAGGAGCTCCGCATCATGCTCTCTGCTCAGCGGGAAACCTGCTTCCCTTCTTCTCCACCACAACACCCCCCACCCTGCCTCTCTGCCCGCCTCTCTGCCTACTTGTGATCTCTGTCTGTCAAATAAATAAATAAAAGTATTTTTTAAAAATGAATAAATAAATAAATATCTTCTACTACAGAGAAACAGCAATGATTTGAAAATTAGCATACAAAAATTAAAATACTTAAATAGTTGGTGTGTACTCTTTTACAACAAATTTGTTTTAAAACTTTAAAACAAATCAAACACTTGGTGTAAAGTAGAGGCAAAGGAACAATTTAAGGAGTTCCCATTCTTGAGTGAATGGATAACCTGTGTGGGCTCAAAATAATAAAAATGTACTAAGAAGGGTGTTGTTTCTTTCCCTGGAAATGTAGAAATGTCATTCTATAGGGTACTTGAGAAACTTCCTACTTGTTCCACGGTATCCCCATATGTTGCTGAAGTTCAAACCAAATGGGAATGAGGATAATGACCCGCAACACAAGGGAGCTCACCAATTCTCCATTCCAGCAGAAGTATTCTTGCCCAAATTTAATCAGTTTCAAGAGTCAACATTTTTAATATATGATGACTTTGTCAACACGAACCAACTGAAAATATGTTGGGAGCATTGATTCTTGGAAGAATATGCGGTTGGGGAAGTTCTTGGAGAACTCCATGGGAATAGAAAATGACTTCCTGGCCAATAAAACATCAAAGATATGAAGAGAAGGAAGATATTAGCTAACAGTGAAGGGAGCCAAGTGCTTTCCATCCCTGGTGACATCAGACAAAATGTCCATAATATTCATGCTTCAGGAGGCAATTGATGCTAGACAGATAAGAGCTAATGGGGCTAGCTTCTTTTCTTATAAAAAAAGGTGTGACTAGATCAGAGCTCAGGCAAACTCAGTGGGACTGTACCCAGTTAAATGGAAAGATGCTGGTTAAAAAGGGGCACAACTGAATTTTCTTGTTTCATCCAAGGCTAAATTCACATAGTAGAGTCTTGGGAGAGTTGGGAGTCTGAACACAGAAATCTCTCAAGTTGTCCATGACTATATAGGAAAAGGAGTAAAACATCAGTTGTGCAGGTTAGCTGAATAGCTCTTAAAGAATGAAGCTCTTCAGCAATTATCAGAACCTAAATCCACTTACTCATTTCTAATCTAGTGTTGTAAAGTATGATCTGCTGATTGAGCTTCTTAACATATCTTCAAGATATTTGCCAATATTCTAAAAAAGAAAGAAATAGGAAGAGTGAAAGAGAGGGAGAAACGAAGAGAAAAAGAAAGATCATTTGTCAATATTGTAGTGTCAGAAGCAAATATTATTCAAGCCCACATTCCATGAAATTTAACAACCTAGTAAGGTCAAAGATTGCACAGGTTAAACCTTCCCTTTTTTAGTGTAGGCAAATAAGATTTTTTTTTTAAGATTTTATTTATTTATTTGACAGACAGAGATCACAGAAAAGGCAGAAAGGGAAGCAGAGAGAAAGGAGGAAGCAGGCTCCCTGCTGAGCAGAGATTCCGGATGCAGGGCTCGATCCCAGGTCCCTGGGATGATGACCTGAGCTGAAGGCAGAGGCTTTAACCCACTGAGCCACCCAGGTGCCCCAGATAAGAATATTTTAAGATCTTTTCTTTCTCCTCTACTTTTTCTCCAGTAGAATTCTTTAACAGTGGATTTTTCCGATCTATATTACTAGAGAAGTGATCAATATTCTTTCTCCCATCTCAACTGAGCAACCCTCAGGAGCTCTAAGACTATTGGTCTCCCTGTCTGTGTCTCTGAAAGCCAGTATGATAGAACTATAAAGATCATAGAGCTGGAGATGGGGCACAAGACTACTGATCACAGCTCTGTCACTAACTCATGTTGTAACCTTGAACAAGTCATTTTTCTTTTCTAGGTCAAAGTTTTCTCATCTGTCAAAGGAACACATTCAGTGAATAATTGGTAAGTTCAATTTACAACTTAGAGATTCTTTAATTCAAAATGTAATTTGGGATCTAGATTTCCCTGATACTTTCAGACAGCTCATTTACTTCAATCAAGATTGGAGTTTCTGGATATTCAGTATGTCTATGTCACAGGTGTATGAAAATAATTATTAACTTTCTTAAAATTTGTGAACTTTTCCAAGTTCACTTTGGGTACTTTTGAGGAACTCTGGAAGAACTTATTTGCATATCCAGTCTCAGTGGCCTGAGTGATTTGAAACATGTCTCTCAGGTGGACAAATCAATTCATTCTCATAAATGGGTCAGTATTTGTTGGTGCTCTTTGGGAATAGCCTTTCTGCTTAAGAATATTTTAAGAAGGAAATGGGAACTATTCAATGCCTTTTGTCTTTCAAACTCTGCCTCCCAGGTCCAATGGACCTTTAGCAAGTACCCAATATGAGAGAGAACCAGCGGGTTACGAAGGCATTTGCAAAAGAGTATCCATTTGGATTCAGTAATTAGTGCTGCTCAATTTTTTATTATCCTCACTATGGTTGATTGATGCAAATTCTTCATATATACAGTTACTCAATGGTTTTCTTTTTTTTAAGCACACACCCTAATATGTAAGATAGAGAGAGAGATGAAAGGATCCCTCAGGAAGCTTTACTCTTCTTACATTGCTAGAAAAATGCTTCAAAGTTGGCGAAAGACCAATTTTTAAAACCGTTTAGAATATTGCTTCAAGGAATGAGGTTGTGTGATATCAGATGCTGCAAACTCTCAGTTCCCATCTATAACAGAGTACTCTTTCAACAAATGTTTTATTTTATTTTTTTTTTTTAGGAGCATTATCAATACCGGAGAATTGGCATTCTACTTGATTCAACCCTTTTCCCTAAAACCATATCCTCACTGGAGTTATAAGGGTTGAAATGAACAATTATATTGTGTTGGAGATCATCTGTTTCTCCTTCGGATTGACTCTCTACCCTTTGTGCCATGTGACACAGGAGACTGGTCTATATGAATGTATTATTGGACTAACCTGCTCTCTACCTTCCGGTGGGTATGGTCAATGGGGAATACCATCAGGAAATCAAAGGGCAAAAGCAAAGTGAGGCTGAGTGTTTATTGACCCACACCTTCCCATTATAACTGGTGACTTTCCATCAACCAAAGGTCTAATCCTCGGTCAAGCAGTTTTCTTCTTCCAGCTTTCTCTGCCTCTAGGTTAGTATCCAGTCATTCCTCTTGCCCATCAAGCTAGTGTTTCCATGCTACTAGCCAGACAACACTCCACTATTCTTTATGATTTACCTGTACCCAAGAACACATTGGCAAATAGTCCTTTTTTTTCAAATTTCTTTTTATCATCCAGTTTGTAGCATACCTCTCTTGACAGAACCCTGCCAATGCACATGGTCTCTAGGGATCTCTGTTTTGAGTTGTTCACTGCTGTATCTCCAGCACCTAATACAGTGCCTAATAGGCACTCAAGTAGTAGTTGTCGAGTGACTTGTTCTCTAAATAGGGCTTTTGCACAGGCTTCATGGAGCCAAAGCCTTTACAATTTTGGAGGTTCTCCTTAAGGAAAAAAAAAAAAGACTATCTCAGCGTTGCCAGATTTACAATAATATATGACTTTATTTGTAATGCCTCTCCCAAGACCCCTATTGAGTCCCATAGACGAAGGGCCCTGAAACTCAAGCTTCTCCAGCTTCAACTTGCCTCTCCTTGGAACAAACCCAAAGTTTCAAGGAATCGGCCAGTTGTCTGCACTGAAATATGAAGAGAACAGCACAGTGTCATGCAAAATTCATAGAAGTAGGAGTCAGATTCACAGTGGGGTTTCAACTCCTCTGCCTATTAGTTATGAACTTGGATAGGGGACTCAACCTCCAGGAGACTTGGTCTATTTCATCTCTAAAATGGAGTTAATAATTCTACCCTCAGAAGACTGCTGTGAAGATTACCTAAGATCACAATGTAAAGTTCCTGGCATACAGTAGGTGCTTAGTGATCCTTCAACCTTGCCTGGTGAAGGTCTTTTCCCAATAGCTTTCTTTTAAGCCTTCCCTAGGCCCATTTCCTCTCTGCTGGGATTGAATTGGATTTTACTCCTAACTCCCCTGAGAGCCAGCTAAGCAGCTGCTACTCCAGGGCCAGATCATGGCCCTATTCACACCAAGTTCTGGAGTCAATATTTGCACACTGGAAAGTCTAACATGCAACACAGTTTGCCTGAGGCCAAATATTCAGTCTTATTTGCCAGGGATTCCTTTATGTCACCAGCCATAACTCAGCCAGATCTCTGAGGAGTCCTTTAGATGCTCCAAGCAAATTTTTTCATTCCTTTCTCTGAGAAAAAATTCTCCCCATATTTCATTTTCTAAGTGATCTCAATGGCATGTCATTTGCCTTTTTACACAAACATTATGGGGTTGAGCAATCCACATTTTAGAGCCTGGCTTACAATTTTTTTTTAATCTATGTGCTCTTTTATTAATGTTCTCCTCTTCTAGTTACTCAGATATGAATTACGCCCAAATCCTTGCTTAAACAACACAAAATCCATGAGGACGGGGATGATATGTGCTTGATTCATCACTGCACTCTCAAAATAGAACATAGTGCCGGGCATGTAGTAAATGCTCAATAAATATTTTTTGAATTAACAAACAAATTGTTGAATATATCATGCAGAAAGGAATACAAAAGAATGACTTGAGGGATATTGGTTACAAGGATAAACTTAGAAATCAAATATGGGCAACATTTTCTACTGTATAATCTTTTCTACTGTATAATCAAGGGTTACTATCTTGTAGGGCAGTAAGGTCCTCATCCTGGAGGACTGAAGTAGAAACTGGTCTCAGGAATTCTATAAAGAAAAAGTTTGTATTGAATTGAAGGTAGAAGTTGGTCACCTCTAATTTTAATTCCAACTCTGAGTATATAGGATTTCATAGAGTAATATTGCCTAAGTTTAAGTAGTGGTTTATGGCAATTTGGGAACCTAATTTGTCTGTGATCTAGCTTCAGTTCCAGTATACTAGCTTCAGTACCTTGGCCAAGTTACCTTCTCTGAGCCTCAGGCTCTGCATCTGTAGAGGAAGCATAAACACTGGCTTCAGGATTATTGTAAATTAAATGAGATATTAAATTTAAGAACCCTCAAGTGCCACTCTAAGTATCTATTAATCATCCAACAAATACCAGATTCCTCCTCTACCCCCCATCCCTTAGATGTGCATTCTTAATAAAGGTAGAACAGTTAAGGAGTTCCTTTTTTAAAGAGGTTGCTACTTCAGTTGGGAAGACCTGGTCTGTTAGTCTATCCCTGGACCTAACCACCTTGGTGACTTTCAGCAAATTGTCATATACAATCTTTAGTCTCTGGCTCTTCAATTATGACAGCAAAGCCTTAAATTAAGGCTCCTCAAGTTGTCTTATGTCCTGAAGATAAGTTTCTTCAGAAAGTTCCATTCACCTACATTTTGGGACTCCTTAGATACTTGGGAGTGATATCCCCCCACTTCTTGTTGATTTTTCTGACCATTATAGGCAGGATCCCAGCATATGGCTGAATCTGACCTGGTCTCATGGGTATAGTACAGCACACTTTGGGCTTTGTAAAGTACAGTAAGCCACGTGTGTAATACATGAGCTAAAATCAACCCAATCTGGCTGACATGCAGGTATCTTTTTTGAGGCGGACCTCTTTCACGATAACTTAATTTCTTCCTGGAATGAGATTGAAGAATAAATACACTGAAGCTATTAGGATAAATATTCAATTTTTCAAAAGGGAATGTTCTTAACATTAATGGCTCTGGTATCCCTCTTGCGCTACACAATAGGGCCTTCCACGCCCTTCTAGAAGCCCTCCCTCTAAAGCCCAGAAAACTTATTCTCTGTTAAACCTGTACTTCCATAGGCACAGCAGGGACCAGATCATTTTTGCCTCCTTCCAGGAAACCCTACAGCACACTGACTTCTCTGCCTCAAATCTGATTAGTTCTTCAAACAAGAAGCCTAATACCTTGTCATTGTAACCTGCCCTCCCCTGGGAATAATTTTCAAAAATAATAATATGAATAATAAAGCATAACATTAAAATGGGGTGAGCTATTCAATAAAGATAAAGAGCAAGGGGTCAAGAAAAGACTCCTTTGCTTCTAACTGGGAAATTAAACTACCCTCTCCGTTTTGGTTATAAAGCAAAGAAAAGATTTCATTCAACTGTGAAGGCAAAAGTTCTGATTGATAGAGCTGTTATCCTTGGTTAGCATTATAATAACTTAAGTTGGATGGGTTGACTTTAAGAAAAATTGATTTCGAAAATGTGCCTCTGCCTCCATGTCTGTGTTGAAGTCATAGCCACCCTTCCCCCATCCCACCATAGCACTTGCTCAAAGCACTGTCATCATTAATGAGTGGTGTTTAGGTTCCACATGGTTTCAGGCCTCCATCCACAGGCACAGGCACATCCTGGAGTGTTAAGCTTTGAGGTGCTCTTGTCCAGAGGTTCCAGTGAGACCCACATGTTTCTGTCACTTGTTCTGAATTTCAGCAACTTAACTTGAAGGTCTGCCACACTGAGATTTTCAGGAACCTTCTCCAGAACTATGTTGTCCCAGCTCAAAGGGTCCATTAGGATGTGACTGAAGTTTGAGTCCACAGGCACAGGAATGCTGTGGACTAAAATAAAAAATGGAGAGGAGGCCACAATGCAGACACCAGCCTCCAAAAAAGGAGTAGAAACCAAAGCACCTGAGTTTCAGCAATGACAAATCCCAAGCACCCTCTGTAAGTTGGGCTGTTTCACTTAACTTCAACCCAAAATCTCTATTTTAAGGTGTCATTTTTAACTCCATGTTATGAGATAGGCAATGAAGCTCAGAAAGGTTACATGACCTTAAGGTCACAAACTTGTTTCAGAGGTGAAATTTGAACTCACATCTTCTGACTTACAGTTTTGTTCTTTTCACCATATCACAGTATTTCTTCATTGAGGTTGGAATCCTGGCTCTGCTACTTGGTAGCTGGGGGTCCTTGGTCAAGCCACTTACTCCCTCTGTGCCTTTTTCTATTAATATTGAGGATGGACCAGAGGACTGTTCTGGTCCCAAGAACCACTGAAAAGGACAAATTCTCTGACTCTCTGATGTAAAAAGAATTGTTACTGATTGTCTCTCAGAACCAAAAGAACAGCATTAAAACCCCTCTTGGAACAGAATTAAAACCATTAATTAAAACCATCAAACCATTAAATTAAAAGTATCTTGCAATCAGTAAGAATTTTTCGAATGGTCATGGCTGCCCATAGCTTCAGGATAAAGTTCAAAGTTCTTACCTTAACCTACAAGGTCCTTGATCGCCTTTCTTCCTATTCCTTTGCCTTCCTCTCTCCTTAATTCCCAAAGCAGGTCTCCCTATACAGCACTACCTCTCATCCCAGGCCATAACTGCAATTTCCCAGTCTGCATGCCAATCCTCCACTAGGTGCCTTCTCCCCTTTGTTCATCCAGATACCCAAACATATCTTTTAAAAAATCAACTCTGCAGTCTCCTCTTCTGGGAAGCCTACCTTGAGTCTGGCTACATTTAGATTGCCTCTCCTGTGTTCCCCTAGATACTATGGGGACCTTACTCATAGCAACTCTCCATAATGGCCCGTTGACTTGCTTTTCTCATTTACCAGATTGAGAATTCCTTAAGGACAGGACTATGCAGAATTTGTCATGTATCTTCAGCATCTATCACAGCAACTGAGGCATAAAGAGTGATTTATAAATGAATTTGAGTAAAATGATTAAGTCAAGATCTATTAGGAGATGGCCAAAAACAAAAATGGAAAACACTTTCTATTTCTAAGAGCCAAATTCTTTCCGCCACCTTGGGGTTTTGCTTACCTACACAATTTTATGTATCACTCCCTTCTGTGCCTTTCTACCTCCTCCTATCTTATAATAGAAAGACTATTTCCTAAACTCATTCATAAGTATCTTTGATACGTTCAAGCTTAGCATGTGCTCTTGACTTTTACCCACAATTGCTATGAAAAAAATCTCCCTAAAATCCCACTATTGTTTCTTGTGGATTTCCACATTGGAAGTTTTTATAGAGTTGAGCCCTAGGTAAGTTTAATTTTCTCTCAATGAATTGGTATCATTTCTCCCTTTTGACAATATAAGCTATAGAATTAAGAATAATTTCATTTTCACTTTAGCTTCTAAGAAGTATTTAGAGCCAAATTTCTGGTCTAATCAAAGGAACTATATAAACCTGGTGTGTGTATTTATATTGTTATTGTATTTTCAGGTCTCTACTTCAATTCAACAACATTTATGGAGAGCCTACTGTATGCACAAATCTGTTCTGGGGGCTCGATGTATACCAATTAACAAAACAATTGAAATTTTATCTCATGGAACTTACCCAGTTTAAACATATATAATTTTTATGTATGTCATATGAATTAATTCCAAAGTTAATGCAGTATAAATGAAAGCTGATATATCTATACCTATACTCATATCCATCTATCTACTTATCTATTTATCTCCCTGTCTATATATATAGAGAGAGAGGGAGAGAGAGATCAAGTTGATGCTTATATTTTTTAAATACCTGGCTCCTTCTTTTATAATGCATTTATTAGAAATATGTCACTCATCTCAATTTTATAAATGCTGACACTCACAGATTTGAAACCTATAAGAAAATTATAAAATGCTGGTGGAATTAGAACTAACTCATTTCAGACTTTCTTAAATAATGGTAATAGAAAGTTTATAGGCAGCTTCAGTAATCCCTAATCAGCGTTTTCTAACACATTAGCAGTTGGTGTCTGGAGTCTGACATTTTCTGTAAATGAGTGCCTGACAGTTTTAAGTTTGGGCTTCTTTTGCCTAGTAATTCACTCTCTGCTATCTAAGGAGGAAACTTTATTTTCCAAGATGCCCTACAAAGTGTCAAGGTCAGTCTCCCAACCTAACCCCCAGGAGTCTCAGCTTCCTACCAACACCAACTACCTTGATTTGAAGGCTTCCTAGCTTTAGGTCAGATAGTACTTCTGCTAGGATTAGAAGGGCTTCTTCTGAGATGTACCTGTCAGTCTTTAGAAATATCTAGAGAGGTTGTTTGGTGTGGTTTGTGTTTCATGGGGAAGGGTGTTGTGGGAGGAAGTAAAATGGGCACTGTGTTGTTTTGTTTGTTTTACATTTTAGGACTTAAAAGATAGCCAAGGCATCAGTTAAGAGCAGAAACTACTTTACTGACTAAGAATATATAGTTTGTAATATGGTTAACAAAAGCATAATGTACATTCCATTGTACACATGAAACAATGGGAACCTCATATATATGTCCTATTCGACTTCCTGCAAAAGAGTTAGAGAATACCTTTAAAGTAAAATGGCTAAGTCAATATGATCAACTGTGTCTATCCTCTCCCCCGACTCCGGCTGTTGTTGAAATGCTTCCTTGGGGCCTCATGCTCTTAATTAGTATGCTAGCCCTAGATCCACACTGCTTGATCTGTCAGAGTAGCAACCAACAAGGGCCCTCACTGGGGAGGAAAATGGAAATCCATTCACTAAATCAAACCCAACCTATACCCCATCTCAGCTTACTTTTCTTTCTCAATACCATATAGAGTACACACACAACAATGCTATCTAATCTAGCTTAATTCACCAATCAAAGATTTAATGAATTACTACTGAATATGCAAAACAGGCAGATTGACTACAAAATGTGGATAGAAAAAGCACCAAAGACAGGGACCTGATACAAGGTCACTCCTGATTGTGGGATCACAGGATATTGCCACTTGTTGACTGGAAGAGTTCACAGTTTTTCCTTTTCTTTCTTTCTTTCTTTTTTCTTTTCTTTTTTTTTTTTTTTACATATTGGAAAAAAATGTGAGTTTTGTACTACTACAGCAAAACAAAGAGCAAAGCAAGTCCCTAGTTCATCATTTACATATTTGGTTCCATTTCCTTTTGAAAAATGTACCACATTCCCAACAACTTATTTTCTTTTCCCTTCAGGAAATTGCTGGGAAAACGTGCTCCCAAGCTATTGATACAGGAAACATCAACATATCTTGAGTGCATTTTACTAGATAAAAGAGCCCCTCCCCAAAGGCTGCACACTCTCTGAATTCATGCGTGCAATATTCAGAGAAAGGTCAAACTGTAAGTGCTGGAGCACAAATCGATGGTTGCCATGGTTGGGAACAGGGACTGGGCTGCTCTAGAAAGAAACTATATGACAGCATTTTGGTAGAGAGAGAGAGGTAAGTCTGTATTGTGATTTCAGGAGTGTTTGCCTTACTCTCTGTGTTTATCAAAACCCACAGGATTATATGATCAGGAATTAATTTTGTTTTATATAAAATAAAAAATAAATAAATGTTAAAGTCCATGTAATTTGTTTGGATGGTGTGATAAGAAATCCAGTGATGTATCTAATAATTATGAATTTACTATACTAATTAAGATATATATTTATATCATCCTTAGTCATTAACTTTTAGCTATAATGATGTCTAAAGCAATAGCAGAATTTTGCTAAGATAGATCCAACTATTTAAGTAACTTGTAATCATAGACACACAGAATCTAAGGGTTCTAAAAGATGTTGAGAGTCATTCACCAGTAGATAGATTAACAAGAAAAAAAAAAGTCCTCTCAATACGTTCAGGAAAATCATCTGACAATAGCTAACATCCAATTCTGACTAAAAAACAAAAATAGAAACAAAACCCTCCCAGCACACGAGGCACAGAAGACAACATCCTCAATCTGATGAATCACATCTACAAGAAACCTAAGGCTAACATCATACGTTAACAGTAAAAGATTGAGTGCTTTCCTCTAAGATGAACAACAAGTCAAGACACCATGCTGAATGACTTCTCTTCAACTTTCCACTGAATGTTCTTTCCAGGCCCGTGGAGAAGCTTAAGGAACTTAGGGAATGATAGATATTTCATTATCTTGATTATGGTGATTTTTTTTGCATGGAGATATATACATTCACACACATACACACATACACATATATATATGTATGTATGATTTTACATATGTAAGATTACCTAATATATAATATATAATTTTATGTATTTATATATTATATATAATAGAATATATATAATATATATGTTATCACACCATCCAAACAAATTACATATATATATAATATATATATAAAATTTATGTATACATATATATTACTTATAATAGATTATATATATGTATACATAAATTTTCATGAATATTTACCCAGCTACCACTTCAAATATATGTTTTTTATATAACAGTTATATTTCAATTAAGCTTTAAGGAATGATGTGATTTAAGCCAGGTGCCTTCACCAGCTAGCAACCAAAGCCTAACCAGATGCTTAAGCTGCCAACAATCAGTCTGCCAACATTTGCCTTAGAAGTAGCCCGGAACTCAGGAGTTCATGGGGAAAAGATGCCTGATGTTTGAGACGTGGCTGAACATTCTCTTCTGGCAAAATAGAGCAAAACCAATCAGACCTTCATAAATCCTATACCTTAGAAGCAGACCAACTATGAGTTCCAGTCTCACTGAAAAGTAGGGAAGAAATAATATATTAAAAAAAAAACACTATTTTCTTTTTGTATTTCCAGTTTACAGTATATTTAAAAATATAAATTTAAGCTCAATGGCAAGTTCAATATTTTTCTGAGATGCTTAATATGCCAAGATATAATTGGGCCAGATAATGAAAATTAGCACCGGAAAAGCTCTCAGCAATCTCTACCCTCTCCATTAGGGTGGAGATGATAGCTATAGCTTACTGCAGCACCCCAGCTCTTGATATGGTACCTGGTATGCACAGATGTGACATAAATGAATGGAAATGAATGAAACTAGAAAAAAAATCCTTTGCTTTCCCCAAATACTACTCCCTTGATTTTCTTGAAAATGCAGAGCTCATGAGATGTCAGCTCATGAGATGTCACAGGCATTGCAACCCGTGCAGTGACATGGGGCCACCTGGTTTGACACTCTGCTGTCACTGGCATGAAACTCAGAATTTTTCAACAAGGGGCTCCAGAAATTATGCAGTTGGCCCTGCCTAAGACTTTCTAGGACATTTAAAGTCATTTTATTAACAAAGTGAAATAGTTTTCAACATTCCCCCCCACACCCCCAGGGCACATTATTACATAAAGAAAGGTAAATCTGGTTGGAGAGGGTTGGTTTTGGAATCATAGAGATTTCAAGTCAAATTATGAATTCACTATGACTATGTGACTTTGATACACTTTCTGAGTTTTAGCTCCTGCTCTGTCAAATGAGGACAGTAATATTTTTTTCTCTAAAGGATGCTATGAGGAGCCAATGAATTATTTTATGTTAAATGGCATAAATATTAGTCATTCAATAAATATCGTTATGTTCCTCTTCTTGTCTCCAAAGTCTTTTAAGACTTTTCTGCTTTTGTTTTCCTCAAAGTCTTGTAAATAATTATTTAAACAATTAGTTAAGTATTCTCTCTGAATCATAAAAGATTCAAGCATAGCATTTATCTGAAGAGAGCTCACAGTGTGGTAAGGAAGATCAATATTACAGCAAATGCTGGGGCACCTGGGTGGCTCAGTCAGTTACACCTCAGACTCTTGTTTTCAGCTCAGGTCATGACCCCAGGATCCTAGGATCTCTGCATCAGGCTCAGTGGAGTCTGCTTGGATAGTATCTCCCTGTGCCTCTTCCCCTACTTGTGTATACATGTGCTTTCTCTCCTCTCTCAAATAAATAAATACTTAAAAAACTAAAAATAAAGTAAAATAAAATAAAAGCTATTTGGCCATCCTGTAGTCAAAGTGATTACTGTAAACAATAGAGCCACAATGAATAGAATGATTAATTGTGTTTAAATGGCTTAAGCCACTTTCCAGCAGTTTTCTAAACAAACCAAAATAGGTTTGAAAGGATGGGTAAGAGTTAACTAGGTTTACGTGAGTTTGAACGTGAGAACAAGCAACTCATACTGAAAAACCAAAAGTTGCCCATTACATTCACAGGCATAACTAACAAAGTGCATTTATGCTTCATGGTATAATTCTGAATACACATATACTGAAAGCAACTTCAGGGACTAGCACAGCAAGTATTTAGCTACCAAGCAATCCTCTCAGAAACTCCATGGCCCATTCCACAGGGTCTCGTTATTCTATACGGGCCTTCATGTTCTTCCTGTTGGCCAGGCTCTGGGAAAACAAATAGGCCCAGACCATTGGAAATCTAATCCTAGAAAAAGAAGTTGTTTTGTCGGTGATGACTTTCACAGTGAGTTTGTGTCAGTCATGAGTTTATGTTTATCACATTAACATCATTTAAAGATGTCTCCGTTCTTGGGCTGGAAGTCAAATATGGAGATAAATAGTGATTGTTATTTTTTCCAAATTACTGTGAGAAAACTCACAGTTCCTTTGAGGCAAACTATTGTTTGACTCAAAGGAAATTGCTGGACTGGACACCTTAAAGAAAGGTACCAAATAGTCATACCATGAATAGCAAACCTGAAACATCTGGAATCAGGTATTTTGGAATACACATCAGAAACTGTATATTGAATACATCAAGGCAGTCTTCTGAGTTAAGCCAGTTAATTTGATTTAGAGTCACAGAGAACAAACTGTTCTCCCATTTTATCGCTTTTCATGAAGAGTATTCGAATATGCTGGCTTGATATGAAGTTGCTTTCATGTGAGAGGCATCTGCAAAATCCTATAAATTCTTATTTCAAGACTTCTGCTCACTTCATTGCACATGCTGCCTCTCCCCAACCCCCACCATATTTTTTAGAAGGGCCATAAGTCAATGAAACCCAATTGCTAATTTTGATGGGTAAAGGGAAAGACTAGATATCAGGAACATAAGTCCAAGGATACCCAAGGATAAAATGTCCTACAAACAAGAAACTTAAGAACTAGAAGGAGCTAAAAAGAACCAAAGGAAAGAACTAATTATGTGTTTGGCACTATGATTAAGTACTTTATCAAAACCAGTGATACTTAATAATACCTCTATTGTATAGATAAAGAAATTGAGTCTGAGGGTAGTGAAGCATCTTGTTAAAGAATAGAATATTCTTTGCATGGCAGAGTAGAGACAGGAATTAAAATCAACCTGAATCCAAAGCAAAAGCTCTTAGCCACACTTTTATTCTGGAAAAAAAAAAAAGGCAGGAAACCAAATTGCTCATATAGAATACTTCACAGAGCATACAGTGTGCACTGCACAGCATATAGAGACCCCTCTTCTTCCCAAAGCCACAAGGTCACTCTAATCTGTTTAGGATTACTAGCCACTGGATATCTTCATGGGGACACTTGGGACAACTGGCCATTGACACCAGCAGGTACTGTATAGTTCCCGAGATCCTAACAGCAACTGAGACACCGTGATTACTTGAAGTTGAGTTTCCCTGCTAAGCCAGCAGGGTTGCCACTCCTTGCAAAGATCAGATCCATGACAGAAAATGTAGTAGCTACATTTTCTTTTATATCTGAATGTAGTGATTTTGCCCTCTCACTAGATACGAACACTGCTGTGACAACTATAGTGAAGTTAATCTTTTACAGAGAAACTTCAACTCATCTGCGGGATCAGGTAAGGCTGAGCCAGTGATGTGTGAGCTGAAATCAGGAGTATAAGTTAACTACACAGGAGAGTTAGGGGACCATCCCAGGCAAAATAACCTATGGAAAAGTCACCTGTGGTAGGAAGAAGCAAAGGAAAAGGCTTGAATAAGGCCTTGCTATCATCTGATAGTCACCGGTCATAGCCAAAAGCACTCTGTAGAAATTCATTGCACAAATATAGAAAGAAAATAGAATTGTTTCTGGACCTTCAATCAACCAATTGGAAAAAGCATTCTGCCCTGTTTTCTCTGCATTCAGCCCTAAAGTGACCTGATTTCTCTTCCCAACACTTGCTCATTATCCAGAAAATCTGCTTGGCTGACTTTTCATGAGACCCTCATTCTAGTTATTTTAATGTCCCAACATAGCTGAAAGTTGTGAAGTTTCACTAGAGTACTATCCCTATGTTCTCCATGACTGCAGACATTAAAAGGACATTTGGTGGGCATACCGCATATTAAAAAGGCCACAGTGATCTAGGAGCATATCACTGAGACATGTGACTCTAATTAAAATCCTTACACAAGCATTTGATAAAAATTTAACCTGTTCACTCCCTCCTTTTGAATTGCAGCTTCACATCACCCTTGAACGAAGTCTTGAAGATTGTCACAGAGTCATCAGCCTTTTGCAATCATCATGATGACCTTATCTGAATGTCACTTGGTCATTTACAATATGCTGTAAATCCATTCTTTCATTTGCTCTTTTCATCTGTATGAAGCAGAGAGGACATATACTGTTGTTATAAGTTCTAGTTTATACATGACCAAACTGGGGCATGAAGTACTTTAATGTATTGTTGAAAATTAAAAAAATAAAAATAAAAACGCCATTATTCCAAGCTTAAAACAAAAGCCATTTTATGGTAGCTCATGATTTTGCCGTTAAGTATTAAGAGCAGGGCTCAGTTATATGATTCTTCTGTTCCATGTAGCATTGTAATCTCTGAGTGGTATTTATCCAGCAAATCCACTTTGGAAGATCAAAAATGGTATTACTCCTATGTCCGGTGCCTTGACAGGCATAGATAGAAGGCTGCAGTCAACTTCGACATTTTCTTAATTTTATTGAGGAATAATTGTATAGATTCAAAGTAAACAATGTGATGATTTGATATACATTTATACTGTGGAAGGATTATCAAGATCAAGGGGACTTTTGACCAGAGTGTCTACACATGGCCTCTCCACCATGATGGTCTCTGGTTAGTTCCAAAAGAGAGTGTCCTGGTGAGCAAGATGGAAGCTGCATGACATTTATGACTTAAGCACAAAAGCCACAGGGTCACTTCTCCCATATTATATTGGCCAAAGTAATCATAAATTCACACAAATTCAAGATGAGAGAGCATAAACTCCATCTCTAGACGGGAGGAAATGTCAAAGGAGTTATGATTATGTTTCAAGACCACCACAGGCACACAGGAAATATTGGAATTGTGATTTAAACCCATGGCTTTCACTCCAAACCCCATTTCTTTGCACTGTCTGAGGATCCACCAAGTCACAAGCTTGCAGGGAACTACTGCAAACTGGAAAGCACCAATTTAGGATTAGACCGAGAATCCATTGTTAGGTGTGTTGATCTATCACCAGAAGCTAGAAGTCCAGCTTTTTATGTGAAATCTCCCAATTGAAAACTGTTAGTAAATAAATTAGTAGATATTTATTAGTAGATCAATTTGAATTATAGTAACTATAAATTTTAATGCACAGTATGCAATGTTTAACTGTTTACCATATGGTTTGAAATATTCTGTTTAGTTTTGGTGTCTGGAGGTAATTATTTGTTTCCTTCAAAGCAAGAAGAACATAGGTTGCAAGTTCAGGTTAAAAGTCGGCCTTATGGTTCAGTCCCAATTTTACCACTTGCTAATTCTGGGCCTGAAGTTAAGTCACTTATGCTCTCTGAGCCTACATCCTCATTTGTAAAATGGGGGTGATGCTAACAGCATCTCATAGGACTGCTCCGTGAAAAAATGATGCAGTGTATGTAGGAAGTCCAGCATAGCTAATGACACACAGTCAGTTCTGTCAATCAAACCCATCATCATGTAGGGAAAAACATCCTTCCACATTTTGGCATGAACCAGTGTGGAGAATTTTCACCAACAGTCAAAAGACCTGAGTTTTATTAGGGGTTCTACCTCTAGCTTTTTTTTTTTTTTTTAAAGATTTTATTTATTTATTTGAGAGAGAGAGAGCACAGGGGGAGAGGGAAGGGCAGAGAGAGGGGGAGAACTAGACTCCCCACTGAGCAGGGAGCCTGAAGCAGAGCTTGATGTCAGGACTCTGGGATCATGACCTGAGCCTAAGGCAGATGCTTAACAGATTAAGCTGCCCAGATACCTCCCTACCTCTGGTTTTTTGACTTCAGTTTTTGGTTTTATCACTTCAGAGTCTTGGTGACCTCTTGTACAAAATCAGAATAGTAACATCAGCCCTACCTACCCCAGTATGCTAAGAGAACCACAAATTATCCTTGGGGAAGAACCTCATAAATTGTTCCCAGTATCTAAGGCATAAATATAAATACCACCATGGGTCACTGGACATTCTGACCCTTCAATCAGATGTCAGAATCAGAAAAAAACAAAAAACACAGGATTGACTCTTGGCTGTGGATCAGCAAACAGAGAAGCTAAGAGGAAGGAGGAGCTTGCAAAGCTGAGGACCATTTCAGGCTGTGAATCAGAGAAAAAACATGAAAAACAGAAAGCATGAAAACAGAGGTCATGGTCCACACAGAGACTAAGGACCAGGCAAGCAATATGATGTGCACTGGGCTGTGGAGATTAACTGAACAAGCTCGTGTGAATTCTATGACAATGTCTTGCACATACATTCAATGAGTGTCTATTGAATTTGACTCTAACCTATTATGAAGTCAGGCAGAAGACTAAAGATGTTTCCTCTTTAAAACTCAGAGCACACACACACACACACAGTGCATCTAAAACTAGTCAAACCTGAATAAGCTCTGGGAATTGTACCAGTGTCAATTTCCTGGTTCAAATAATGTTGTACTTAGTTATGGGAGATGTAACCACTGAGAAAAACTAGTTGAAAGTATACAAAAGACCTCTCCATACATTTTTTGCAACTTTTTATTAATCTGCAATTGTTTACTAATCTTTAAAAAATTTAAAATTAAGGCACAAACAATGAATTCTGGAACTCTGAAAAGAAATTTTAAAAAAATTAAAATTAAAAAAAAATAAGGGGAAACAAAATATAAACCAGAGAGAGAGAGAAAAAAAGAAAGAAAGAGAGAGAGAAAAAAAAATCAGCAAGACACTAACAGCAGAAAATGAGGCAGAGAACAGGAAAGGGTGGAGGGAGGCAGAAGAAAGTACAGGAAATCCACAAATATTGGAAAAGGCTACATGAAGCCTCCAGGGAAATGAACAGCTGTGGAGTGTGAGGCCTAAGGTCTCAAATCTGAGGCCATTTTCTCTCACAGCCTAGAAGTTTCTTGCATGGTTACTATTCTACTAAGAAAAGTATCTCAGGACCCAGCCAGACTAACAGCTACAGATAGAAATAGGTAAAGGGAACACATGACTAGAAAGAGACGGTGTGCGACATAACAAAAAAGGAGACAGGGAAAGAAGAGTGGCCATCAGAAAAGTTACCATAAGTAGGTCATTCATCATGCTGTGTGTAGTTTATGTATGTCCCAGAGCTTGCTCTGAGGCAAAATCTTGAATGGTACATTTGGCTTTCATGCAGATTGGTGATCATTCTCTTGTTTATACAATCCACAGAAAGGTTAATTATGCTAGTGACTGTGGTTGGGAAACAATTCCTGGAAAATGCTTTGGTAACAACAGGTTGGCAGTATATGGAAACCATCTGCTTCCCACAAATGTTAAGGTAAACTTTCAAACTTGTGAGGTTAGCAATTACAGATTGTATACTAGTTTACTGGAGGGAAAATACATGCTGTGCTGATGTACACTTTCTGGATCTTCTTGACACCCAAACAAAAAGGAACACCGTGTTATAAGAAGGATGGTCTTTGGGCATATCAAAACTTTGGGTAAGTCATCTTTGTTTGCATGTATTAAGGCCAACAGAACAAGAACATCACACAAGGGAATACAGTATTTATACTGAATGTCTCCTAAGTAAATTAAGCCTCTCTGGTTTGCTCTTGCCTTGACCCACTAATGGGAACAGGATCATAGATGGAAGATTTGTTTCTTATAAAAATATTCAGTTTATTCTACAAAGGAACATAAAATGCTGCTCCTCTGACCCCGTGGCCTGAGCTGTTCTCAAGGGCTGCAATTGTGGTTGTTCCAGCTGCTTTGTCATGAAGCCGTCTACTCCCCAACTCTTCTGAAGGCAGAGCTACTTGGCTCCCACCTCCACTCTGGAGGAGAGAAATGGAAATGGCTAATGTGCTCCCAACTTAGCAAATGCTGTCAGGGCTGGTAATCCATCACTCTGAGGGTACTTCTCAAAGAGGCAGATTCTTGTGAAAATCATTCAGCTGAAGCTTAAGTAGAGTGGAATTCCAAATTATGAATGGCAGTAGGGAGTGGACACAAATCATATATGCTAATGGAAGTGAAAAAGCTAATTGGTCCCTTGTGGTTTCAGCCTGACTAGCAACACCTTATAATACTTAGGACCTAGGTGGCTTGTGTCCATTACATACTGGGAAATGGCCACATAAATATAAGTATTAAAGTTTTAGGCCATCTTAGATCTATAGATGATTAATACTTTCTATGTAGCATTCTTACCCTGACTGTGATGCTTCTGCTAGAGTCTGGGAAGGTAGGGGGGGAAATGTTGTTTTTTACCTCAATTTGTATAGGCGAACACCCTGTAGGAATGTTCATAAAAAAGAAAACTTATATCCCTATTGGAAGACTACAGATTATTAAAACAAGCACAAAATTGGAATCAGATGGCTTGTTTGAATAGAGACTCTGTCACTAAATGCTGCACCTTATGCTGGGTAAACTTGATCTCATAATTCTTGATTTCAGAATTCTCATAACTATTGTTATGATAGATGGATAACAATAATATGTTTCTCATAGGACTGCTGTGTGAGAGTTGGGTATCTCTCCCTGGGACAGATACCTATGAATCCCTCTTCCCTGTGTATCAGGTCTCTGTTTGGTATAGGGGTTCATAGTTTCCCTGCCTATATTCAGAGGAAGGACCTCTCCCTAGGCCTAAGTGGTTAATTTTGACCAGTCTAAGTGAAACATAATCATGCCATTGTCATAGAAAATATCTGGTTTAGGAGTAAGCATGTGACAAAATTCTGGCCAAAGAAACATCTGAGAAGACTTTGGGGGAAGGAGTTCTCTGTAAAATGGATTATTCACTCTTACATAGAGCCCCATAAAGACAAACTTCACTTTCCACCTCAAGACAGTTTCAGCTACACATGGCCCCTGTAACTTCATCAGCCATGTAAGGACCATGAGAACAGAGCTAAGAGAACTTTAGAGAAGCTGAGCTCGATCAGTGATAGGATGTGTTCATGGATTAAAAGCCAAAGAGCCTCATCCTATCTCTGGACTTCTCATTGTATAAGATAATAAACTTATTTTGCTTGAGCTACTTTTTTTTTTTCCTTTTTTTAACTTGTAGCAGCCAAGGTAATTCTACCTGCTAACAATATAAAGACAAAATAAATAATGCCTGAGAGGACTACTGTCTTAGGTATGGGGTAAACCAGAGACAAATGGAAACAAAGTAACCCAGCTTTCAGTCATGTCAGATTAGGACTATACTAATAATAGCTGTCCTCCACTTATTATCATGAGCATATGATAAACTCACTTTGGAGGAAAATGTCATTACCAAGAACTTCTATAAATTCCCATACATAGAATCTGGGATTCAAATAAACATGCTAGACATATTGACAAGCAGAACTAAGAGAAATACACAAATAATAGAAAAGGAACCAGAAATGACCTGGTTTGTGGAAGCTTCAGACATGAACTTTAAAATAACTAACATGTTTTTAAAAAAATAAATGAAAAATCTATCAAACCAAAGTCCAGGACCAGACGACTTCCCAGGCGAATTCTACCAAATATTTAAAGAAGAGTTAATGCTTATTCTTCTGAAATTATTGCAAAAAGTTGAAGAGGAAGTAAAGCTTCCAAATTCATTCTATGAAGCCAGCATCACCCTGATACAAAAACCAGATAAAGACACTACAGAAAAAAAAAAAAGAAAGAAAGAAAAAAAATAAAACCGAGATCTACAGCCAATGTCTCTGATGCCCATAAATTCAATAGCCTTAACAAAATATTAGCAAACTAAATCTGACTAAACATTTAAAAAAATCATTCACCACAAAAATCATGTGGGATTAATTCCTGGGATACAAGGGTAGTTCAATATTCACAAATCAACATCATACATTACATCAACAAAAAAAGCATAAGAACCATATGATCATTTCACTAGATGCAAAAAAGCATTTGATAAAGTATAGCAATCATTCATGGTAAAAAAAAAAATCTTCAACAAAATAGGTTTAGAGGGAACATGCCTCAACATAATACAGGCAATATATAGAAAACCCCATGGTTAACAGCATACCCAAAGGTGAAAAACAGAGCTTTTTCCCCTAAGGTCAGGAACAAGATATGGATGTCTACTCTCACCACTAGTATTTAACATAGTACTGGAAGTCCTAGTCACAGCAATCAGACAACAAAAAGAAATAAAAGGCTCTAAATTGTTAAGGAAGCAGTCACATTTTCACTATTTGCAGATGGTATGGTACTTTATATAGGAAACTCTAAAGATTCAAAAAAAAAAAAAAAACCTGCTAGAATCGAAAATGAACTCAGTAAAGTTGCAAGATATAAAATCAGTGTAGAGAAATCTGCTGGATTTCTGTACACTAGTAATGAGGTAGAAGAAAGAGAAATTAAGAAAACAATCTCATTTAGAATTACACCAAAACTAGTGAAATAACAGTGGAATTCTGATCAGAATGGCATTGAAAGTGTAGATTGCTCTAGGCAGTATAGACATTTTAACAATGTTTATTCTTCTGATCCAAGATCATGGAATGGCCTTCCATCTTTTTGTGTCTTCTTCAATTTCTTTCATGAGTGTTCTGTAGTTCCTTGAGTACAGATCCTTTACCTCTTTGGTTAGCTTGATTCCCAGGTATCTTATAGTTCTTGGTGCTATAGTAAATGGAATCATTTCTCTAATTTCCCTTTCTGTATTTTAATTGTTAGTGTATAAGAAAGCAACTGATTTCTGTACATTGACTTTGTATCCTGCCACATTACTGAATTGCTGTGTGAGTTCTAGTAGTTTGGGGGTGGAGTCTTTTAGGTTTTCCATATAAAATATCATGTCATCTGTGAAGAGAGATAGTTTGACTTCTTCACTGCCAATTTGGATACCTTTTATTTCTCTTTGTTGTCTGTTGTTGCTAAGACTTCTAATACTATGTTGAACAAGAGTGGTGAAAGTGGGCATCCTTGTCGTGTTCCTGATTTCAATGGGAAGCTGTGAGCTTTTTCCCATTGAGGATGATATTTGCTGTGGGTTTTTCGTAGATAGATTTTATGAAGTTCAGGACTGTTCCCTCTATCCCTATACTTTGAAGCATTTTAATCAGGAGCGATGCTGTAGCTGGTCAAATGCTTTTTCTGCATCAATTGAGAGGACCAAGTGGTTCTTTTGTCTTCTCTTATTGATTTGTTCTATCACATTGATTGATTTGCGAATGTTGAACCATCCTTGTAACCCAGGGATGAATCCCACCTGGTCATAGTGGATAATATTTTTAATGTGTTGTTGGATCCTATTTGTTAGAATCTTGTTGAGAATCTTAGCATCCATATTCATCAGTGATATTGGTCTGAAATTCTCCTTTTTGGTGTGGCCTTTGCCTGGTTTGAGGATCAGGGTAATGCTGGCTTCATAAAAAGAGTCTGGAAGTGTCCCTTTTGCTTCAATTTTTTGAAACAGCTTCAGGAGAATAGGTGTTATTTCTTCTTTGTAAGTTTGGTAGAATTCCCCAGGGAATCCATCGGGTCCTGGGCTCTTGTTTTGGGGGAGGTTTTTGATCACTGCTTCAATCTCATTACTAGATATCAGTCTATTCAGGTTGTTGATTTCTTCCTGGTTCAATTTTGGGAGTTTACAGCTTTCCAGAAATACATCCATTTCATCTAGTTTGCTTAACTTATTGGCATATTACTGTTGATAATAATTTCTGATGGTTGTTTCTACTTCCTTGGTGTTAGTTGTGCCTTCTCCCTTTTCATTCATAATTTTATTAATTTGAGTTTCTCTCTTTTCTTTTGGATTAGTGTGGCCAGTGGTTTATCGATCTTATTGATTCTTTCAAAAAACCAGATTCTAGTTTCATTGATACATTCTACTGTATCTCTAGTTTCTATCTTATTGATCTCTGCTCTAAATCTTGATTATTTCCCTTCTTGCATGCATAAACAATGAATTTTGTTCTGATGAAAAGAAATTAGAAAAAGAAAAAATAATAATAATAAAACTAATGAAATACCTAGGATTAATCTTAACAAAAGAGGTGAAAGACTTTTACTCTGAACACTATAAAACAATGATGAAAGAAATTGAAAAAAACAAATAGAAAGAGATTCCAAGCTCATACATTAGTAGAAAATTGTTAAAAATGCCCATACTACCCAAAACAGTCTATAGATTTAATGCAATTCCTAACAAAATACCAACAGCATTTTTCATAGAACTAGAACAAATAGTCCTAAAATTTGCATGCAATCACAAAAGACTCCAAATAGACAAAGCACTTGTGAAAAAGAAGAAAAAAACTGAGTAGTATCACAATCCCAGATGTCAGGATATACTACAAAGCTATAGTAATCAGAACAGCTTGGAAAACAGACACGTAGATCAATAGAACAGAACAGAGACCCAGGAAATAAACCCAATCAATTTATGACAAAGGAGACAAAAATAAGCAAAGGGAAAAGACAGTCTAGTTTCTTCAACAAATGGTGTGGGGAAAACTGGACAGCAACATGCAAAAGCATGGAACTGGACCATTCTCTTATACCATGCACAAAAATAAACTCAAGTGGATTCAAGACCTAAACATGAGGCCTAAAACAATAAAAATCCTAGAAAAGAGCATAGGCAATCGTTTCTCTGTTATCAGCCACAGCCAAATTTTTCTAGATATGTTTCCTGAGGCAAAGGAAACAGAACCAAAAATAAATGATTGGGACTACATCAAAATAAAAAGCTTCTACATAATAAAGGAAAAAATCAACAACAACAGAAAAAGACAACCTACTGAATGGGAGAAGGTATTTACCAACGATATTCCGATTAAGGTTTAGTATCCAAAATATATAAAGAACTTATGCAATTCAACACCAAAAACCAAACAATGTAATTTAAAAATAGATGGAAGACAGACATTTCTCCAAAGACGACATATAGATGGCCTACTGATACTTTAAGCAACCCTCACTATCACTTCTTGTCGGGGAAGTGCAGATAAAAACCACAATGAGATATCACCTCACACCCATCAGAATGGCTCCAATCTAAAGTACCAAGTGTTGGAAAGAACATGGAGAAAAAGAAATCTCCGTGCATTGCTGGTGGGAATGCAAACTGATACAGATACTATGGAAATAGTATGGAGGCTTCTCAAAAAATTAAAAATAGGATTGCCATATGATCTAGTAATTCCCCTACTGAGTATTATCTAAAGAAAATTGAAACACTAATTCAAAAATATACATGCAACCTATGTTTACTGCAGCATTATTTACAATAGCCAAGATACGGAAGCAACCCAAGCGTCAATCAATAAATGAATGGATAAAGAAGAGGTGGTATGTATATACAATGGAATATTACTCAGCCACAAAAGAGAATGAAACCTTGTCACATACAACAACATGGATGGTTCTAGAGGGTATAAGGCTAAGTGAAATAAGCCAGGCAGAGAAAGACAAATGCCATATGATTTCACTCATAAGTGGAATTTAAGAAACAAAAAAAAAAAAAAAAGAGAGAGAGAGAGAGAGACAACTCAAAACACAGACTCTTAAATACAAAGAACAAACTTATGGTTATTAGAGGGAAGATGGGGGGTGGGGTGGAATGGGTAAAATAGGAAAAGGAGATTAAGAGTATACTAATCCAGATGAGCATGGACTGATATATGGATTTTTTTCCAAGTCTTTATTTAGATTCATATAGTTAGTATATAGTATAATATTAGTTTCAGTAGTAGAATTTAGTGATTCACCACTTACATACAACACCCAGTGCTCACTGTAAGTACCCTCCTTTGAACTGTTGAGTCACTATATTGTGCACCTGAAACTAATATAGCACTCTATGTTAATTATACTGAAATTTAAAAATACATACAGAAGTAGATTCTCTTCCTTAACAACAAACAAACAAACAAACAAAGACTCTGGAACTAAAAAAATATAATAACCTAAACTAAAAATCCAATATGAGCATCACAATGAAACTGAAGTCAACAGAAACTATTCAAGCTAACACAAGGAGAGCAAAAAGCATGGAAAATTCAGAAAATACCATTAGAATATATGAGAGATGATTAAAAGGTTTATCATGTATATAAATGGAATCACATAAAAAGAGAAGAGAAAGGGTCACAGGCAATATTTGAAATAACTAAAAATTATCCTAAGTAGACAAAAGACATAAAGTTATAGATTAAAGCAGGATATAAACAAAGAAAACCACACCTAAGCCTATCATACTAAAACTACTAAAAACCAAAAACAAAAATCATTTTAAAAGCTGCCAGAGGAAAAACCACATTTACTTTCAAAGGAGCAATAACAAGACTTAATGGCTGACTTCTCAGTAGAAACTTTAGAAGCTGTAGAACTATAAAAATGCTTTTAAAAGCGCTTCAAGGAAGTAACTCTCTACCTCAAAACTAAAACCAACGAAAACTGGTATATACTCAATAGAAATAAGGGCTTACATCTACAAAAAGAAGACATGCACAGTCATGTTCATCACAGAGTTACTCTTAATGGCCAAAAATGAAAAACTCTAGCATCCATCAGCCCTCGAATGGATAAACAAATTGTGGTATATTCATATACTGGCAATAAAAAAAATGAGCGTATAGTACTCATACAAGATGAATTACTTCACAGACCTAATGTTGAGTCTAAGAGCCAGAAAGAAAAATAGATATTATAGGATTCCATTTATATGAAGTTTAAGAACAGACCAAACTAACTCATGGATGAGAACATGGCATTGTAGTTAAATCTGTAGCAAGGGTCTTGTCTGGGAGAGGGAATGAGAGAGCATTCGAGGCATTCAAAACCTTGACTTGGGTGGCACATGCAAAAATTCATCAAGCCAAACACATAAGATTTGTGCTTTTTAATATATGCAAGTTGTTTCTCAATAAAAACTATGTTATTTATATCAAGAGAAAGAAAGCAAAGGGTAAATAAAGATATTTCCATATAAGCAAACAAACAGAAAACTCTCAGAAAACGTGTTGTCAACAGAATTACACTAAAAGAAATATGAAAAGCATTCTCTAGACAGCAGGAAAATGATCCCAGACCATAAAATAAAAATTCAGGAAAGCATTAAGGGCAATTGGTAAAGATACATAAGAATATAAAGTTAAATGACTACTCTCTGTATAAAACAACAACAATAATAATAATATCTTGTAAATGTTAAAATGCATGTATTACTTGACTTGGCATTAATCACCAAAAATCAGGGAGAGAATAAATGAAGTGTAAGGGTTCTAGATCCTAGCAATGTCTGGGAAGTTATAAAAGATCTAATTAATATTATACTGTAATTAGTTAAGGATGCTTGTTATAACTTCTTGGTTACCCACTATGGTAAAAGAATGTATAACTAGTTAATGGAGAACAGATCATAAAGACATACACGGTAGAGAAAATTGAGCCAACATACCAGTATACACATTAAGTGGACTAAATATTTCAACTAAAGACAAAAGTTGTCAGGTTGAATGAAACACAACACAACAACATGCTCCTTATAAGGGACACTCTTTAAACATAAAAACATAGACAAACTGTAAGTAGAAAGATAGCTTCTTCCGCCAGGTTTCCACAGAAACAGACCTTGGCACAAGACTTTGAGTTTAGCTTAGGGGATGCCAGGATTGTGCATAGGGTAGTAAGAAAAATAAGATGGAGAAGAAAGGAATATGGGATCTATTAATGAACAGTTTAATTCTTGAGGCAGCCATAACTGAATCCTGGCATGGACAACTGAAAGATGGTATAAAATATGTACTGCAGTTGTCTCACCAGAGGGATAAGGAAACTGACGTATTTACCCCTAAACTCCCTACCTTATTGGTAGAAGTCTATCTGGGAGACCACTCACCACCTACATCCTGCCTGCCCCATGAGTCATACCAACAACACTTCAATAAAAAAAAAAAAAGAAAGAAAGAAAGAAAAAAGAAAAACATTTTTAAAGGTAAAACTGTCAGGGAGAGTCATGGCTGACTTCACAAGGACTCCAGAAGATCCTTTGACAGGTCCTGGAAGAGGGAACACTGAGGAAATATGGACAGGGCATCAGTAGCTTCAGCCACAAATGGAAAATGTCTATCATGCAAACACTAACTAAACAAAACAAAAACAAAAACAAAAAACGAGTGTGGCCACCCTAATATCAGACAATATAGACTTTCAGGCAAGACATGCTAGCAGAAATGAGTATTTCAAAGGAACGCCTGGGTGGCTCAGTCAGTTAGGCGTCCAGCTCTTGATTTCAGCTCAAGTCATGATCTCAGGGTCTTGAGATCGACTTGTGTTGGGCTCTGTGCTTAGCAGGAGTCTGCTTAAAGTTCTCTCTCTCCCCCTCTGCCTCTGCCCCCCCCACCCATTCTCTCTTTCAAATAAATAAGTCTTTTAAAAAATTTCATTAAAGATTTAGCATTTACTAATTAATATAAATTCAGTTGCATAGCTTCACAATATATATAATATAAATTGATATAAGTAAAAGGAAAAATCAATCAACAATCATAGAAATATCAGCATGTCTCTCTCAAAAATGATATGTATGCTGACAAAAAATATCAGTTAATAAAAAATGGCTTAGCCATTTGATCATCTGACTTGGTTCTGGCTCAGGTCGGGGTCATGGGGTCCTGGGATTGTGGGATTGAGCCCTGCTTCTGGCTCCATTCTCAGCATGGTGTCTACTTGTCCTTCTCCCTCCTCCTATGCCCCTCCCTCCTACACTCTCTTCCCTCAAAATAAAATAAAATCTTTTTTTTTAAAAAAAGGACCTGGGTCACCTGGGTGGCTTAGTTGGTTAAGCAGCTGCCTGCGGCTCAGGTCATGGTTCCAGGGTCCTGGGATCAAGCCCCGCATCTGGATCCCCACTCAGCGGAGAGCCTGCTTCTCTCTCTCTCGCTCTGCCTGCTGCTCTTCTTGCTTGTGCTCTCTCTGTCAAATAAACAAATAAAATCTTAAAAAAATAAAAAATAAATAAAAATAAAACAAGGATCTGAGGGGTGCCTGGATGGCTCAGTGGGTTAAAGCCTTTGCCTTCAGCTCAGGTCATGATCCCAGGATCCTGGGATCAAGCCCCACATTGGGCTCTCTGCTCACTCAGGAGTCTGCTTCCCCTGCCCCTCTCTCTCTGCCTGCCTCTCTGCTTACTTGTGATCTCTGTCTGTCAAATAAATAAATAAAACCTTAAAAAAAAAAGGATCTGAATAACACAAATAATACTCTGGAACTAACTGACAGAACACTGCAAATGAAAGCAAGCAGTAACATAACACACATTATTTTCAAGTGTATAGAACATTTTTCAAAATTGACCATAGGCTAGACCATAAAGTAAAGCCTCAACTACTGGCAAATATTTGAAATCATAGAGAATATGCCTTCTCAAAACAGTGGTTTACAGCTAGAATTCTGTAACAAAAATCTAAATAGAAGATCCCTAAAATTAGGACACCTGGGTGGTTCAGTCAGTTAAACATCTGCTTTTGGCTCAGGTCATGATCTCGGGGTCTTGGGATCGAGCCCAACAAAGGGCTCCCAGCTCAGCAGAGAGCCTGCTTCTCTCTCTGCCTCTGTCCCTCCCTCCCACTGCTCATGCTCTCTGTCTCTCTTTCTCTCTCTCTCTCACTCCTGTGCTGTCTCTCAAATAAATAAATAAAATCTTTAAAAAAAATCCCTAAAACCAAAAATTATGTAAAATATTTCTAAATGATTATTGAGACAGAATAAAAATGGAAATTAGGAAATACTTTGCATTAAATTACAATAAAACATATAAAAACTTGAAGGATACTGCTGAAGTATAAGATTAGAGGAAAATGTGTAGCCTTAAATGCACATTATTAGTAAGGAAATTTTAAATATCCCAAATCCAACATTTTAAGTAATTAATTCAAACAGTAGAAGGATGGAAAAGTTTTTAAAAAGCAACAAATAATGAAATGGAAAAAATACAATAGAGAAAGTGAACAAAGCAAATTGATTATTAGAATAACAAAGTGAATAAATTCCTAGCAAGGCTTAGCATGAAGAGAGAGATAAAGAGATAGAGATGATAATCAGTTATGTAAACGATCATTTCATAATATATTTTACAAATATATCTTTAAAAAAAGAAAGAAGGATAAGAGAATATTCTGAATAACTTTATGACAAAATTTTAAATTTTTAAAATTTAAATAAAATCACCAAATTCCTTAAAAAAACAAAACTTGCTTAAATTGATACAAGAATAAATAGAAAATTTGAATGAGCTATATCTACTTAAAAAGTTAAACCTCCAATTAAAACAATCTACCAAGGGTGCCTGGGTGGCTCCGTTGGTTAAGCTTCTGCATTTGGCTCAGGTCATGATATCATGGTACTGCAATCAAGTCCTGTATCATGGTCCCCACTCAGCATAGATTCTGCTTCTCCCTTTTCCCCTCCCCTCTGCTCGTGATCTCTCTCTCTCTCAAACAAATAAATAAAATCCTTAAAAAAAATCTAGCAAATGTAGAAGTCTCGAGGCTCAGAAAGCCTAAGTGGTTAGTTCTTTCATATATTTAAGGAAGAACTACCAATCTTAGACATTTTTCCAAATAATAGTAAAGAGAATTTAACTTTATGAGACCAGCATGACTTTGATTCAACAATCTAGCAAGAATAGTACAAAAAACGAAAATGTGAGAAAATTGCTCTCAAGAACATGTAAAAATCCTAAACAGTAAGAACAATTAAAAATTAACCAGTCCAATCTAGCATATGCAAACATGATTGTTCCCAAGGCCAGTTAGGGTTTATTCCAGAAATAAAAATCCCTGGTTGGGTTAGCACTCAAAGTTCAATCCATGTAACTCAGTATATTAACAGAATGAAGAATAGAATCACGACAATCTCAATAGATGAAAACATTTGATAAAACCTAACACATTTCATTCTAAAATTTCCTAGCAAACTTGGAATAGAGTGAACTTTCTTAATTGGATATGTATTATCCTTTAAAAACATATCAATTATCACACTAAATTGTGAAATCTTAAAAATTTTCTCCATGAAACTGGAATAAAACACATGCTTAAGGGGAGCCTGAGTTGCTCAGTCATTGTCTGCCTTCGGCTCAGGTCATGATCCCAGGGGCCTGGTATCGAGACCTGAATCAGGCTCTCTACTTGGCGGGAAGCCTGCTTCTCCCTCTCCGACTCCTCCTGCGTGTGTTCCCTCTCTCGCTATGTCTCTCTTTGTCAAATAAATATATAAAATCTTTTTTAAAACCATGCTTGATACTAATGTTTCTATTCAAAAGTGTAGTGAGGACTTGACTGGTAAAATAAGGGAAGAAGAAAAATTAAGAATGGGTATGGAAGAAATTAAAATGTTCTTATTCACAGATGACATGATTGTATGCAATAGACAATCTAAAAGAATATACAATTAAAAGTAACCAATGAAATTAGCAAGGTTAATAGAAAATGTTTTTGTATAGCAATAACAAGTATAAAATAGCATTTTTTTCATTTTGTAAGTTTTTATCTAAATTCCACTTAGTTAACATACGGTATAATATTAGTTCCAGGTATAGTTTTCAATGACTTATCACTTAGAACACTGAGTATTATCACAGCAAGTGCCTTCCTTAATATCCATCACCCATTTAGCCCATGCCCCCACCCGCCTCCCCTCCAGTAGCCCTCAGTTTGTTCTTTACAGTTAAAAGTCTGCTTTCTGGTTCACCTCTCTCTTTCTTTCCCTCTCTCACTCTTTCCCATCTGTGTTCATCTGTATTGTTTTTTAAGTTCCACATATGTGTGAAATCATATGGTATTTGTCATTCTGACTTATTTTGCCCAGCATAATACTCTCTAGCTCCAATTGTAAATGGCAAGATTTCATTCATTTTTTATGGCTGAGTAATAGTCCATTGTGTATACACACATACACACACACACACACACATCACATCTTTATCCACGGACACTTGGGCTGTTTCCATAATTTGGCTATTTGATAATGCTGCTATAAACACTGGGGTGCATGTATCCCTTTCAATTGGTAAAAACAAAACAGTATTTTTAAAATGCCATTTACATTTCATCAAAGATATGAAATACTTAGGAAAAATAATGAAAAATGTGCCATGCAAGACTTCTGTACTCACAATTATGAGACATTCATTAGAGAAATTAAAGAAAACCAAAATGAAAGGAGGGATATGCCATGTTTAAGTATTAGAAAATTCCTACTGTAAAAATGTTAATTCCCTTCAAAGTGGTTCACTGGAATCAATACTACCCCATTCAACATCTCCGGCTGAATTAGCTATTTGTTTTTGTGAAAATTGATTAGCTGATTGAAAAAGTCATGTAGTCATGTACAAAAGACTAAAAGTAGTGTCTTGAGAAAGAAAATACTAGAAGATTCACCTACCAAATACAAAGACTCATTTAAATCTACACTAATTAACACATTGTAGTATTGGTAGTACTGACATGTAGCTAGACAAATTCAACAATAGAAGACTAGAGAGTATTCAAAATTAAACCTATACTTAGGTGGTCCCTTGATCTGGACAGATAATTCTCCACAGTGCAGTAAGGAAATAATGCACTTTGCAATAAATGGTACCAGGTCAACTGGAAATTATTATGGAAAAAGTAAGTCTTGGACCCTTCCTAACTACAAAAACTATTGCCCATGAAATGTAGATCTAAACATAAAAAGTAGAACATTAAAACTTCTAGGAAAAGAGATAATATCTTTATGACCTGAAGGTAAACAAAGATTAAACAGGACACAAAATCAACAACATAAGAGAAAATGTTATAAATAACACCATATAAAACTTAAGTATTTTATATGCCAAAAACAGCATTTAAGGAGTAAAATGTCCAAACACAGAGTAGAATATATTTTCCAATATATATACAGCAAAGAATCCATATCCAGAATTTTAAAAATAATTTAAAAAAATAATTTTTTAAGAAACTTGAAAAGGTTTCATTTCATAAAAGGAGACATGCCAATAAGCATATGAAAAGGTATTCAACTTCGTTAGGCATTAGAGAAATGCAAATTGAAATTATAATAGCACTACATATCCAACAGAACAGGCAGAAATTAAAATTTTTTAAAAATATTTATTTACTTATGTGACAAAGACAGAGATCACAAGTAGGCAGAGAGGTAGGCAGAGAGAGAGAGAAGCAGGCTCCATGCTGAGCAGAGAGCCTGATGCGGGACTTGATCCTAGGACCCTGGGATCATGACCTGAGTTGAAGACAGAGGCTTTAACCCACTGAGCCACCCAGGTGCCCTGAAATTAAAACTCTGACCACGCCAATTGTTAGCGAGTATGTGGAGCTACCAGAACTCTCATTCTTCACTGCTGAGTCAGTAGGTTGCACTACTCTAGAAAACCCCTGGAAGTATCCAATAAAGCTAAAGATTCACACACAGATGGTCATGCTAGCTACTGGAAACACAGACATAACCTGTCCTTGTACAAAAATACTTTACAAGAGCAGCAGTCAATTAAGTCCTAGGTAGCAGTCTCTGGGTTTTTCATCAATAAAGCCAAGTAGGTATTTTTACACCCAATATATAGAGGAGTGTAATGAGGCTTAGGGAGGTTGAACAATGGTGCAAACTCACAAAACTATAGTAAAGACCGAAAGATCTGATCTCTGTCTGTGGGATTTCCAGGCCTTATTCCTAACTGCCACCCTCTACTGTGAACACATTGCTAGTAGTTACCTATTTAGGTAAATAACCAGAACTAAGGATCTCCCACTTCCCAAATGATTTTCCTAGCACCTATCTTTCTTGATCTTTGATGAACAGTGTCGATGTGAGTTGGAAAAGGAAACATGTTAGGACATAGCAACAGCTTGATTTCTTACAAAGTTGTCTGGATTTGGGTCCCTAGAAGTGTTTTCAGGGTTTGCACATGCTGAAGCCAGAAGGGCTCTAAAAGTGTTTGTGCATGAGCACTCATTTCATTAAGTCACTGAAGAAGAAACATCCTTCACTCTCCAAGAAAGCTCTGGTCCTTCCACACTGTAGAAGAAACTTCTCCTTATTCTCAACCTGGTCTTGGCCTCAGGCTGCTCATTTAACGGCAGAGAGAAGACCACACTGAAAACCCTTCTGTGGGACATCTTCCTTTCCCCGTACACGTCTTTCACTGAAGCCAGCTCAAACGTTCACGTACTTACTCTGCACACTTCAGCACTCAGTTTCCTATTCCTCTAAAATCTCATTAAAAATGTGTTTGTTGTGGACTCCAGGCTGACTCAGTCACTTAAGCATCCAACTCTCAATTACGGCTCAGGTCATGATCTCAGGGTCATGAGGTGGGGTTCTGCACTCAGCAGGGAAACTGCTTGAGATTCTTTCCATCTTCCTCTGCACCCCCTCCCTGTGCTCATGTACGTGTGCACACATTCTCTCTCTCTTAAAAAAAAAAAAAAAAAAAACAGACAAAAGTGCTTGTTGTTCACCTAGTAGTGATTTTTATGGTCTTATCTCAATTAATCCTCATCACACATTATTAGGGTAACTTCTCAGATTTCCATTTTGGAGAGGAAGAGAGGGAAGGTCAGAGGTATGAAGAGGTACACTCAAGGTCACACAAATATTAAGGGACACAGTCAGGATCTATAGGATACTCGAGATCTCTCTTGCCTTTCTACATACTACCTAAATAAAGCCCACAGCCAGAGGTAGAAACACAGACAAATACCTTCGTTACCTGGGGCTCTGCAAAAGGCTGATCGGACATATTTCAGTAGCTTCTAAAATATTAGTAATTGAATTGCATTACAATTATTAAGGTTCATTTTATAATTATTTGGGCCAACTTATACATGCATTCATGTCAGGCCTTTAGTTGACACTGGATGCCAGGTACTGGGCTAAAAACTAGAAATTCACGAGATTATTGTTAAAATTATGACAGCATGTTACCCATCCTCACAGACCTTACTATCTAATTGGAAAAATATGCAATTTAATTAGCAACATGATCAAGTGTGCTATCTATTATGATAGGGACAACTATGACCTAGATTATCAAGTCAATATACAGTCATAATCAGAATTCTGTTGCCAAGAGCTATGATAGAGTAAAATATATTTTAGGTTTAAATCAAGGCATTATCAAAATAAACTTTGGGCCTTTTATATGTATGTACTTTAATAGCTAGAAAAATCTTAATTTTTTGGATGATTCAGAATAAATGAGAGATTATTCCAATATGATTGATTATCTGCCTTTGTTTTACAGTAAAACCAAAGCCCATTAACATGTATGGTTCTACCTTCTCTATCTAACAGAATATTGTAGAAAGAGCATGGTCTCTGGAAACACAGACACTGAGTGTAAATTTCAAGTGTGTCTCTAGTTTTTCTAGTTTTTTATTTTATTTCTGTTAGAAAAAAAACATTCAAGAGAATACTGGCAGAGACTTGCTGTGAGAACTGAGGAAAACAATGTATGTAAATATACTTTGTTACGTGTTCTATCAATCAGAACCTTTTGGTTCTAAGTGCTAAAAATCTAACTTAAATTAGCTTTAAAAATGGTATTTATTCCCACCAACAGTGTAAGAGGGTTCCCCTTTCTCCACATCCCCTCCAACACATGTTGTTTCCTGTCTTGCTAATTATGGCCATTCTAACTGGTGTAAGGTGATATCTCAATGTAGTTTTCATTTGAATCTCCCTGATGGCTAGTGATGATGAACATTTTTTCATGTGTCTGATAGCCATTTGTATGTCTTCATTGGAGAAGTATCTGTCTATAACAGGCCTCTTTGGAGAACAGTGTGGAGATTCCTCAAGAAATTAAAAATAGAACTTCCCTATGACCCTGCCATTGCACTACTGTGTATTTACCCCAAAGATACAGATGTAGTGAAAAGAAGGGCCATCTATACCCCAATGTTTATAGCAGCAATGGCCATGGTCGCCAAACTGTGGAAAGGACCAAGATGCCCTTCAACGGATGAATGGATAAGGAAGATGTGGTCCATATACACTATGGAGTATTATGCCTTCATCAGAAAGGACGAATACCCAACTTTTGTAGCAACATGGACGGGACTGGAAGAGATTATGTTGAGTGAAATAAGTCAAGCAGAGGGAGTCAATTATCATATGGTTTCACTTATTTGGGGAGCATAACAAGTAGCATGGAGGACATGGGGAGATAGAGAGGAGAAGGGAGTTGGGGGAAATTGGAAGGGGAGGTGAACCATGAGCGACTATGGACTCTGAAAAACAATCTGAGGGTTTTGAAGGGGCGGGGGGGTGGGAGGTTGGGGTACCAGGTGGTGTGTATTATAGAGGGCACGGATTGCATGGAGCACTGGGTGTGGTGCAAAAATAATGAATACTGTTATGCTGAAAATAAAAAATAAATTTAAAAAAAAAAACCTCCTCTAAACAAATTTTGCAAGCTAAGTGCCTCCTGCTTGAAGGAGTCACTAGAAATTATCACAAAATAGTCCTGGTTTTCCAGGCAATACTTTGGTGGAGAAGGTGGGACTGACACGCATCTGGACCTGCCGGGCACACCTACAGAAGTCAGACTCTAAAGGCAGTCAGCACGGAGTGGCAGGACATCCGAAGGCACCAGGGATGGAAGTCACATACAGAAAATGCCTATGGAAAATCTCTAGAAATTAATGTTTTGTTTTTTTAAGAAATATTTTTATTAAAAATCTCCCAATATTAAAATAATGGTATTTATTGAAAATCATGTCCACACAGAAACCACACATGGACGTAAAGCTGCTTTACACATCGTTGCCAACACCTGGAGGCATCCAAGAGGTCCTTTAGTTGGTAAATGAATTGATAAACGGTGGTACATCCATGCAGTAGAATATGATTCAACTCTAAATAGAAATGAGCTATCAAGCCATGAAAAGACATAAAGGAACCTTAAATGCACACTCTTAAGTGAAAGAAGCCAGTCTGAAAAGGCTCCTTACAATATGATTTTGACTTCATGACACTCTAGAAGAGGCAAGGCCATGGAGACAGTAGGTCAGTGGTTGCTGGGGATGGCAGTGGGGCACAGGGAGGAGGTAGAGCCCAGAGGACTTCTATGGAAATGAAAATACTCTGTATGTCACTATAATAATGGATACATATCATCATACATTTGTTCAAACCCATAAAATGTATAACAGCAAGAGTGAACCATAAGGTAAACTATGGACTTGGGTGACTATGTATCAGGGTAGGTTCACCAGTTGTAACCAAATGTACTGTAGTCAGGATAATAGGGGAGGCTCTGTATTGTGGGGTCTGGAGGATAGGGGAAATTGCAGTACTTTCAACTATTTGGTGAACTTAAATTTGCTCTAAAAATAGATATTTTGAAAACAAAAATGGTATTTACTGACGCCAGTGACTGAGAAGGGTGGGGTGGTTCTCACCCCATCCACCGTTGGACCTGGGGGCAGAAGTGAAACCACTGGAATGCTCTCCATCTCTTGCCTTTGGTACTCTGTTGACTGGATTCTTTCCCACCATAAATAGTCTTCTTGAGTCTTCATACCTCATCCTGGTTGGCAAGGCTACAGAAAAGAAGGTGTCTCTCTTTCCACTCTTGTATATATAAATCCTAGGGATTCTGATTACCCAACTTTCATTCTTTCCCTACTCCTTGAGTCAATTAATGAGACTAGAGTGAATTATTGTGACTGGCTAGGAATGGTCATACTTTTACCCTATGGCGACAGGAAGAGGTATGTGGAATGATCAGCAGACCTATCAGAGCACTGTGGAATATGTTCTGCTGGAGGGGCAATTCTCCAAAGAAGAAGGGATAGAGGTAAGCAAGCTGGAGAGTCAAATCTATAAAATCCACTACCCAGCATACCTAAACTTAAGGTCTGTGGGTGTCTACAGATACCTCATGTTATTCTAGCTCTGTGATCTAGGCTTGGACCTTTCTCTGCTCTGTGCTTCATTTTCCTCAGCTATAAAATAAGGCACTTCATAGGGCCATAAACATTACATGAAATCATAAACCTAAGATGCTTTGTATCTTGGACATAGAATTGCTCAGTAGATGGTAGCCATTCATGATAATATGAATTCCCAGCTCAAAGATATGGGAACAAAGGCTCAGAGAGGTTGTGACTTGCCCTTGGCCACATCCCCGAACACCATGATAGAGAGATCATAACAGAAAGTACAAGAGCCCGGAGCTCTGCAGACATTCTTTGCATGCTGGGGATTACACCAATGATTTATCAGTGATGACATCTGGTCCTGAGGGAGATAAGGCTCACTTATAGCTGTGCTTATAGCTGTGCTTCGGGATACTCGTATAATAATCATAATGTCTTGTACTGCATGGTGCTTTTATTTTTCAAAGTGTTTCCCATCAATTACATCATTTTACTCTTAAATATCCCTATGAGTCAGGGAAGACATTATCACCATTAGTTGTTCTTTTTTTTTTTTTTAAAGATTTTATTTATTTATTTGACAGAGAGAAATCACAAGTAGGCAGGCAGAGAGGCAGGCAGAGAGAGAGGAAGGGAAGCAGGCCCCCTGCTGAGCAGAGAGCCCGATGTGGGACTCGATCCCAGGACCCTGAGATCATGACCTGAGCCGAAGGCAGCGGCTTAACCCACTGAGCCACCCAGGCGTCCCTCACCATTAGTTGTTCTTATTATTGATTTTTTAATGCCCTGTTTGTTACAGAGCAAATATAGCCATTCTCATTTTTTAAGCTGTTACAATTTTTTTTTTCAATGAATTCTGGTGCTTAGCTTTCTCTAACTTGAATTGTTGTCTCCAAGTTGAAAATGGCAAATTTCCTTGACAAATGCACAGCAAGATGGCTTAGAAGAGAATCGCTAAGGAGTGGGAGAGCTGAACATGCATTTTTACATGCAAACAAATGGATTACAAAATATGTGTTTCCCAATCCTGAACTTCTGCAGGAGCTCAAATCAGGAAGACCAAGGAATCTGTGAACTAGCTAATTCCACAAGTTAGCAGATGTTCACATGGGGCCCAGGCAGTTGCCAAATGAATACATTTCTCAATGTAAACAGAACCAATGGAAAATCTGGGCTTCATGAAATCTTGAAATCTGCCAAATTACTCCAGCTGAATGAAAATGAATTCTTACCTTTTCTCATTATTCAGAATAGAAAGTCTGATGCAGAAGGGGGAGGAAAAGGCCTAAAGTTCCAGATTCTACCACTCGGCTTTGCCACTGACTAGCTGGCTTACCATAGCAAAGTGATCCCTGCCCCCTGAAGCCCCAGTCCCTTCTGGAGAATAGAGATACCATTAAATTCTGAGGAAGGTAGATCTGAGTGTAAATCCAGCTTTCCTACATTATGAAGGCATGACAAGTTATCCAATTTTCTCAGCCCTAATTTCATCACTTGAACTGCTTATATTTGACAATTAAATAGTATCAATATACATGAAGACCTAACAATGTACCCAGCACATAACCAAGGTCAATAATCATTAATTTCTCTTTCACTAGAGCAAAACAATTAAGTCTACACAAACTTAATAAATACACAGATACATACATAGGTACATACCTACATACTTAGGTACATATATATATTTATATACACATATACACACATACATATATAGTATTATGCAGATAAATTAAAATACAGTCATTTAAAATGATCATAAGTACATGTAATATATAATGTGTAATATATAGTACATTTTTATACTCCAAGATTTTTGAATTCTTGAATAAATATTTCCTCTTCAAAAAAAGCATCACTGTGTAAAAGTAGGATAGGCTCAGTCTATTCTGTCGCACAATAATTATTGAATACCTCCTCTGTGCCAAGCACTTTCATGCATAAAACTACTAGTAAAACAGATGTGGTCTCTGCCATGTATCTAATGGATGTTCAGGCAGTGATAACAAAATGTTGCTCCTCCATGAGCAAAAGTACCTAGGGAGGGAATCTGGGGAACATGTCAAAGGGCCCCTAAACTCATTCTTAACAGAATTTAGCCAGATGAGCATAGAGGCAGAGGACTCTAGACAGAATGAAGGGCATACAGGTATTAGCTTTAAGGAAGAATCTGAGAGATGTTTCCTAAGGCAGAATCTGTAGGAACTAACTGGTCAGAGACAAAATCTTTATCTACACATGCACGATAAGCAGCTACCATATGACAAAGGTGATCCTTGCAAGGAATTTCAATTTCTCTTAAAAGAAAAAAAAAAAAAAAGGTCAGTAGGCACATCTATAAACACAAAGCAGAGAAAAGCTTAGCTGTTTGGCATGCTTGGGTAGCCAAAAACCTTGAACAGGTCTCTAAAAGTAATCAGTGTCACTGCTCATCCAATGTCTAATGGGAAATCCGGTTTCGCAGTCTGGCTAAATCACCCATGGGTCATATGCCTTTGGGCAAGTTGCTTAACACCTAGACCTCAGTTTCCCCATTCTTAAATGTTGACAGTCATAAACCAGTCCACTCCTCTTCTCGACCATTCACATAAGACCAACAACTTTAATGAAAGGGGTGTTTTGATATCACCTCCTGCCCTGTGATTTTATGCATTTAACATAAAACCTGATTTTATCATCAGCCAATAACCACTTAAAAAAAATGGAAACATCCTTGTATAAAAAGACTCTTGTGGGAATAGTAAAGGAATTGGAACTCACTTATAAAAATCAAGTAGCAAAACGATTTAGCTGTTGGTTCTCTCCAGCCCGGGCTGTGCTTTGCATGAGAAATGAGCTCATCTTTGAATGTAGCAGATTCTGCTTGTTTGGGTAGTGCTTCTAATCGAGGCATATATATTTTCCCTCAATCACAGGAAAACAAATTGTCAGTGGCATATTGCTTTGGTATTTCAACCATTTGTTGGATTTCCCGCCTCCCTAAATGTCTTAAACAGAAGCATGAAGCATGAATAGGCCAAACTAGAAAACCCAGGATTTATAAGCCTATTCGAACCTTGTAAAGATTTGATCAGCAAATATGCCAATTGATACACCATAATGTTTTACAACTGCAGTTGTCTTGGTCTATAAAACTTATTATAATTCTGAAGGGATTTCTGCTTTCTTTGCAGACATTTCTGTTTTACTGCCACCTAATGTTGTATATTAGAACTAGCACTTCTGCCGTTGGAGTTTCAGGAGGCAGATGTTTCCAAGTATAGGAGAAAGAAATGATTCCGACAGGCATCTTTCTCTCCTGTTCCACCTTGCTTTTCCCATGCACACATACACTATTCCAGCCAAAATCTATAAGGTTCTAGGATGGATAATGGCCTAGGATAGAGAAAATATCCCAAATCTACTTTTGCCAAAAAGCCATGATCTTTAATATCTACTGGACCATTAACAAAGCTGATATTCTGACTCCTATCTGACTTCTCTTTTCAAAATCTCTACCAGTTCGAATGCAGCACAAGAAGCTTCTGGTCTGAGAAGTTAGCAGCCAGGATCAGTTCCTCAGATTACTAGGCTTAACTTGGCAGACTCATTGCCCTGGACCAGCACACTGGGATAGCAAGTAGAGTTCTTTCCTAGGAGATTCCAGAAGTACAAAGCAAAGGAAGCAAGAGAAAAATCTCAGTCCCAATGTACTGAGCATACAGAAAGAAGAAAGGTCCTGTTCTACGGAGACTCAATGAGTTCCCACAGGAATATTGATTCTAAGGCTGCGCAGAAATGTTGAGTCCCAGTAGATCAATTATTTTTAATCCAAGAACAGCATCCCCACAATGAGAATTTGAAATGGATGAAGGCCGTAGGGAGCCTGGGTGGCTCAGTTGGCTAACTATCTGACTTCGGCTCAGGTCATGATCTTGAGTCTCAAGCCCCAAGTCGGGCTCCCTGATCAGCTTCTCCCTCTCCCTCTGCTCCTCCCCTCCCACTTGTGCTCTCTCTCTCAAGTAAATTAATAAATCTTTTTTAAAAAAGAGATAAATGGATGAATGACTATGTTTTGATTGTTATACGGAATGAAGTACACTTGAAGAATCAAGGGTTCAGGGGTTAAAGTGGCTAAATGTTCTGCAATATTCCAGACTGTCTTGCACAAGAATGCCAATACCATCCCACCAGGATTGAGAAAACTCTTAATTCCTTCTTTCTTTCTTTGATAAAGGATTTTCTGAGCCCCTTCATGTCAGACCTCAGATTAGCATCTATAGATCTGATCATAAAGACACAGCTTCCCATAAATTTCAGAAGATCCTAGTGGGTAATACAAGTCTTCTCACCAACACACTCACACTTTACTGTTGGTTTTTTTTTTCCCTTCAGAATTTGGTATCTGGTAAGAAAGCCAGTTGAGCATAGCATCTCGCCCCTGTCAGAGATGAGGGTGTCCTCCAGGAGAAGGTTAATTACTGGCCAAAGATGCTATGGTCCAGTGCACTGAAAGCATCACACCCCCAAGAGACTCTAGCAGACCTGCCTTCTAATTGTTAGTGTTCATACCAAAGTGGAGAGAAACATCCTCTCTTTTTTCTTTTGTGTCACACTTTGTCATCTGCTTACCAAACAGATGCTGCTTGTGTCTCTGTCCCTTGGAGTCTCACTACACTTTCTCTTTGATCATTTGCTTCTAGTTATGTGCAGATGTGGGCTACATGGGTGGGATACCTAAATTTCAGATAAACACCATAAGGTCTCTCCTATTTCAGGCTCAGTCCTACATAGTCACATAAAACCAAGTCATTTTTCTCCTTCATACAAACCCAACACCTCAGGTTCAGTTCATTGGATACTTCTAAATCTCAATGTGAAACACTCCCTCTGGCTACCCAGGAAGTGAATCAATGTCCTTATACATGTTAATGATAGATGGTTGACTGATAGATGGATGGACAGGTACACTAGAGTATCACATGTAAAACACCTGACATATACCTGGTTCACCATTTTAGCTATGATAATTAATACATCTTTGACAGCTCTAATGTTAGCAATGCTATTTCGACATAGGGCTTGAACTCACCACACTGAGATCGAGAAGTGGATGCTTAACCTACTGAGCCACCTGGGTGCCCCAGCAATGCCATTTTTAAAATGAAGAAACTGACACAGAAGAAGAAACAGAGTTAGGCTTCTAACTTATCTCTGACTCCAAAGCTCAGACACTTTTAATCAAATCCTACCAGTTCTATATTCCACACTGTGTAAAAATAATATCTTTGAGACCATGTAACATGTTAATATCACATGTAGGCCACTGTGTGGCTACTCATCAAGTTGGTGCCCTTAGTTCTTTAAACATGGGTTTCTCTCTCATCACGCTCTGGTGAGGGGGTGTTCCTCTGGAAGCTCTGGTCTATACTGGTTAGACTGCAGCTTGCAGCTGAAGCCAAAGGAGGTATCAGCTGTGTCTTGGCAGAGCCTACATCGCATGCAATGTATACCAATTCATGCTACTCTAGAGATAATAACAGGCAGATGACGGAAATAAGTAGATATCTTTCTTTCATTATGTGCTGTGGGTGGATAAACCGTAAACAACATTTCCTGCATTTGAAAGTGGTAAATGCAACAGATGGAAAATTTTCTGTTAATAGTATATTAGAAATCTTACATATCTTAATTTTGTTTGTAAATACAATCTTGTTCTGAATCATAGTAATTTTTTTCTGTAAGTGTGGATGTGGTAGACATTACTAGGGCTCATCAGTAGCCACTTCTCTCTTCTCAGGCATACAGAGACCATACTTCCCTGTCCCCTTTTTTATGATGTAGGCCATGGTACTCATCTGCCCAATGGGCTTAAGCAGAAGCAGTGCATATGTGATTTCTAGAACAAAGCACTTAGTTCCAGGTGGGTAACCTTCCACAACTTTCTTCCTTTTTGCCACAGTCATCACACAAGTATGTGTTGAAATGAGGCGCCGTGGGGTCCACAGAGACCAGATTGCTGAACCAACACATAGAGGTAATTGTCCTTGAGAACTGCCTAAATCTAGAGCAGAATGTGCATGAATAAAAATAAACTTTTCTTTTCTTAAGCCACAGAGCTTTAGGCATGGTCTCTAACCACAGCATAACTTGGACTCTCATGAGCAACACTATGGGTGAGGTCACTTCATTCATATTCTAAAGTAGAATCCATATCTCTCTGTCCAAATCAAAAATAATATATGCATTTTAATCTAATACTCAGTGTCTTCAACAATCTGGGCCCAACCTACTATCCAAATTTTATTTTCCACCATTGCCTGAATGGAACTAAACACAATCCCTTGACCACATCGTACAATTTTTTTTTCTTTTTTTTTATTACCACTCCCCCCGCTTAGAATATTATCTCTCCCCTTTTCCCCCGTGTGTTAATATCCATCAACACACAGCTAAAAAATTTCCTTTTTGTGATGAGAACTCTTAAGGGCTAGTGGGCTCCTGGGTAGCTCAGTCAGTTAAGCATGTGTCTTCAGCTCAGGTCATGATCCCAGGGTCTCGGGATCGAGTCCCACACAGAGCTCCCTGCTCAGTGAAGAGCTTGCTTCTCTCTCTCCTCCTCCCCTCATGCTCATGATCTCTCTATCTCACTCTCAAATAAATAAGATCTTTTAAAAAAGATCTAGTCTCTTAGTAACTTTCAAATACATAATCCATTATTATTAACTATAGTCACTATGCTGTACTTTACATCCCCATGACTCACTTATTTTATAACTGAAAACTTGTACCTTTTGAACCCCTCCACCCATTTTTACCCATCCCCCATCCCCTACCTCTGGCAACCACTAATTTTCTGTACCTATGAGTTTTGTCTTTTGTTTATCAGATTCCACAGGTAAGTGAAATCATACCATATTTGTCTTTCCCTCTGACTTATTTCACTTAGATAATGCCCTCAGATCCAGTCATGTCATTGCGAATGGCAAGATTTCCCTTTTTAAAAGTAGTTGTGGGCACCTGGGTGGCTCATTGGGTTAGGCCTCTGCCTTCAGCTCAGGTCATCATCTCAGGGTCCTGGGATCGAGCCCCACGTCGGGCTCTCTGCTCAGCAAGGAGCCTGCTTCCCCTTCTCTCTCTGCCTGCCTCTCTGCCTACTTGTGTTCTCTCTCTCTGTCTGTCAAATAAGTAAATCAAATCTTAAAAAAAAAAAAATCCCTTTTTATGGTTGAATAATATTTCATTTTCTAAATATATAATAGTTTCTTTATCCATTTATCCATCAGTGGACACTTAAGTTGTTTCCATGTCTTGGCTACTGTAAATAATGCTATAATGAACATGAGAGTGTATTATCTTTTGAGTTAGCATTTTCATTTCTTTGGATAAATATCCAGTAGTGGAACTGCTGGATCATATGGTAGCTCTATTTTAATGGTTTTTTTTTTTTAATTTTTTTTATTTAAATGTTTTGAGGAACATACATACATGCATAGTGGCTGCACCAATTTGCATTCCCACTAACAGTGCATGAGGATTCTCTTTTCTCTACATCCCTGCCAACACTTGGTATTTCTTCTCTTTTTTGATGCTAGCCATTCTGACAGGTATGAGGAGATACCACACTGTGGTTTTGATTTGCATGCCCTTGATGATGAGTGTGGTGAAATACCTATTCACATACGTAGTCATCTGTGTATCTTTTTTTTGGGGGGGGGGAGTCTTTTAAGAAACCCTGCCCATTTTTTTTAATTAAATTGATTTATTTATTTTCAGAAAAACAGTATTCATTATTTTTTTCACCATACCCAGTGCTCCATGCAATCCGTGCCCTCTATAATACCCACCACCTGGTACCCCAACCTCCCACCCCCCCACCACTTCTTTTTAATTGGATTATTGGGGTGGGGTTGCTATTGAGTTTTTATGAGTTATTTGTGTATTTTGGATGTGACTCTCATATCAAATATATGATTTGCAAATATTTCCATTCAGTAGGTTGCCTTTTCATTTTGTTCATGGTTTCTTTTGCCATGCAGAACTTTCTGGTTTGATATGGTCCCACTTGTTCATTTTTGCTTTGTTGTTCTTGCTTTTGAGGTCAGATCCAAAAAAAAAATATTGCCAAGACCAATAAGAAGGAGATTACTGCCAATTTTTTTCTTCTAGGATTTTTATGGTCTCAGTTCTCATATTCAAATCTTTAAACACTTTGAGTTGATTTTTGTGCATGGCATAAGACAGTGGTCTTGTTTCATTCTTTTGCATGTGGCTGTCCAGGTTTTTCAACATTACTTATCGAAGAGACTGGTCTTTTCCCCACTGTACATTCTTGGCTCCTTTGTAACAAATTAATTTACCATGGGTTTATTTCTGACTTTCTGTTCTGTTCCATTAATCTATGGGTCAGTTTTTATGCCAATATCACACAGTTTTTACTACTATAGTTTTGTAATATAGTTTGAAATTAGGAAGCACAATGCTTCCAGCCTTGTTTTTCTTTCTCAAGACTGCTTTATCTATTTGGAGGCTTTTGTGGTTCCTTACAAATTTTACAAATTACAAATTTTAGTATTGTTTGTTCCATTTTGTGAAATATTACATGGAATTTTGATAGAGATTGTTATTAAATCTGTAGATTGCTTTGGGCAGTATAGACATTTTGACATATTAATCTACCTAGTCATGGATTATGATTATTAATGAATAAACTCTAACTCTCCTATTGGTAATTTTGAGAGGATCATTCAAATCTGATTCATCATTGTATCCTCAGCAACTTGACCTGGGGCCTTAAAATTAAGCCCAGTAAATATTTAATAGATATGGATATATCCATGCTCTAATATAGTAAATTTTACCATAAAATCAATAGAGGCCTTTTTAGGGCACTATCAAGAAGCATTTCTTTTCTCAACTACTTTCTTACCTCCCCTACAAAAATGCAGCATATTCTTAATCAAGCCATGCTTAGTAGCTGGTGGGGGTACTGGGCATTGAAAAGTCCTACATCTACACAAATTCTTCTTCCAGGGCATGAAGCCATATTAGGAAATGGGGTTTCCCAAGAATTTCAGAATGGAGGAGTTTATGGCATCGGGCTTGGTGGTTGGCATTAAGTAGATTGGAACTTGGAAGAGGGTAGCAACAGCACTGATATTGAGAATATAAAGTGTGCCAGGGCCAGTTTTAGGTTTATTTTATCACTTGTTCTTCTCCACACATCAGGCAGGTATTATAGAATGGTGGATGGTGCATAAGCTTTGTAGGCAGACTGCATGGGCTTAAATCCCAACCTTGCCACTAATTGACCTGGGTCAAGGTAATTAAGTCTCCTCTACCTCAGTTTCCTTAATTGAAAACAATACTCCCAGCCTCGTAGAATTATTGTGATGATAAATGTGCTGGTAAAAATAAAACAATAAAAAGAGGGCCTGCAACTACTGGGTATTTACCCCAAAGATACAGATGTAGTGAAAAGAAGGGCCATCTGTACCCCAATGTTTATAGCAGCAATGGCCATGGTTGCCAAACTGTGGAAAGAACCAAGATGCCCTTCAACAGATGAATGGATAAGGAAGATGTGGTCCATATACACTATGGAGTATTATGCCTCCATCAGAAAGGATGAATACCCAACTTTTGTAGCAACATGGACGGGACTGAAAGAGATTATGCTGAGTGAAATAAGTCAAGCAGAGAGAGTCAATTATCATATGGTTTCACTTATTTGTGGAGTATAACAAATAACATGGAGGACATGGGGAGATGGAGAGGAGAAGGGAGTTGAGGGAAATTGGAAGGGGTGGTGAACCATGAGAGACTATGGACTCTGAAAAACAATCTGAGGGTTTTGAAGGGGTGGGGGGTGGGCGGTTGGGGAAACCAGGTGGTAGGTATTAGAGAGGGCATAGTTTGCATGGAGTACTGGGTGTGGTGCAAAAACAATGAATACTGTTACGCTGAAAAGAAACAAAAAATTAAAAAAAAAAGAAGGCCTGCATATAATAAGTGTACAATAAATACTGCTTTGAAAAACAGAATGATGTAATTGCTATCATCCTTTCACAGATTAAGATGCTAGGCATGAATGCTAAACCCACACTCCAAAGACACACAGTAGTCTATGACAAGGTTGAGATTTGAACCCAAGCCTTCTGCTTCAGAGTCAATGTTCTGAATTCTTCTACCACAGCTTCTCTGAGGGCTTCAGAATCACTAGGCAAGCATTTTACAAAGAGTATCCATGCTCCATCTGGCTGGGGGGAGGAATGATTAGACAAGGTGCTTTGTGAGGATCCTTTCAACCTTGAGATTCTATGATTTAGAGATGTTCAAAACTAAAAGCAAGTAAGGTTCCTAACAATCTGGGGCAGAAGTGGCCAGAAGGGTCTTTCTGTGGTCTCAAATTTCTCTGTGGTCATTCTTTAGAACTTTTAATCCAACCACATTTTTCCAGGCCTCTTGTATTATACTATAAAGATTAAAAACCCATGTTCCAAGAGAAGATGTAATGCTTTAGAGTCACACAGATATGAATTTTCACCACTGCTCTGCCATTTATTTGCTTTAAGTCTTAGGCAAGTTATTCAACCTCCTTTCTGTTTAATCTCTACCAGATTCCTATGTTTTGTAACCTTCTGGATACTGGGTGTACTGGTCTCTTGAATGGAAATGATGTAAACTCATGAATTGTTATGGGTGACTTTTCTTCCAGTGGCCTTGGGATCAGAAAACATCAGTGTATAGTGGAAAAAAGAATAAACAATGCTGATGTACAGAGAGAAGTAGAAAAAGAAACAGTTAGAAAAGGAGAATTTTCCTCCATGTCCCTAATTGTGTCAGAGGGCTATTCATTTCTGCACTTGGGTTTCATGACAAAAACACCTTTTGCTAAAATTTGCTTTAGTGGACCTTCTGCCACTGGCCACCAATACTCCTGTATAATCCAGCACTTGAGACCAGATTCCACATCAGCAGGACAAATAAAATAATATACCCCTTATAGGATCATTATTGAAATTAAATGAGTGCCTCTCTCAGTGACTGGCACCTTAAATAAACAGAAGATGCCATCCTTTGTTAAATTGTGGTTACTTAACATTGTCATTATTATACTATTACAAATTATCCAACATGTATTTATGATCACGTACTAGGTATCAGTAATGTGCTTAGAACTGGCTACGTAACGAATAAGACAGAACTCACCATCAAAAGGCAACTCAGCAGGGGAGAAAGATCTCGAACCAGTAATTATAGTGAAGAGTAGTGGGCGGTAAGACTGCTGGTTTACTGAAGAGAGCACACTTACCTGCCTGGGGATATTGAGAATAGATAGCTTCACAGAGCTGGTAACATTTGACTTTACCTTCAAAGTTAGAAACGGGCCAGGTGGAAGATATTTCAAGCAAACACAACCACCTCTGCAAAGACGTAAGGGATAAAATTTATGGAAGTTTTAAGGAATTGCAGGTAATGTGGGGACGCTTCGGTTAGGTGATGGGAGACAGAGAGAGAGGGCAGAGACAAGGGTGGAGAAATGGGCAAGAACTAAATCAAGGGGGCCAGAAGAAAGGGTGTGCATATTATATTAAGGAAGTAAGGCTAACAACAACAAATTCTTACCAGATACCAAACACTGTTCTAAACGTTTGTTAATTCCTTTTGATCTTCCATTATAGTAGGTCTTGGTATTATCCACAAAGAAATAAAGGTACAGAATGCTGGAAGTAACACCATACTAAGGGCAGAGCTAGGTTTGGAGCCCAAGCAATTAGGGTTTGCACTGGGTTGAATTGCATCTTAGTGCTGTAACAAAAATACTACAGACCAAATTACGCAAATAACCACCACTCGTTTCTCACAGTTCTGAAGTCTGGAAAGTCCAACATCAAGGAGCCAGCCAATTCAGTTCCAAGAGTACCTTCGCAGGGCCCAGAGAAAGGGAGTACGCATACCTTCGCTTCCTTATCCTTTCAAGGGAACTACTTCCATCATGAGGGCCTGCCCCTTATGACCTCACTTAAACCTAATTATCTTCTAAAGGCCCCATCTCAGATGCTATCACATTGGGGATTAGGAATACATATGAATATTTGGGGGGGGGGCCACATTCAGTTGATAGCAAACTCTATCCCCTTCAAATTAAAATCCTAACCCCCAGTATATTAAAATGGGAGCTTATGGGGAGCCTGGGTGGCTCAGTGGGTTAAAGCCTCTGCCTTCGGCTCGTCATGGTCCCAGGGTCCCAGGGTCCTGCTCCCCACCACCTGCCTGCTTGTTTGCCTATTTGTGATCTATGTCAAATAAATAAATAAAATCTTTAAAAAAAATGGGAACTTATATGGAACCAGGATGATTGCACAGGCAATTAGTGACATTATCCTGGAGTAGAGTGGGTTCAGGTGTGCACATGGGGAGAGCACTACGTGGGCAAACATAGAGGCTTAAGTTTACCAGCCAAGGAATGCGAAATATTGTCCATAAACCACCAAAAGCAAGAAGACACAAGCATGGAACAGATTCTCCCACACCTCCGTCAGAAGGCACCAACCGCACTGACACCTTTTTGGACTTCCAGCCCCCAGAATTGTAAAATAATAAATTTCTGTTGTTTCATCCCCCAGTTTATCGTATTTCATTATGGCGAACCTAGCAAATTAATGTAGGGCCCAAAACTGACCTATCTAATCAGTATGTGATATGATCACATGATAGTTTCTCCAGAACTATGGGAGGGGTTTTAAAAAGGAAAAGAAACTTGGCCATGTTTGCACTCCGTTATGAAATCGGCCTGCTGTTACTCTTTTTACCCGAAGTCCTCCATTAGTCATGACGATCATTGGCTTGGGTCCTGTATGTTTCTTAGGAGGAAAAAGTATGATGCCCCAAATTCTTTGCACTACAGCTCAAGTTAATGTCAGTATCTGTCCCCTCTATTTTTGAACAGGGACCTCAATGCAAAATCCTTCATTTTTATAGATCTATGATTAAACTGTTCAAAAAAGCAGTGTTTTATTTTTTAAACTTTTTGAAGGATTGTATTTATTTTAGAGTTGGGGGATGTGCAGAGCAGAGGGAGAAAGAATCTCAAGCCTACTGTGCTGAGCACGAAGCCCGTCCTGGGGCCTCAATCTCAGGATCCGGAGATTATGACGGAGCCGAAATCAAGAATCGACCCCATAACCAACTGAGCCACCCAGGTGCCCCGCAAAAGCAGAGTTTTATTGCTTCCTGCTTATAAATCCACCTACTTTGACTTACATGGGCAAAAACAAAACATTGGAGACAAGTATTTTTTCTCCTTTTCCTTACTCTATTTGATGGTAAATGTAAAATCATGAAGTTTTAAGAGGGAGCATTCTTTGGTTTCCTTATTACAGCTATTCATCTTTCTTTGGGGAAAGAGGGAGCCGACTCTTTTGGAAGACATTTCTCTGGAATATTTCTCTGGTGACTTGTAATCTAAAGCTGTTGAATTCAAGGAAAGTTTTAACCACAGTATTTAATCTTCTAGAGACATTTATTACATAGCTTTTTGTTTTGCCTTGTTTAATATAAACCACTAGAGAGATGTTTCCTGGTTGTGTCATTTCATAAACCAGAGTGTGAAGTAGAAAATCCCAGATAAGAAGAGGCCACTCCTCCTTCTGAATTCTGTCAGAAAATCTGCATTCTCAAAGGGAACTAGAACCTTAAAACAGCGCTAATGAAAACATTAACATTAATAATAATAATAGTAGTAACAACAATAACAATGGCAAACTTCCACAGAGGAGGTATAGAGTAGTGACGATAAAGATACTTCTAGAATCAGACACACCTGAGTTTTTTTGCAGCTCTTAGTCTTCCTAGCTACATTCTCTCTGAGCAAGTTATCTTCTCTAATCCTCAAATTCCTCATCTCTAAAATGGGGATATTAAATCCTTATTTCATAAGATTGTTGTGAAGATCAAAGAAGATATCAAATGAAAAGGTTTTAGCACAATGTCTAGCACATAATAAATATTCACTAAATGTTAGCTGCTATTGTTATGAACAAGAATGCAATTTATGAAAGCTTATTACATGTCAGGGGCTCTAAGAATATTATCTCCAATCCTGATAGCAATCTTCAGGGTAATTATTGTTTGTCTCCACCTCAAAGATAAGAGTGAAATTGCTTATTCAAGGTCATTTGGCTAGGAAGCAGCAAAGCAGAGGTTCCCTTGGGTCTGAAAAAATATATCACATTTCAAATGAATACCTTCAAACTGACAGAAGAGCTACAATGAAAATCTCCCTCTAGGTCACTGTGTTTCGAGTTGGCATTTATAAAATCTGTAAGTCAAGATAAGGTTAAAGGAGAGACTTTAGTAGAATATCTGATCTGATCAAAAGCCACTTACTTCTTCAAGCTTCATCACAGAATTAACAATGAAACTTAGAATGGCATTGACTCACTGCACCCCACATATGAACCTTAGCAACCTGAAATCTGAAAATCTCTGCATTCACAAGGGCTCTTCAGGTAAAGATTAACAAATCTCACCTCAAAATATCTTAGAGGGAAATTTTTCACTTCTGTGTTTGGGAATTCTAGAATCTTTCTAGCTTCAGGCATAGCTGGATCCAGGCTCTTTGCTCTCATCCCTTTCCCACACTGGCTCCATTTTTCAGCTCTGATCTAGCTTCCTCCTTATCTGCTGAAAAGAAATCGATGTATTGATATAAATATCTTCCCACAGCCTCAATACCTTATCCTCACACTTTAGTGACCCCAACAGATAGGCCTCTTTTTCATCCAACAACTGTACATTGGTCATCAATAAGAACTCTGTTTGGCCTACTTAAGTCACAGACTTGTGGTCAGTTCTTTGAAGAAGTGGGTCCTTCAATAACATTGCAGTTGTTTCCTATGGGTGCTATAATCAGTTATCACAAACTTGGCGGTTTGTGATAATACAACTTTATTCTCTCAGAGTTTTGGACGCTGGATGCCCAAAATTAGTCTCACTGGACTGAAGTCAAGGAATTAGCAGGGTCTGGCTCCTTCTGGAGCCCCAGAGGAGAATTTTTTTTTTCCTTGTCTAGCTTCTGAAGGCCACCTGCATTCCTTGGCCCAAACCCCTTCTTTAAATCATTCTAACCTCTTGCTTCCATAGTCACATGTCCTACTTCCTCTTCTGTAGTCAAATATCCCTCTGCCTCCCTCTTCTAAGGACACCTGCAATCATATTTAAGACCCACCTGGATAATCCAGGAAAATCTCATCTCAAGATTCTTAACTTAGTCACATCTGCAAAGTCCCTTTTGCCACAGAAGATAATATTAACAGGTTTTAAGGATTAGGACATGGATGTCTGAGGGATCATTATTCAAAGTACCAGAAGCATAGTCCAGGAATTTATGGCAACCAATGCAAACAAATAGTCATACCATCAGGCAAAGAAAGACAGGTTTTATAAAGAGAGAAACCAGATTATACAGAGAATGGAGAAACCATTTGCAGCTTCTGGGGTCTGACTTGGCTTCTGGACAGATAATTGTAATAATGATGATAGCAAACATTTGTATTGCCCACTATGTGTCAGCCATTGTTCTAAGTGGCTTACTTATATAACTCAGCTAATCTTCATAAAAAGTCATACTCATTTTATAGAAGAGGAACCTAAGGCACAAAGTTTTGCCTAAGATCACTTTGAACTAGGACAGCTAGGATTTGAACCCAAGGTATCTGACTCCCAGGTACATACTCTTGACCATTTGAGAGGTAACTTACAGAATGGATGGCAGGCTGTCATAATGAGTAAACAGAAGGGTCCTACAGAGAGAGAACAGAATGAAAAAGGCACAAAAACAGAAAAATAAGAAGCGGATTCAAACCAGTTGGTAGACTGGGTGGGACAGAGCATAGCAAGCCTGGGAGAAGTATTGGGAGATCAAACTAGAAATCTAGCCTGAGGATAAGGCAAAGAAGACTTTGAAACCATAGACAACCTCTGTGACTGGTGGGAGTCCTTTGAGACATTGAGCTTGAGGCGGCTTCTCAGAATTGTGCCTTGGAGGACTAATCTGAGATCAAGGTAAACCTGGGCTGGAAGAAGAAATAGGAACCTGCCCCCCTTCCTCTACTCTGAGGTACTTTGTATATCACAGAATGTGCCTGTGTGTCTTGCTCCCTGAGAGCGACCCCTAGAGGGAAGTTGAATGTATCACCATGCTGCATGTGCCAACAGATGATACAGAACCGCAAAACACAACAGAGCCAGAGGGCAAGAGGCAGGTAGTACGGATGCTGGGCTGCTGCTGGAAATAGTAGGAACATTTTAGAGTCAATTTAAAGTGTCTTTACCCATGTTTGTTGAAGTCTTTAAACATAACAAAAATTTTCTAGAAATTCGGGAGATACAGGAATATATATATATTCAAATCGAGGTTCTCCTTTGCCTTGGTGGGGTCTTGGGTAATTAGTCAACACCCCAAGCTCTATTTTTTTTTAAATCTTTAAAATACAGGGGACCCTGAGTGGATCAGTTGGTTAAGTGTCTGCCTTCCGCTCAGATCATGATCCTAGGGTCCTGGGATGGAGTTCCGCATTGGGTTCTCTGCTGACAGGGAGCCTGCTGCTTCCTCAGCCTCTGCCTCTCTTTCATTCTCTCTATAAATAAATAAATAAATATCTTTTAAAAAATAAATAAAATATAAATCAAATTATGTTACTAGTAATTGTTAATGTATAAGGTAAGAATAGTTGTCTGGCTCCACTGTGGGATCTACTTTTCCTCATTTTACAGATAAGGAAATTGAACCTCAGAGAAAAGAATGGATTTATCCAAAGCCATACGGTGGAAGGGTCTGGATTTGAAAGGACAAGTGCAAGATTCCAATTATCCGCCAATCTCACCAAGGGAAAATCAAGCTTCAGGGAAAGAGCAAGACGAGTGTGACTACACAGGTGAGCGGGATGAGCTTCAAGAAAGATGCTCAGAGGTCTTGGAGAAGCTCCAAAGCACAGATTTGATAACGCGGATACTCTTTGCCTCTCTGCTGGAGCACTCAAGCGCCAGCGGCAGAGAGGCCTGAGCCAGGCACAGCTGGATGGAAACTTAGTCCCCGCCTAGCAACAGCCTCTGCATCCTTAGCAACCTGGGAGGAAGCTGCTGAAGGAGCCAGTGCAGTGATTCGCCTGACTCCGGAGCTCCTATCGCCTGTCCTGTTCCCCGCAGGCCACCGCAGTTCTCGATCCCCAAGAGTACCCCTGAGCTGCCTGGGTGGGGAAACGCTTGCCTCAGCAGTAATGCCAAGTCCCCTGTTCTATCTCAGGAAAGGGCTCAGGACTGATGCACAACTGCTGGGCAGAGAGGGTACCCCACTGTCAGAAATTGTGGTTCCTAATATTTCCAGACAACTTCAAAGAGGCTGCAGGTCCCGCTGGAGAGGGCTACCCACTCAGAGCACGTCTTTCTTTCCTGTAGACCACATACTAAGTGAAGCTGGAGTCCAGGGAAAAGCGCTGGTCTACCTCAGACCTGGGCACTAGAAATGGGTCTAGTCATACTTGCTGTGTGAGTTTGGTCAAATGATACACCTCTCTTGGTCTTTGCTTACCAATCTGTAAAGCATTTGGATTAGAATGGTCTCTGAAGAGCTTTCAGTCTGGGAAAGTCTCTGAAAGAGAGTGATCAGCCTGGGGCCAGGTTTATAGAACTTCTAAGTTGTCCTTGGCCTTAGACCTGTATAAGCACATAGTATTTATCTAGTACAGGATCTCAACTTCAGATTCACCAGATTATTGCAGAAACACACAGCAACAATAACAACAAAAATCCCTCTTTCCTATGCACAGCACTCCTTCAGATGCAATCTTATTGGATTCACCCTAAATCCCAGAAAGGAGAACTGGAATTATCCCAGTTTTGTAAGCAGGGAGACTGAGCAGTGAGAGCTGAATATAAGATCTTCATATAACCCAATAAAGCCCTGGTTTCCTCTCTGACTTCATGGGAATCCTATGTGGCGTCAGGAAGGTAGCATCTCCAAATGACTCAGTAGACCTGTTTTGCAGATCTCTTGAGTGAGATTCCCAATTCTGCTCATTGCTGATTCTATGCTATTGAGTAAGAGACATAACTACATTATGCCTGTTCCCTCAACTGTAAATCAAGAATGATAATAGTAGTTAAGAATATCTTATTATGCCTTTATTAAGAATGTCAAGTGAGATAACATAGGTAAAGCATTTGGTCCTGCTATTGTTTTTGTTAATATGGACAAGGATGCTAAACCAACTAATGGGAAATCAAGAGGAAGAAAGATTTACTTATTTTCCAACCCAAGTATTTGAAAGGGCTTTGAGAAGAAGCATGCCTTCCATTTGGGAGACTCCCCCTGGATCAGAAGCAATGCATGAGACCCCAACTATTTATTTTTAAGGATAAAAAAATGTGGTGAAAATCATTGGAAGTAAACACTTTCGGTGCCTTCTGGAGAAGCCAAAGATGTAAGTTTACTGTTTGACAAATATCTGCTTCACTGGGAAGATAATGAAGTCTGGGTCTTTTTTTCTTAATCTAGAAATTTACATTTTTAAAATGTTGTCCATGGGAAATTAAGTCATTAAGAAGTAACAGTAGAAATAAAATAGTGTTGATAACTTCCATGAGCCTTGTTTTCCTGATATTTTTCATCTTTTTAATTCCCCTTACTCTTTAATTACTTAGGCAGTTTTCTCAAATTGATGAGGAATATGAACATTGAGACATTTATAACTATTAATGAGGTATTGCTGCAGCTTCTCATCACGTTTGTAATCTCCTATAGTAGGAATTTGGAGGGGAGAGGGGGAAATAGTGTTAGTCAATTTTTATGGATTAAAGGAGTGGGATTAATAATGAATCATAAATTATAAGATTTTTCACTTAAGATTCTATACTCCTCCAAGTGAGGGCTTCTCAGAGCATAGCTAAAAGGTCTTTCTTCTCTTCAGGCTCATCACAGTCATATTTGAGGGAGCACACTCAGGTATCTCTAAAATTCTCCAGATACTTGGCACAGAAGAGTATGACTAGGTCTCTCTTCCAGCATTTTGGTGGTTCACAAAAGAAAAGGAAGGCACCAGACCTATCTTTCATGTAGTAGCCATTCCATTAGTAGCAGCAGTCAATAGCTTTTTCCACCTGAGATTATTTCCATAGCTTCTGCCTTTATTTCAGAAACCCACAGACCAAACAAATAGACAAGCAGAAAAGATCTGGCCTCACAGAACATAGGTGCAGAGAGTAGTGGATATCAAACCTGGCTGTCATCAGAAATATCCAGAAAATCCTTTAAGAATAAGGAGTTGGGGTCCAACCCAAGACCTACTAAATCAGAATCTCTGAAGATAAGGCCATCCAGAACACTGCTGGGGAGCACAAGCTTAGCAGGGGAAGTTGGTTTAACTCTCCACCAACACTGTTGTCAGACTAGAGAAATTCAAAAGTGAGTGCTGTAATGAATTAGTAATGTCTGTCCTGACACAGGAAGTGAGTTTTGCAGCCCATGAGTCCTGCATCTGAGATATCTATAGAGCTGACAGATATGGACTTGAATTCTGGTTCTGTGCCTTCCTGGCCTTTTGACATTGAGACAATTAATCTCTCTGGCCTCAGATCCTACCATCTCTTAAGTAAGGCTAAAACTCATATACCCAGTAGGGTTGTTGTGAAGACCAAATGAGAAAAAGTATGCAAAACCCCTTTTCAGTGCCTAGTAGTATATGCAACATGCTCAATCCATGATTCTATTATTATGATTGAAGCATATCTTTCCAGGGATGTAAGATATTTAATAAAAAAATCAAATCTCATTCTATGGAATGCTTGCCATCCCTTTTATACTCTGTCTGGGATGCAGTCTACCTCTGTGTTGTAGATGAGAAAACGAAGATGCTGTGATATAACCTTATAATAATCATAATTATAATAATAAGATCTTCCACCAAAGGCCCATGGTTCGTGAGGAACGTACTAGGATCTGTGTGGATGCTCTGCTCAGCTCTCCTCCCATCCAGAAGCTGACATTGCTACTAGACTAATTCCATTCCCATCCAGGGTTCTTTGTTTAGCCTATTTGTTCCAAATCCCTCCCCCCTTTTTTTCCTAAGAGTATCAGAATCTAATGTTCCTAAAGAGTTTGCTGGGGGAGGATCCTTGTCCTTTTAAATATGGAAGGAAAAATTCCCTCTGTCTTATAAAAAAAAGTGCCTTTTATTTTTTATATTCTTTAAATTTTACAATCTAAGAAATAAAAGAGTACATTAGATTAGATACATAAATTGTGAAATAAAAGGCATAGTTCTATTTCTTCTGTGATAATGGTAAAAAAAAAAAGTTTAAAAAAATATCAAGATAGGTTGCTTTGCTTCTGTTTTCTCTGGGCTTGATGTTGCTATTGCTGGAACGACATAGGACCCCTGACATGCTTTGATAAATAGTTCTGTAGGGTTCAAAAACAAATGATTCTCAAAAGGGTTCTTATTGCCGAGGTAAGAACAGACCCACCACTATCATGTCATGTGTGTCCCAAAATCTGTCTCGGAACCATTTTAGTTGGGCTTTCTCTGTAGTTTTCAGCCTGAGCCTCAAAAAGGCTTTTTCTATGGGTTGAATCTGTTGAGTCCATTAGTAAAATATCTATGTATGAAACATTAGTGAGGCTTTTTCTGCCCGAGGTGGCTCAAATTCATTCTTAAGGAACTGAGAACATAATCTTTCAAAATGTCAATAAGACCATTTTATGCCTCACCTCCCACCCCAGCTCCTACAACACAAATGCCCAGCACACCAGAGTTTGTGGGATATAATCCATATGGTCATCTTGTCTGCAACAACTAGAGGCTGGGAGGGAACCTGGACATCAACAGTCAGGTCATGGCATCTTCTGGTATTATGATTCCAAACCCCCACAAACTACCAGATGAGCCACTGATGGCCTACATGAGGTACAGCAGAAAGGTCTGGGATCAAGTAAAATCTTCCAACCCTGATCTAAAGTTGTGGGAAATTGGCAAGATTATTGGTGGCATGTGACAAGATCTCACTGATGAAGAAAAAGAATATTTAAGTGAAGATGAAGCAGAAAAGAGAGAGTACAATGAATCTATGAAGGGCTATCATAATCTCCCTGCATACGTTGCTTACATAAATGCAAAAAGTCATACAGAAGCTGCTTTAGAGGAAGAAAGTCAACAGAGACTCTTGCATGAGGAAAAGAGAAGCTTACATGAGCATCCAGCCTGCCGAAGATCCAGATGGCTATGATGATGACTTTTCACTGAAGCATACGGCTACCACCCGTTTCCAGAGAAACCACCACCTCATCAGTGAAATCTGTAGTGAGAGGGTAGAGCCAGACGTTCTGTCAGTTGTCACAACAGCTAGTAGGCAGGTCCTTAAACAATGGGTTCAGTATTTAATGGTTCATCAGTGAAAACTAGAAGCTGAACTTCTTTAAATGGACGAGCGACCACCAGAAAAAGAGGAAATTTCTGGAAAGCACAGATTCATTTAACGATGAACTTAAATGGTTGTATGGTTTGAAGTGGAATGGATATGGAAAAAAATTGTCACTGAAATTGCATAGGAAGAGGAACGGGCTGGTGAAATAAAGGAGGAAAGGGAGAAAGAGGCCACAGAGCAAACTGAATGCAGTCAGCATGGTTCCTGAGGGAGAGCAAGCTGTGAGTAAGACCTAGGAGGAGAAAGACCAACAAGAGGAAGCCTGGGTGGCTCAGTGAGTTAAGCCTCTGCCTTCCACTCAGGTCATGATTTCTGGGTCCTGGGATCGAGCCGCACCTCAGGCTCTCTGCCCAGCAGGGAGCCTGCTTCCCCCTCTCTCTCTGCCTGCCTCTCTGCCAACTTGTGATCTCTCTCTTTCTCTGTCAAATAAATAAATAAAAATCTTAAAAAAAAAAAAACCAAAAAACCAACAAGAGCATCCCAGTGGAGACAGAGAAGACACACCTTGAAGAAGCACCAGAAAGACAACAGAATGGTGAAGAAGAAGACACATCTACTCCTGATGACAAGGAGAGCAGGCAGGAGGGGGTGAACAGTATGGCTGAGGAAGGGACCTGTGAGAGTAGCACTGGCTTAGAGAACAACAGTGGAACAGCGGAGGAACCCAACAGACCCCACCCCAGAAGATGAGAAGAAAGAATAAATGTTGCCTTGTTTGATGTGTTCTAAGTACTTGTTTAAATGAAAAAAAAAATGGTTTTTGAGTTTTTAAAAAAAGGAAACATAAGTGAAAGCAAAAAAAAAAAAAAAAAAAGGAAAAAGTCTCTAAAAAGAAAAATCACAAATGAATAATGGATGAAAAACAGAAATCTTCCCATCTAACCACATTTAGTTCATACTTCCCATAGGATATTTGGAGAGGATGGAATAGGATGGCAGACCTGAATGTGACCTTCATGGTGTCAGTGAGGGTATTAATTTGCTAGGGCTGCTGTATCAAAGCTCCACACATGGGGTGACTTAGACCACACAGAAATGTATTGCTTCACAGTTCTGCAGGTGAAAAGTCTGAAGTCAAGGAGTTGGTAGAGCTGTGCTCCCTCTGCAGCTGCCCAGGAAGGAGAGGTTATAGGTCTCTCTCCCTCCTTCTGATAGTTTTGTGCCTCGTGGCAGCATAACTCTAAAATTCATATGGCAGTCTCTCTGTATCTGTGCCTATGAGCAAATTTCCCTTTCTATAAGAACACCAGTCAGTTGGTTCGGGGGTCCATCCTATTCTAGTATGACCTCAATTTAACTAATTATATCTGCAATCACCTTATTTCCAAATAAGGTCATATTCTGAGGCCCATGGGGTTAGGACTTCAAAATATGAATTTTAGGGTTCAATTTAGCCCATAACAACTAATCTCCCATTTTACAGATGGAACAACTGTGAACTCTATTGGGCCTAAAGGGAGGCCAGTTACTAAGAACTAAGACTGGAGTCAAGCTCCTTTCCTCTTTTCTTAATTTAGCCTGTACAGTTATTGACAGATGAAAGGAAAATACTCAATACCCATTTAGTAGTCAAGTTCTTTACAAAGGAGATCAATCTCCAGGTTATAAAGAGTGAAACAAGTGTACCTGAGATTCATGACCATCATTTGCCTCTCAGATAACTCCACCAGACTTCCAACCTGCTCTTTCTCTCTTTCTCTAATCCACTTTATAAAGGCGTGCTCCCTAGAGGGTAACCTATGGACCACCAGCATCAGCCTCACCTGGGAGTTGGCTAGATGCAGATTCACAATCTGCATTTTTGTTAATTCCCAAGTGACTCCTGTGTAACATTCCAATTTGAGACGCCCACTTCTCAACTATGGCCAGCATCGTCTTCCTAAAACACAGATCTAATGAGATGCCACCACCTCTAGGCACAGATTTACCCCTCCCTCTCCCTCATAGGTTTCCACAGCACTGTTAAGGGACTGTTATACTCTGTGACAATTTCCTATGCATTTCTGGCTCCTCCATTGGACTGTAAATCCCGTGTGCACAACTGCACCCCAGCACTGAGTACAAAATCTGATACATATTGAGAGCCTAATAAATGAACTAGAGCATGATGGATGCCAAGAAAAATAAAGATCTAGAAAGACAATACATAGTTGCTTTCAATCCAAGTCTAAAGGCCCAGGTTGCTAAAGTTGCATGCAGATGTTACCAGGGGACCCTGAGGAGTCATCTTTGATGATAGCTCATGGAAAGCAAGATAATACCAACTGAAAGGAGACAAATATTCCCATTTTCTAAAAGGAGATAAAAGTAGGTAATAAAACCACAAAACTAGAAGCTTGTGGGCAATCCCTGGCAAAACTGCAGGCCAAAGAATTAAATATATTCATTGTGAAAACAAAAACAAAAGTGATGGACACTAAGGTTGGCAACACGTTGACTAAAACCAGATTATGCTAACACGGTGGTGACTGAACAATTGATGTCAACATTCTGTGTTAGAGGCGGAGAGGCTGAGAGGATTGGTGTGGGGCCCTGTTTTTAGTCATTTTTAATCCATAACTGAAACCACTTCAGTAAACATGTAGGTTTACTTAGAGGAATGCTGAAAAGCCTTGGCAGGAAAATGAGCTAAAACCAAAAAAAAAAAATGAAATCAACGGAGATATATGCAAAGTCTGTCCTCAGGTAAGAGTGCATGTAAATGATCATATGGAATAAAAGTTTGGGTTTCACTTGCTGCAAAAGACTAGAAAATCTATCTGTCGGTCTCTGTTTCCAATTCCTGGCATGGAGCTCTTAGAACCCTTGCAGTTTCCCAAGAGATAAGAGCACCAGGTGCATCTTTTGTCCTAATATTTGGTCTTTAACCCTGGTTCCTGACACAAAGCCCCTAAATACCTTGGAATTTCCTGTCTCTACTCCCCTGAGGATGGAGAGCTCTGGAGAGTTAAGGATGGAGGCTGGTCACCAGAAAGACCAAGCCACGATTACCAACTTAGAACTTTCAGCTCTACCCTCTACCCTCTGGAAAGGGGAGAGGGGCTGGAGATTGAGTTAATGATTAAGCATAACTACATGATGAAGCCTCCCTAAAAATCTCAACTGTATGAGGTTCAGAGAGTTTCCAGATTGCTGAACACAATCTGGAGGGTGGTGTGCCTGGAGGGGCTGAGAGGGTGGTGTGCCTGGAGGGGCCATAGATGCTCCACACCCCTTCCCACATACCTTGCCCTATGCATCTCTTCCATTTGGCTATTCCTAAATTATATTCCTTTATAATATTCAGTAATCTGGTAAGTAAACTGTTCTGAGTTCTGGGAGCTGCTCTAGCAGATTCATCAAACCCAGGGTGGGGTTGTGAGAATCCTATTTTATAGTGGGTCTATCAGAACTACAGGTAACAATCTAGACTTGTGACTGATGTCTGAAAGGGGTGGGACAGACTTGTAGGATGGAGCCCTGAACCTGTGGGGTCTGTGCTAAATTAGGTAGATAGCTACAGAATTTAATTGAATTGTAAGGATACCCAGCCAGTGTTGAAGAATTGTTTGGTATGGGGAAACCCACACACATTTGGTGACTGGCTGTATGTGGTAGTCGTAGAGAGTAGAGGATAAAATGGAGTGTTTTTTCCTTTACATTTCTGTTTGTGCTCAGCATGAGCCGAGAGCATCCACAGAGAAGGATGCGGGTGGCCCAATTATTCAGAATTGGGTACATCCCCTGTGCAATACTGCATCTCCATTTGCATGCATGCCATAATTTAGAAGGGATCCTGCCACACTAGAAGTGTGGATGCTAAAGGTATAGCATGATAGAAGATCCAGGGTATAAATTGTGGCATAGGGGAACATTTACAGAATCTGGGGATTGAGTTGCTAAATAAAAAAGGAATTGGATCCATTTCAAGAAATTCCTGTGAGTAGAGATGCTTCCAGTGAATAAAGCTGGCTTCTCTAGTTCCTTCCAGTGCCAAGACTCAATGACCCAAAGCACTTCATTCTAGTTACACTGCTGTTGGTATAGTATTGTCATGTACAGAAGAAGTGGGTTGCAAATTTTTATAGGAAAGGGTAGCAAATACTTGTAATAATATGTGTTGATATTGATAGCCTAGAAATATAAAATTTTGGTATTTTCCCACATGACTATCCTGGAGCCTGTCATTTTTTGGTCCCTCAAAGCCCTTCATATTAATACATTATTGTTTCCCTTTCTTGAACTTTTTAAAAGCACTAATGTTAACAGTTTTATAAATTAATGCATATATGGAATTCCATCATCATTCCTTCCAAAAGCATTAATTGAGCACCTACTGAGTGCCAAGCCTTAGGAATACAGCAGTATACCTAAACTTCTAAATGATATATCTAAACTTCTAAAACCTAAACTTCTAATGATGGGAGACAACATAGCAGACATATGAATAATGACTGTTTAACTGAGCATAGTGCCATGAAGAAAAATAGAGGAGGATCATAAAGGGATGTTGAGTCACAAAAGGTGCTCCCAGAAGGCCTCTGAGCAAGTTATTAGTTAGCAGTGAGCTGGCTAAGATTGGCCCTAATTTATCCAGGTGGGCATGGTTCACCAGATTCCAACTTCCCATATAACTAGCAGTTCTAGTTTCTTCTTCCTGCTCCTGTCTCATAAGAAGAGGCTGCAACTTCCCACAGCCCCAAGTTCTTTAAATACTAGACATCTGGCTTTCCTAGCAACTGCTGTACACAGCACCTGCTACAAACAGCACCTAAATTGACCACCTAGAGCCCAAACAGATTTTTTTGTACAAGGCTGCCTTATGCTCACTTCATAAAAAGTGAGACTGTGTGGTTTTCCAGAAGCACAGTACTCAGAGATCAGGGCACCCATGTAGCCACCACTATCCTGCCCTGGAGGTTCACCCTGTCCCAAGTGACACCACAGGTGTTCACCATGATCCTGGTAGAAAGTGAACCATGAAGATCTCTGGAGAAAGAGCATTGTGGGCAAAGGGAACAGTGAATAGAAAGCCTTTGTGACATTTAAGAAGGAGCAAGGAAGCTAGTGTTGGTACAGCCGAGTGCACAAAGCGGGAGCGGGTAGAGAATGAGGTCAGAGAGGCCAGCAGGACTCAGGTCACGGGCTATGTGGACCATGGTAGGAACTTAGAATTTGTTCTATGTAGAGTGGGAAGCCATTGGGAAATTGGGAGCACCATAAAGAATAGTTCTGGCTGCTGTGTGGAGGACAAGTTGGAAGAGACATGAGTAAAGAGAGAGAGATCATTTAGGGAGTCATGATGGTAATCTATGCAGGAGATTGTAGCAATGACCAATTATAACCTCTATGTAAAACCTGGATAAACATTTGTGATTTATTCTTTTTTGAAAAGAAATAACTGATCATAATGCCTTATCTTTTTTATTGCTTTTCTTGCTATATAATCTACATACTTTAATATCCATGGACTCAATCTTTCCTTAAAACAGAGCAACATCAGGGCACATACTATTATATCCATTTTCACAAGTCCACAGTGATGGAGTATTATGTTAAAATCATACGTCTCATGCCTTTTTACTGCAGAAAGCTGTTTCTTTATAATCTCCTACAAAGGGTTGCAAGACATAGGCATGAAACCTACAATAAGAGTATATGGCAGTACGTAAATGAATGCCAAATCAGTGTTGTAAAAAAAAAAAAAAAATAGGTCCCCATTAATCCTAACTATTGAGACTATGAAATAAAAGTTGTAATTTTACCATTTGAAATCCTATATTTTAAAAAATAGAATAAAAAGTAAACAGAAAAAACAAAACACTATTTACAAGATTATGACAGGGAAAAATTAATCCTCTTAAATGCGTGAGGTACTCCTGCAAATCAGTAGGAAAAGGAAGAGCAGCCCAATTTCACAAAGTGACAGATCTATGTGGGCAATTCACAAAAGAAGAAATAAAAATGAACACTAGATACGTGTGTGTGATGGGGTGGGGGAGATTCAATCTGAGACTAAAAAAAAAAAAATTAAACAGCAACTAGTCATTATTTTTACCAATAAAATCAGAAATATTTTTGTAGTGGAGATATCCAGGGTTGACGAGAATTTAGGAAAAAAGTACTCGTATGCCATTGGCTTTTTTTTTTTTTAAAGATTTTTATTTATTTATTTGACAGAGAGAGAGAGGGATCACAAGTAGGCAGGGAGACGGGCAGAGAGAGAGAGGAAGAGAGAGCAGGAAGAGAGAGAGGGGAAGTTGGCTCCCCACTGAGCAGAGCCCAATGTGGGGCTCAATCCCAGGACCCCAAGATCATGACCTGAGTCGAAGGCAGAGGCTTAACCCACTGAGCCACCCATGCATACCGCTATCAGCTTTTAAGTATATTTATTAAAAGCCTTAAAAGTACATGTAGTTTGTGATGAACACTGGGAGTTGTACCTAAAGTGATGAATCGCTAAATCCTACTGAAACCGATATCACACTATATGTTAACTAACTAGAATTTAAATAAAATCCTTAAATAAGTGTATGTACTATGGCATAAAACAGCTCTATCCATGAACCACTTCTGTAGAAACAATTATAGATGGATATATAGTTTGGTTTCAAAAATTTACATAATAATGTACAAATCCGCTAGTAGGAAATAGATGACCTAATTCAGAGGAGGATGATTCAGAAAGAGTTTGTTTATAAGAGTAAGAGAAATGCACGAATATAGCAGGAACTGTGGACCAGCAGAGGCAAAGTTGGACAGCCCCCTGCAATGTTGTCGAAGAGGGACACTCTGTAGAGGGACCCTCTGTAGCTCAGGCTGCTTAGAGAAATGTAGTGACCTTTGAGCAAGAAACACAAGAAGTTTAAGGCAATGTTGCACAACAGAGCCATCTTCTGCCAGGGCTACACATTGGCCAAAACCAGCCAGAATCAGAAGGCATGAGAGGAGATCTTTAGTCTACACAGATCAGCTTTCTGGGGTAAGGAAGACTGCAGGGAGCTAACACAAGGAACATGTCCAACAGGGAAGCAATATTTAAATGAGTAACATTGGGGCAACAGTAAATGTTCAACAAAATAGGACTAGTTAAATTAACTCTTGTATCTGCATGCAATGAAACACTAGTTACACATATAGAATGTTCTCACAGAGACTAAGTATCGATGTGTAAGGATATCGGCATTTTATGGTGGACTGGAAATTCTTTTAAAAGATTATAAAATGGTATAATTCTAGTTTGGTTTAAAAGCAAAACAAAACAAGTTCTTGTGTGTCTAGGTAGAAATTTTCTATAATGAAATAATGTAACACCTTGCCACATTTAATTTAACCACTTATAATTTTGGGAAATCACAGATTTATATTTACATAGTACACTTTTTTTAGAACTTAATTTTTTTAGAGCAGTTTTAGATCCACAGCAAACTTGAGAGGAAGGTACAGAGATACCACATACACGCTTTGTCTGGATTTTTGCATCATCTCCTCGATTATCTGCAGCCCCCACTGAAGTGATACATTTGTTACCTTTGAAGAACTCACATTGACACAGCATGATCCCCTGAAGTCTATAGTTTACATTAGGGTTCATTCCTGGGGTCCTTCATGCTAAGGTTTGGGGCAAATGTATAGTAGTAAGTATCCATCAACATAGTAGCATACAAAGTATTTTCCCTGCCCTAAAAATTCTGTGCTTCATCTATTCATCTCTTTCCTCCTTCCCTATAGCATGCTTTTTAATTCAATAATATCCCGATACCCCTAGTCCAACCTAATTAAACAAAGTAAAATAGCAATAATTATTACTCCCATTCCCATAGACCATGTGGATGTATCCAGAGGGTAGTTTATGGAAAGAACTCTTTGTGCTACATCCTCTCACAATATGGACAGAAGTCCTGGCTCAGAAATTGTGCCTTAAAGCACTGAGATAATTGGGGGAAAGGTAAGCCAGTTGCACAATCACTTTGCTTAGAGTAGCAAAAGCAGAACAGGCTAGACTGCTGTGCAAAGGACATTAAATTTCAAGCTGATAAAGACTGGCTCAAAGATTTAAAGGCAGCACTGTCTGCAAAACTCTTGGGTATAGGCTACCTGAGGACATCATGATGAGATGATGTTTGGTTTTTTTGTTTTTGTTTTTTTCCTGTAAAATGAAGGAAACAGATTCTGAAGAATTGTGCTTAATCAGAGCAGGTTTTGATACTGATTAACCTGCGTTGGTTTTTAAAGAGAGTGACTTCTAGAACTCCTATTCACGGTTACTCGTAAAATACAAGGTGGTCAGTTAGGTTACATCATCTCTTTTTATCTATTTAAATAAATTTTCCTCAGTTCTTATGTACTACAAAATTTTGATCTTTTAAACTTTAGTTTTGCCTATCAATAAAGAAAGTTCCAAAATTCCAGTGGCTTTCTTATACACTTACAATGAAAATACAGAAAGGGAAATTAGAGAATGGATTCCATTTACTATAGCACCAAGAACCATAAGATACCTGGGAATAAACCTAACCAAAGAGGGAAAGGATCTATATTCGAGGAACTACAGAACACTCATGAAAGAAATTGAAGAAGACCCCAAAAGATGGAATACCCTTCCATGCTCTTGGATCGAAAGAATAAACATTGTTAAAATGTCTATACTGCCTAGAGCAATCTATACTTTTAATGCCATTCCGATCAAAATTCCACCAGTATTCTTCAAAGAGCTGGAGAAAATAACCCAAAAATTTGTATGGAATCAGAAGGGACCCTGAATCACTAAGGAAATGTTGAAAAACAAAAATAAAACTGAGGGCATCACGCTACTTGATTTCAAGCTTTACTACAAAGCTGTAATCACCAAGACAGCATGGTACTGGCATAAAAACAGACACATAGACCAGTGGAACAGAGTAGAGAGCCCAGATATGGACCCTCAACTCTATGGTCAGATAATCTTCAACAAAGCAGGAAAAAATATACAGTGGAAAAAAGACAGTCTCTTCAATAAATGGTGCTGGGAAAACTGGGCAGCTATATGTAGAAGAATGAAACTCGACCATTCTCTTACATCGCACACAAAGATAAACTCAAAATGGATAAAAGACCTCAATGTGAGACAGGAATCCATCAGAATCCTAGAGGAGAACATAGGCAGTAATCTCTTCGATATCAGCCACAGCAACTTCTTTCAAGATATGTCTCCAAAAGCAAAGGAAACAAAAGCGAAAATAAACTTTTGGGACTTCATCAAAATCAAAAGCTTCTGCACAGCAAAGGAAACAGTCAACAAAACAAAGAGGCAACCCATGGAATGGGAGAAGATATTTGCAAATGACTGTACAGACAAAAGGTTGATATCCAGCATCTATAATGAACTCCTCAAACTCAACACACACAAAACAGACAAGCATATCAAAAAATGGGCAGAAGATATGAACAGACACTTTTCCAATGAAGACATACAAATGGCTATCAGACACATGAAAAAAATTTTCATCATCACTAGCCATCAGGGAGATTCAAATTAAAACTACATTGAGATATCACCTTACACCAGTTAGAATGGCCAAAATTAACAAGACAGGAAACAACATGTGTTGGAGAGGATGTGGAGAAAGGGGAACCCTCTTACACTGTTGGTGGGAATGCAAGTTGGTGCAGCCTCTTTGGAGAATAGTGTGGAGATTCCTCAAGAAATTAAAAATAGAACTTCCTTATGACCCTGCAATTGCAATACTGGGTATTTACCCCAAAGATACAGATGTAGTGAAAGTTCCAATATTCCAAATGAAAGAGCACTCCTTTTGAACTCAGGTGATGCGAGAGGTGTTTAAAAGGAGACAGCACTCTACTTTATGACTAACATAAAATTATCATTTGTCAAAGGCTGAGAGAGGCTCTGTGCTAAATATTTTATATATCATATTTTGATAAGAATTATTTTTCTAACATCACAGAGGAGAAATTAAAAATTAGAGATGTGAAATAAATTGCCAAAGTGAAATGACATTTGGAGCTAGGATTCAGAATCAGGTCCATGAGACAGATAGTCCATGTCTTCAACTTCTATACTAATAGTGATTATAATTATGGGCAAATTTTGCACAATTATGGAAAAGATTTCTTTTTCTTTCTCTATGCTGTTCTTTCTCAAACTTTAGTGTACACAGGAATCATTTGACATGTTTGCTAAGAATACACATTTATTTGTCCTGTTTTCAGAAATTCTAACTCAGTGAGTTTGGTGTTATCCAAGTTTGTGTTTTATTATCCAGCACCCTGCATGATTATGACCCCCTTGGGTGGTCTGAGGTTCAAAGGTTAGAAATCACTGTCACTTTCTCCAAGTCCAAGCTCTTCATCCAATCTGGAGTATTTTTCTACCTCTCATTTCCTCTTTCAACTACATTTTATATGTCAGTTCCTTGGTGAAAGAAGATTCCAAAGTGAAGTAAGCATTTCTAAGAGAATCATTCACGGAGGGGAGAATATTGAGGAAGCAAGGCCTGTGCACTGTCTCCTGTTTCAATTTTTGGACTTTTGACTTTTGTCATTTGCAACTTGACAATTGCATCTCCACCACCTCTTGAGACACATCTTTCACCTTTGGACTAAAACCATACAATGTAATATCTATCAACTAAATAGCCACTGTCTATTAGTTTAACTCTGTCAGCACCGATCATAATTCCTTCAAAACAAGCTATATAATCTCGAGGCTTTTGCCTTTTTAAGCTTGCACTTCCCACTTGCAATTTGAAGCACACTTTCAATTTTGGTCAACCCTGTGTCTCTGAGATTGCAGTCCCTCAAGACCCCACACCAATGTTTTTGCCTGCTTTCTAGACTTTTCCCCTTGGCCAACACCTTCATAGAAACATTTCCATCCTCTTTAAGCAGATTTGGTTTGAAATTCCTCTATGATCTTTTTACATCCTCTATTTTTTTTTCAGGTATCACACTATTTTTTCATAAACTTGAAGACAAAATAGTCCATTGGATGCCAATACAACATTGACCAATAAAGTAGTAATGCACCGCTGAAGGACAAGTCAGATAGAAGGAAATATCCATGGTGTAAATATATGTCTAATGCTGTAGAACTGCGTGATTAAGTGAAGAAAGAAGGACGCAAGGGAGTAGGTGTGCTGGGGTATCACTTTCTATGAGCTAAAAGTACTTCCTACCAAAGAACAATTGTTGATTGGATGGGTTGCTAATTCTGTGTATAAAATAACCCTTTTATTTTATTCTTCCCTGAAAAAGTATACTTTGGTTATTTTCATTGATTTCAGAATTTGGCTCAGTGTTTTAAGGAAAGAAATGAGATACACTGTAAATATCTTTGGGAACATAATGAATTCCTTGCGCCTGGGAAGTTTACAAACCAAAGTTGAATGTCAGCCACTTACGTGTTCCAGAAGGGGACTTTAAGTCTAGCTGGGAAGATAGACTAGATGGCTTTATATATGTTTTCTTTATTAACACTAAAAGAGGATAAAAATCCTATTGTTTAAAACAGACAGTCTGTATATTATGGGTATAAAATTGAGGAGTAATGCGGAGGAAGGGGCATATGCTTTAGATCCACACAGATCTAGCTGTGAATCCAAGATCTCTACTTGCAAGGTGGCCTTGAGTAATGTACTTAACCTCTCTGACCGTCCATTTTATCATCGGCAGAATATAGTAATATCTACTTTTCAGTATTATTAGGATAACATGAAAGAATTTATGTAAATTTATATGTGGTATCTGACACAGAAAAGCACTTAAAATGTTAGCTCATATAGTTCATTGATGAAGAGATGATTCTGGTATAGGTTTGGGAGTTAAAGTACTTTAAAAATCTTTCTGAAGACTAAATTTCTATGATAATAATATATGGTATGGCTCTCTGGAATTAAAAAAAGAAGAAGAAGAAAAAGAAGAAGAAGGAGAAGAAGGGGAAAATAAAAGCCTCACACTTCATCACAATAACATTTGCTACATTAACACAGACTTCACATTTCAGCTTCCCCATGGAGTTTGGTGAGAGTTTCAGCTGCGCTCCCCTCCCCAGTCCCATTTTATATTTTTATTTGGTTGTTGTCTTTTTCAAAAAGGAAAGTCTGGCTGTGTTGATTATCTGCTATTACTTCCAAATAAGAACATGCTTTCATTTACTGAAATTAGATCCCCATTCACTGTGTTGGCACGCTCAGGACTGTCTTCTCCAGAGGGTTGGAGGCCTGTTAGATGGCGCACAGTTGGAAATCGGTGGCACTGAGTCGCTGCCAAGGCTGGCAGACCTTTAAGATGGCATCTGGTGACCTTTTTGCTGAGCCCCCCGGGTCCTCCATTTGAGATTTGATGTTCTCGGCAGGGGTGTAATCCAAATCAAATGTGAGATCTGGTGAGTTGGAGTCACAGGGGAGGTGGGCCTTCAGGCAGATGATGCTACCAGACGCCCTTGCAATGTTTCTTTCTAACCGTGAGCCTCTGAGCTGTGGTAGAGGGTGGCACTGTAGGGCTGGTTTGCAGGAAGAGCCCAGTGTGACAGGAGACAACGGAACAGTTTTCGCCTCATTTATTTATCATCCAGCAGTACAGTAATCCTCTCTAATTGCTGTAGTTCTGGGATGACACTAAACTCTTCACAGCATCCAGAAGTGCAGCAGCTGAGGTCAGAAGTCCCTATGAAGAAGCTAGTTCTGCCTTGCTTCCAAGAGAGTGTTGGTGGCATTTTTTTTTCTTTCTTCTGAAATGGCAAACTCCTATTTCCAGTACCTCAGGTAGATAGTACACAAGTCTAGAAGAAAGAGCTAGGAGTGTGTGAAAAGCATAACAACCAACGCATATTGACACATTGTTTGTGCTAACAGGCACATGCCATTTCTCAGTTGGGGAGGCATTTCATGATAATTTTAAAGTGCTATGTATGTTGTATTTTGTTTTTTGATTTTTGTTTTTTTAAACCAGCTTTTACTTTGAACATATTTAACAGGTTATTTTTGGTTTTACATCTCCTGTGACTGTTTTAAAAGGCAGGCAGATACATTTCACGTTTCTTGGGCAATTCTATCCTGAGACTGTGCACAAAAGGATTCCACGGTGATTAAAGCAAAGTTGATCGCCTTCAGCCTGAGGAGTTAACTCTCAGCCCCAAACCCATCTTTGCTTTTAAATTTGCACTTCCTCCTCCTCTCCCTTCTGCTCCTCATATAATATAAACATCCATGGATTCTCTCTGGACCCTACTACCACTATGTGGACATCTCGGTGCAGTCAGGCCAACTTAGGTTTAAATTCTGGTTCAAATTCTGAAAAGCCATGTACATTGGACAAACCACATAAACTCTCTGAGTCTTCATTTCTTCATCCTAAAATGAAAGTAATACAAGCACTTACCTAATACAAGTAATACAAGCACTTGATCTGAAGATTAACGAACTAGTAGTGTATGTTGAGTGGCTATAATGGGATTGTCATGTATTTAAATGCTCAGTAATATTATTTTTGCAACCATTGCAAATCATAGTTATTTCTCTTTTATTTATTTACTTACATATTTATGTATGTATTTATTTTTTATTAGAATTCAGTATTATATTATGTTAGTCACCATACTAGTCATCATTAGTTTTTGATATAGTGTTCCATGATTCATTGTTTGTGTATAACACCCAGTGCTCCATGCAATACATGCCCTCCTTAATGCCCATCATCAGGCTCACCCATCCCCCCACCCTCTCCCCTCTGAAACCCTCAGTTTGTTTCTCAGAGTCCACAGTCTCTCTCCTCCTCTGATTTCACCTCCTTCATTTTTCCATTTCCTTCTAATGTCTTCCATGTTATTCCTTATGTTCCGCAAATAAGTGAAACCATATGATAATTGACTTTCTCTGCTTGACTTATTTCACTCAGCATAATCTCCTCCAGCCCCATCCATGCTGATGCAAAAAAGTTGGGTATTCCTCCTTTCTGATGGCTCAGTAATATTCCATTGTGTATATTGACCACATCTTCTTTATCTATTCGTCTGTTAAAGGGCATCTCGGCTCTTTCCACAGTTTGGCTATTGTGAACATTGCTGCTATGGAGATTGGGGCAAATATGGCCCTTCTTTTCACTATATCTGTATCTTTGGGGTAAATAACCAGTAGTGCAATTCCCGGGTAGTGGGGTAGCTATATTTTCAATTTTTTGAGGAACCTCTACACTGTTATTTCTCTTTCCTATGAACTTCAAACAGCACTGATTCTTTGTAATATTCATTTGACATTGATTTATACACTAATTAGGTATGTTTCATATTTATGCAAATTTTATATGAATTTCTTAAAGCATGTTATAACAATATAATATCTATCTATCATATATACACACACATAAAACCACACATATTATATATATAGTCTCAATGAATTTTCACAAAAGTGATACACCCTTGTGACAAACACCAAGATCAAAAAAACAAAAAAACAAAAAACCAGAATAGTACAGATACCATGGAAGGCCCTAGGGCTCCCTTCTGGGCTGTCTATTTCCCTAAAAAGGTAACCACTACATAGAAGCTATCAATCTGACTTCTAGAAGCAAGTTTATACCAGTTGGTGGGGCACCTGGGTGGCTCAGTGGGTTAAGCCTCTGCCTTCAGCCCAGGTCATGAGCTCAGGGTCCTGGGATCAAATCCCGCATCCAGTTCTCTGCTCAGCAGGGAGCCTACTTCTCCCTCCCTCTCTGCCTGACTCTCTGCCTACCTGTGATTTCTGTCTGTTGAATAAGTAAATAAAATATTTTTTAAAAAGTTTATACCAGTTGTTAACTTTATTATTTGTGTTGTTTTGGGACAGCCAAATGAAATTAAATTTCTTGAGGTCAGAGATCATATGTTCTATGTCTTCTCTCATTGCAAGAATTATTTGTTAAATATACACTATTTGTTCTCACATTCCCACCTTGCTCTGTTATCATTTGACTGCACCTGTCTGGCAAATCCCAGCCTGGAATGAGTCTGACTCTCGCCTTCTCCGCATCTCCACAAGGACGTCCAGGCAATCCTAGAGAAGAACATGCATCCTCTCACACTGAAGCCACAAAATTGTGGTCTCTAACCTTCATGGATACTTGTTCTGATCAGCTCTTCTCCACTCGTCATAGTGGTTATCTCAGGCCATCTGAGATATCTCAGTGGTTATCTCACCAACCCCTCTCTCTCCTCTCTTGCAGCTAAACTTCTTCACAGAGATTATAATCCTGGTATTTGGTTTCTTGACTCCCTCTTTCCCCAACCCGCTTCAGTCTGGGGTCCACCTCCATTACCTCACAGAAGCACCTTTGTCAAGACGCTTGTCAGTGTCCTTAAGGCTTAATTCAATGGACATTTTTCAGAACCCACATTTCTTTAGACCCTCTGACACTGCTGACAATGCCCTCTCTCTGGAAACATCCTATCGTACTTTGCGTCCAAGACCCCATACTCCTGATTCCCCTGTACTTTACTGAGAATTTCTTCTAAATCTCCGTTAGGACTCTTCTTCTCTATGTAAACATAGGTGTTCTCAGAGTTCTTTTTTTTTTTTTTAAGACTTTTTTTCTATCTATGCTGCCATGACCAAGAAGATTATTATAAAAAGTATACATACATTCAAATCATTGTCTGTGGTTTGGCTTTTTCAAATCAGTAAATACCAGAGCGACTGTTTTATGCTCAGATAATACTTTTTTTAAATGGATCTTTTCCATTGCATCAGTACTAACGGCTAAAGTTTATAGAATACCTTCTATAGTTATATTGAAATTGACTTTCCTGATTTCAAAATAATATTTTATGTAAAAAATTTAGAATAATAATGTTAAAGATAGTATAGTAATATTCTGAGTTCTACTACCCAGAGAAACTTACTATTTACTTCTGGCATTTTTTTTACACATTTTTCTCACATAAACATATATATATATATTATGCACATGCATCTTACATAGTTGAGATAATTATATTTTTCACTTATTTGTATAACTGGACATGTTTTTGTGTCATTAAAATTATTACTATTTTCGTAGCTTTATAAATTCTATCATATGAACACAAATGAAATGCTCAACATATTCACCTATTACTAAATACTTAGAGTTTGAAATTTTTCTTCTTCTATATTTTTACCCATAAAAAACAATCTTAAATATTGATTTAGTAGGTTAAACCATTACAACTTCCTGACTGACTCTTCAAATGTTTTGTCAGGTCACCCACTATATTAATTATGTTTATTTATATGGCCATTAGCATTTGACTTTCTTACTTCCAAAGACATTTCCTAAATTTAAAATGATGTCTTATATACTTGTTTTGATTTGTGAGTCTTTAGTTATTAAACAAGGTTGAATCTTTTAAAAAATTTAAAAATTGTGCTGTTTAAGACTATACTTTCAGGGATCATTTCTATAGTTCGTTACTAGAGAAGTTTCTCTGAATGTGTAAAAATTGTGCTGTTTATTTGTATCTATTTGAATCATTCCTACAGTTTCTTTTTTCCTTTTCTTTTCTCTATTTAATATTAAACTTAAATGGAGGACTACTGAGAGAAAAAGAAGCCACAGAATGAGAGACACGGAGCAAGACTGCAGCTAGCAAACCCCCTTGACTGGCCAACCCTAAAAATACCCATTAGATTTGTCAGTAAGATATGTGATAACCTGCAAGGTTCATTTTTTACACCGCCATTACTTACCTTAAGGATCTGAGAGGATTTGGATTCTCTTCGTTCCACCATGCTGAGTTACCACTGTTCACACCACGAGACTCATACCTTCTGTTTCTTACGCCAGCCTGGTGTATGCAAGACTGCCCTGTGATTAACAAAGAATAAAACTGTTTCTTCACAGCAAGGAAAATGAGAACTTGAAGGCAGAACTCAAACAGTACTCCAGAAATCCATGAATGGTGGTACAAGGCAGATGAGCACAGACGCCCCAGTTCCTACTCATCCTACTGATCAACAATTCAATCATGACCCAGAGGATAAGGAAGAAAGCAAGGACCCAGAGAACAATCAGAAAACAGAGAACAACCAGAAAGTCCTAAAAGGAGCACTCAGTAGCGGATTTCTGGATAACAAAGGAGTGACGAATACCCAAACTTTCCTTGGTAGTTGACTAGGAAAATTCAGGATTAGGTTGGAAACAGATTCACACCACAGGCTCTTGTTCTATTGGTAATTACTATATTATTCTTAAGATAGACTTGGAATTTGTTTCTTTTAAGTACAAAACTAAATTTTTAGGTCATTTTGTATATTCCATCCTGGTTGACCACCAACCATGTTGGCCAACCTACTCTATCGGTGGCTATCTCAGTGATACTCATACAGCAATCTGAGTAAATGTACATGCAAATTCAGGGTGTGTTGGGTGGGGAAGGTTTGTCTGCTTTAACTTTACAGGAAGAGATCATTTATTTTCAAAATGCAATGCAACCATTCTACATATCAAAAAATTATCAGCCAAAAATCTTGACAGAAATATACATCTCTGTACTCTGTTAAAAATCAACCAAACAATCCACAACAAACTAACATGATAATGATAAATCTATATGATTAGTAATTTGTAATTAAAAGGAAAGAATAGCAGCAATTGAAAACTGGATCCAAATCAAAACAAAACTAATGATTCATTGATAACAAAGTACCATTTCCAAAAATTGCTGAAATTGCAATTAGACAGATACATAGAGTAGGAGTTTTGCAGTGCTGCCAAGCATTAAGTGACAGCCAAATATTTTAGTAGAATACTGAATTAGAGTCTGCAGTAAACTCTAACATAACTATTTTTAGTTTATAATTTTAATAGCCCTTGCTAAATCACTCAGATACTAGCTAGTCTTTAGTCATCTGAGAAAATAAAAGTCTATGGATTTGTGGTCTTTTGCTCATTAAGAATTCTGCAAAGCTTATAATTTAAAGTGGTTAATGGCCCCCCAGAGGACCTCAGACCATACTCTGCAAGGTCTAGTTGAATGTGGGTCCAGAAATGAAAGTATCTTGCCCAAAATGTCAGTGGCACAGCCCACACTGCAAGCTGAACCTTCGAAACCCCCAGTTAATGCATTCTTTTGACTTTTTTTTTTTTTAAGATTTTGCTTATTTATTTGGAGGAGAGAGAGAGAGAGCATGAGTAAGGGAAGGAGGGTGGGCAGAGGAAGAGGGAGAAGCTGAAATTGCAACTCTGGGCTCCATCCCAGGGTCCAACTCTGGGCTCCATCCCAGGGTCCTGGGATCATGACCTGGGTTACAGGCAGAGGATTAACTAACTGAGCCACCGAGGTGCTCCTTTTTTGCCTGTCTTACAAGTAGTTCTTGAATTTAAAGCCTGGTTGGAATAGGACATAGTACATCAGCAGAGGTAAAATGATCCATTCTGAACTTCTAAAGACATCTGAGTTTTTACATAATTTTGACTCTAGCTTTAATGTATTTGTTGTTACTCCCTAAGGATGACCTTGGTAATAATATTATAGTTATAAAACATTTTATTACTGCCTAAGTAATTTATGATTACTTCCAGGTAAATTTAATATTTATTCCTTGGAATTAATCCTTTGCAGTAGAAACCAGTGTTTTTGGTATCACTATAGTATAGATGATAAAACCAAGGCTTAGAAAAGTTGAAGTCACTCTTAAGTGTAGAGATAAGATGTTTATCCAGGTTTTCTTCTCTAGTCCTTTCTTCCTTTTTTAAAAAATCATCTTTTTTATTATTAAGTATTGCATACTCATGTACAATTTTGGCAGATGGAGAATATAAATAAGAAGAAAAGAAAACTCAATGAAAGAAAAAATAATAATAATATTTCTTTCTCTCCTTTTCTCTATGCATAGATATAGAATAATTTTGTATATAGCCTTCATTATCCTGCTTGATTCATTTCATATTAAGAAATTTCATCCTGGCTTCAAAAAATTCATACAAAGCATCATCTGGAAAGGCTATGAGAATCATACTCTCAGAGTGAACATTAAATAGCATTTACTATGTGCCGGGCACCATTCTAAGTTCTTTACATGTGTTGACTAACTTACTATTCCCAAGCACCCAAAGAAGTAAGAACTCTTATTGTCTTCAGTTCATAGATGACACAAATAAAAAGCAAGGTCAAGCACCTTGCCCAGGTCAAAAGGCTAAGAAGTGGCAGAGCCATAACCAAAGACCAAATCCTAAATCCTTAATCACCAACTGTATTCATTCCATTGTATGGCTATAACATGGCTCATTTGACTAATCCCTTAATGGTGGGCATTGAAGTCATTTATAGTTTTTCTCTTACAAACAGAAATTTCTTTCTTGATACTCCCTCTACCACATCAAGCTGCCCATTTCTGGTACATTCTGCATTCGCCATTATCATGGGCAGAATGTTCTTTGAGGAAGCTGTCCTTGGACCTTCAAGATCTGGATTCTTTGCTAACTCTGTCCTGCCAGAGGGAGATGATTTGCCCCTCCCCTTCTACAACTTGATGAGGTTTCTTGTGGAAGACTCAGCAGAGCTGACACCCAGCCACCAAATACAGCAAGACCTCCTGGGAGGTGTGGGGCCTGACTAATTGGTTCTGTCTGCCGAGTGTGTGGTGCTGGCCTGCCAGATGGCAGCCACAGTTGCCTGGTATGGAGACCCTCATTACCACCTTGACTAAGTGGTAAATGGAATTCTGCTGCAGTGAAAGAAGCAAACCAATCAGAACTCCTTCTAGATCCTTCTCCCTCACACATAGATGAAAATAAGCCTTCCTGCCTGGGATGTAACAGGCAATCTGGACTGCCTGAATTTGTTCCAAAAGAAAAGTTGCTGATAAAGACTGAGCTAACGTGGGTGAGGACAGGCAAGTGTGAAACTCTTTTCTAAATTACAGATCAAATTTGAAGATCATCATTAGTTAGTAGGAGGTAAGTAAAGCTGAAAATGCTATGAGAACCCATGATTTCACGTATCTGAGAACAGCAAGATATTTTAGAAATCAACAAGTACAAACCTTCACTTCAGAAGTGAAGAAGGGGGAGCCCAGAGAGCTTAAATGATCAGTTTGAGGTCTCACGAGTCAAGCACCTACTCGTCTCAACAGTAGCCCTACAATATTTTTACTCCAAATTCTGTACCTTATGTGTCTTTGAAAACACAAATATCATTTGTATTATTTCTCAGAAGAATCAGCTCAGCCTGCTCTCAGAAAATAAAAAAGAATGTGTGACTAGCTACAAACTCTGTAGCACGGTTTCAAAAATAAAATTAGAGTGTGTTTTTTGCATCTGGCAGCATGAAAATGAAAGTGTTAGTGCTTGAATTTTAATAATTATCGTAGTTGATGGGTTATGTGTTCTTTTCAAAGCACTTGTGTGTTTTATCTTGTTTGTTCTGCACAGTAGCCCTCTGAGATAGGTAGAGGCACATGATGTCATCCTCATTTCGTAAGTGAATAGACAGATGTCAAGGACATTGTCACTTGGCTGTGCATTGGTAGATTCACTAGGTTCAAAACAGAACCTTTTTTCTTGTTCTTTTTCTGTGGTCTGTGGCTCTCAGAACAGTTTCAGTACTCTCCCAATTATTCCAGCGAGAACCCTGAGCATGCTTTCTTCTTCCCTCTCTGAGTCAAATATCCATTGATATTTGCCCTTTAAATTCTGCCCCCTATACCTCTCAAAATACCTTCTTACTTCTGCTTCATCTGCTATCAATCTAGTCAAACCACCATACTACTTCAACAAGATGATTTTAATTATCTTCAAACTGACTCTGCTTTTCTCTGCTTCCCTCTCTGTACTGGTCAGCTATTACTATTACAGTGCAACAAATCACCCTAGCACTCAGTGGCTTATAACAATAAGCATTTGTGCTCCCAGCTCCAAATATGAGCTAAGATAGCTTTTGCTTTTTTTATATATATTAGATTTTTCTCAGCTTGGTTCCAAATGGTAGATTTGGTTCAAGTCTGCTCTGTGTTTTTCTTATTGTTCTGAATCCAGGGGACTCCTCAAAGCAAGTTCTTCTTATGGTAATGGAAACATTTCAAGAGGACAGACTCAACCACAAGTACATTTTAAGTCTTTGCTTATGTCATGTCCACTAATATCCATCCCATTGGCCAAGGCAAGCCACATGGCAAAGCACAATACCACTCAGGTAAGGATATATATATTCTGCCTCTTTTAGGAGGAACATCAAGATTACTCAAGTGTGGCCACTACTTAAAACACTTAAAACCATTATTTAATACTCTTTGCCCTAGTATAAAATGAAAATTCCTTGACCGCCATTCCAACTCACTTCTATCCACTCTCTACTTCTCCCCTTATCCACCCTTCCCTAAACAACCTCCATTTCCCCAATAGAGTTCTGTTCCATTTTAACTTCTAGGCTTTGCCAATGCTATTCCTTTAGTATGAAAATTTCCCTTCATCTTCATTTAACTCCTAATTATACCAGGGGTTCAATTTAGATATCAGCTCTACCAAGAAGCATCATTGACCGATTGCCAAAATAAGTGTTTTTCATAAGGTAATCATAAATCAGTCTGTACATTCCCTTATAGCAGTTGTTGCTATACTATTAAAATGGGTCGTTTCTTCTAATATAACATTGTGTGTCAATTGTGCTCAAAAATGAATTAAAAAATTCAAAAGCAGTGGTGTGAAGTAGGGGCTAATATCTCCATTTTATAGGTGAGAAAACTGAGATACAGTGACATTAAGAAACTTGCCAATGCTCATACAACCAGTCGAATATTGGTGGGTCTAGGATGTGAACCTAAGTTGTCTGGATCCACCACCCCCATGTTTCCCAATCTCTTTCTCATTATTGGACCTCACCACTTAGGAGAAAAGGAAAACTCTCCCTAAAGAGAGAGCAATTAAATAACAAGAAACACTGTTTTGTTGAGTAGAGTTGAACTTTGAAGCACTAGAAACCACTGTAATATTTTAGAAATATTTGCCCCAAAGAAACAGTCTTTACCACACTTAAGGGCAATATTTAGAAAAATGTGTGCATTGGGACACCTGGGTGGCTCAGTCAGTTAAGCAACAGATTCTTGGCTTCAAATCAGGTCATGATCTCAGGGTCCTAGGATCAAGCCCCCGCATCGGGCTCTGTGCTCAGCTGGGAAGGCTGCATAAGGATGCCCTCTCTCTCCCTCTCCCAATACCCCTCCCCTGATCACATTCTCTCTCTCTCAAGTAAATAAATGAATCTTTTAAAAAAAATGTATGCATTACACTATAATGCTTCTCATAAACACATAATTTATGGTAAAACTTCTTGAAAATACTTGCAAATAAGTGAATAGGTCTTTTATAAATTTAAAAAAAAAAAGGCTTCCTTGTCTCCTTCCACAAGTCTGTAAATCTCCTGAAAATAAGAATTTCTTCTTCACTTTTGTTTCCAAAATGGTTCTCTCTATATATTAACCCAAAGCCAATATTCTATTAATTGACAAATGCTAGAGGCTTTCACATTGGAGTCCGGAAGAAGTCAAGGATATCTGTTATTTCCATTGTTCTTTAATTTTATGTTGGAAGTATTGGCCAAAGTAATTAAACAAAAGAAAACAATTATAGGCATAATAATTAGAAGGGAAGAGGAAAAACTATTTTCAGATGGTAAGATTATACATATAAAATTTCAAAACAGATTATGAAGAAACTACTAAAACACTAAGAGAATTTGGCAAAAACATGATTTTATCATCAACATATACAAATCAGTGTCCCTCACATATATAAACAAAAACTAGTTAGGACAAAAGATAGAAGACAGCATTTACAATAACAAAGCATAATTAAATTAACTAAAAAAATAAATAAGTCAAATGAATAGCCAAACATAACAAGAAATGTCCAAAACTTTATGAGGAAAAAAAATAAAACTCTCCTAAAAGACACAAGAGTAGATTTGAACAACAGAAAGGTATAGTATGTTCTTATACTGAAAAAAGTTTACATCATCAATCTCTATCATAATTCCAATGGCTTCTTTTTGAAGAAATATAAACCCATCCTAAAATTCATATGGAATCTCAAGGGACCCTGAAGATCCAAAGTAAACCTGAAAAAGAAGGTACTACAAAGGTACAATAATAAAACCATTACGGTACTGTCATAAAGACAGATATAGAGACCAACAGATTAGATAGGGTCCATAATAAATCCTCATATACATGGTCAAATGATTTTTTTTAACAAGGGTACCAAGATGATTCAATGGGGAAAAGATGGTCTTTTCAAGAAATGGCATTGGAAAAACTGGATGTCCATATACAAAGTTTGCAGTTGGACCGTTATCTAATACCAAATACAAAAATTAACTGAAAATGGATCCACGACTTAAAATATAAGATGTAAAATGATAAAACTCTTAGAAGAAATATCTTCAGATTGAAGACAAAATCTTCAGATTGGACCTGACAGTGATTTTTTGGATATGACCCCAAAAGCATAGGCACCAAAATAAAAAATTGACAAATTGGGTTTTATGCAAATTAATTTAAAAAAAAAAGTTGTGTACCACAATACCCAGTTGATTGTAAAAAGGCAATCCACATGTTGGGAGAAAGTACTGGCAAATACCATATCTGATGTGAGATTACTATTCAGAATACATAGAGAACTCCAAAGCTAAACCACCAAAAAAGAAGCAATCTGATTCAAAAATCAGCAAGGACCTGAATAGACATTTCTTTAAAGATTTAAAAATGGACAGTAAGCACATGGAAAGATATTCAACATCACTAATTAGGGAATGCAAATCAAAAGTACAATGAGATACCACTTAACACCCATTAGGATAGCTACAAACATAGAAGACAAAAAAAAAAAAAAAAACAGAAAACAACAAATGTTAGCTGGGATACGGATTCATTGGAAACTTTGTGCATTCTTGCTGGAAATGTAAAGTGGTATAACTGTTGTGGAAAACAGTATGGTGGCTTCTCAAAAATTTTTTAAAAATTAAAAACTTAATTACCATATCATCCATTTCATCCACTCAAAAGAATTGAAAGGAGGGTTACATATCCATGGGCTTAGTAGCATTATTCACAGTAGCTAAAATGGGGAAGCCACCCAAGTATTCATCAAAGGTAAGTAGGTAAGCAAAATCTGGGGTATAGGCACATGATGGAATGTTATCCAGCCTTACAAAGGAAGGAAACTCTGACACATGTTATAAAATGGATGAACCTTGAGGACAGTAGGCCTGTTCCAAAGAGGCAAACTCTATGTAATTCCACTTACAAAAGATACTAAGAGTAGTCAAATCCTAGAAACAGAAAGTAGAAGAGTGGCTGCCAGGGACTTGGGTAAGGAGGGAATAGGTAGTTATTGTTGAATGGGTATAGATATTCAGTTTTGTGTGATGAAAAGAGCCATGGGGATGTATGGTGGGGGGGGTGGCTGGACAATAGGAATGTACTTAATCCCAATGAACTGCACTCTCAGATATGTATATTTTTACACATACATATTTTTATGTTTTTATGTTATGTATATTTTACCACAATAAAAAAAAATCTTGAAAAAAGTTAACATAATCAATCCTCCTTAAGGTAATTTATAAATTTAATGTGATTCCAATAAAAATGGTACTATATTTTTGTTTCATTTTCTTTTGGAACTAGTCAAATTGATTAAATGTTAATTTGAAATAACAGTCAGGAAAGAAGAGTCAGGAATAGAAGAGAAATGGGTGTAAGGCTAGCCTTAACAAATACAAAACACAAAATCTCTGTATCTAAAAGAAAATGATCTGGGCCCAGGGATAGATAGGAGACTACAGAATTGAAAAGAAATATCAACAAACAGACTCAATGGCATATTACAGTTTTGCATATAATAAAGAGGATATTGCAAATTTGTAGAGAAAAGATGGACTTTTTAATAAATAATACTGGGATTATTGGATAGCCACAGAGAAAATTTTAAATTGGGCCTCTCATATATTGTACATATATATGATATACACTGGGATATATTCCAAATGGACCAGAGGCTGAAATATTAAAAAATAAATTTACACAATAGTACAAGAAAATGGATGATTTCCTCTGTAATCCAAGATAAGGGGAAATTTCTCAACTGTGACTCAAAATGCAGATACAATAAGAAAAAATGTGATAATTTTGACTAGCCATATGTGGCCAGAACCACTGTGTACAAAGTATACATACATACCTGACAAACTGAAGAAAAAAATCTGCAATTTATATCATAAATATATCCCTAACATATAGCATCTTCTATCAAAAAGAAAAAAGAAAAAAAGACAGTAAACTATTAGAAAAATGGGCAAAACATATAGACAGTTCACAGCAAGATAAATGTACATGGTCCTTAAGCATATCAAAAAATATAGCGTTGCTCTTAATAAAAGGAACATAAATTAACACCACCCTGAGATATAATTTCTCACAATTACATTGGCAAAAATCCAGAAAATTGACAACATACTTTGTTAGGAGGCAGAAGAAATTTAAAGTAGAAAACTGCTTTGGCAGAAAATTTGGCAATAATTAGCAAAACTACATATGCATTTATTTGTTGACATGAAAAATCTCACTTTCAGTAATCTATCCTAAGGATACACTGGAAAAAATGTGAAAAGATTTATGTAGAAAGTATTCATTGTAACATTATTTGTTACAAAAAATATATACATAAAGACCTAAATTCTCATCCATAAGGGATTGGTTGAATAAATTACAGTACATCCACACAGAGTATTTTAAAACTTTAAGAAGGAATGAAGAATATCACAAGGAAATAGTTTGACAGTATATGAATATCACTGTGTATCATTGTATGGAGTAATCTAGCTAGATACAGCATTAACTAAATGAAAGCAAGGTGAAAAAAAATACATAGACTATGCTTCGAGGTATCTATCTATTATCTATCTGTCTGTCTGTCTGTCTATTGTCTATCTATCCTCTATCTATTATTTATGTTTTTCAAAATGAAGGAATTAATAAAAAGAATTTTTTAAAGTGATTATCTCTTGGAGATAAAGGGAAAATGTTGGAAGGATCAAAAACAGAAATAACTCATCTCTGAATTATTCGTTTTTTAGATTTGGCTTTGGAATCGCATAAATATTTCACATAAATCTAAAACAAATTTAAAAATCAAAAAACCAATTCCTAAAAATCAAAAACAAAATAAGTCTCTGTTAGTTATCTATTGCTGAATAACAAATTGTCCCAAAACATAGCTACATAAATCAATATAATAACCATGTATCATCTTGTACTATATCTGAGGGACAAGAATCCAGGAGGAGCTTAAATGAGTGCTTCTAGCTCAAGGTCTCCCCTGAAATATCACTCCAAATGTTGGCCAGGAATACATTCACCTGAAAGCTTGACCACAGCACGAAGATGCACTTCTCTGCTTATTTGAGTGGCTATTGATAGAGGCCTCAGCTACTTGCTAACTGTTGCCAGAGATAACAGTCTTTTTTGTACTGGGGCCTCTCCATAGGGCTATTCAAGACATGGTATCTGGCATCCCATAGATGAGTTATGCTGGAAAGGAAGATAGAGAGATGTGTGCACCCAACCATAGCAGTAAGCCCAATCTCTGTAATAACCTAATCTCAGAAGTGACACGTGATACTCCAATATTATACTGGTTACAGAGATAATCCTCATGAGATGTGGTGGGGGGAGGACCACACAAGAACATGAGCCCTAGGAGGCAGGGACTACTTAGAGCCACCCTGGAGGCTGGGTACCACATGGACCTATGTACTCACTGAAAATAAAATCAAAGAGAATGAAACTATTATAAATGATTTTTTTAAAGAGGTATTTATTTACTTGAGAGAGAGTGTGCACGTGAGCCAGAGGAGGGTCAGAGAGAGAGAGAGAGGGACTCCCCGCTGAGCGTAGAGCCTGATTCAGGGCTCTATCTCACAACTCTGATCTTACAGCCCTGAGATCATGACCAGAGCCAAAATGAAGAGTCAGAGCCTTAAGGAACTGAACCACCCAGGCACCCCAAAATGATTTTAAAACACAATGACTTCACTGTGTGTCTCTAATGGGATGTATACCCTGAGGAAAATATTTTTTGAAAAACTGTCTCCAAGTGTTTTCAGTAACTGTTATGTTGACATTGTTATTGTGTGTATGTATTGTAGAATAAAGCAAATGAGTCATTATATTGGTGGTTTTAGATCTGGGATTTCTAGTGTAGGAGAAATGAAATATAGATATAGTATTGATGAGCTTTTATAAAACCCCAAAGTCCTAACATTTGAAATGGGAATATCAGTATGAACTCCTTTTAAGAAAATAGATTTCCTAACTTTGTTCACTGGAAAAAACACAGAAACAAGGACCAACCCTATAACAAGGAGTACTTGAGTACCTGCATCGTGTTTGGTAAATTCTGAAGGCTGATCCCAGCTTTGAGCTGGAAAATCTATTTATACCAAAAGCAGTGAAGAAAACCAACACCACTTTTTGTCAAAAAAAAAAAAAAAAAAGATTTGGAATCTAATTTAAAATGGCTCTCACTACAAACAAACAATCAAAAAACTCAAACCACTTATATTTGGCTATCAATAAAACAATATATACAATTATAGTGATTTAAACACATTATATATATTTAAATCTCTACCTTTATAGTGATTCTTAAGAAAAGAAAATAACAAAAGCTTATTTGTCACCTCTGAAGAATACTAGGGAACAAACTACTTTTAAAACTGTTCAATCAAAGGAGCATTTATTGTTTTCCTTTTCTATATAAACTGTATTTTAGATAATAGTTAATGAGGGCAGTTTCTCTGGAGAATAGTATTCCAATTAATCTATTAATAAAGGAAGATTTATAATGGGATAAAAATATCATCATTTCCAAAATTCTAATGAAAAAAATAAAAATTTAAAAAAAAATGGACTAAAGCAATGAGTAATCAGCACCTATGAAAAGAAAGACAACCTGACAGCATTTGTTCACATGAGGCAATGTACCAGCTATGTAAAGATCTTACTTAAGACAATTGAACTTGAAGAAGATCAAGACCCTAGTTCTGGCTATTATTTTACAATAAATAATGTGAAAGTCTGTTGAAAAACATAGAAATACAAGCAACAAAATCCAGACCATGGAAAATTTTATAGGGCAGACAACACAGCTTCTTCAACAAATAAATTTCAAGGGGAAAAACGGCGCACAAAGGGGCAGGGGGTAAAGGAAGAAGTAGAATTTTTAAAAGGTGTAGAAGATTTAAGTCAATGGCAATATATGGTTCTTATTGGTTCCTGTTTTGAATAAACAAACTGTAAAAATAAGATCTATCAGATAATTGGGAGCTTTTGAATAATTGCCTGGATATTAGATGATGTTAAGGGATTACCATTTTTTTTTAAGATTTTATTTATTTATTTGACAGAGAGGGATACAGTGAGAGAGGGAGCACAAGCAGGGGGAGTGGGAGAGGGAGAAGCAGGCTTCCTGCTAAGCAGGGACCCCAATGCAGGGCTCCATCCCAGGAACCTGGGATTATGACCTGAGCCCAAAGCAGTCACCTAAGGACTAAGTCGCCTAAATCCCTGGTGCCCCAAGGGATTACTATTTTTTAAGGTATATAATGTTATCATGGTTATATTTTCAAAGAGTAGTTATCCTTAAGGCAATGGTTCTCAAACTTTAGCATGCATTACAAGTACTGGAGGGCTTACTAAAACACAGATTTGGGGACCCCAAGCCCAGAAATTCTCATTTGGTGGCTTTGGGCTGGGTCTCAAGAATTCACATTCCTAACACATTTCTAGAGGGTGCTGAGGCTTCTAGCCCAAGGACATCACTTTGAAGACCACTTCTTTATAGAGGCATCCTGAAAAAGATTCGGATGAAGTAATAACACCATCTGTGATTTCCTTCATTTCTGGTCGCGGGTGATGTGGGTATAAAAAAAACAAGAATGTCAGTTGATAATTACAGCTTGGAGATGAGTATATGGAATTCCCTTATCCTATCCTGGACACATGTGTCTATGTTTGAAGTTTTCCATAATCATAAGTTAAAATCTAAAGAAAATATAAATTTTTTTAACAAACATAAACAAAACAATCAAATGATTAATTCTAATATCGTGTTGGTTTATGGTATATATTAACATCCTATGTTAAATCTATTAATTTGGAAATACTGCTTTTTTTTTTCAATTCTACATTTCTTGAGAAATCTTATCAAGCTTTTTATATGCATCTTTCTTGTGGTTGTATTTATTATCACTAGCATCCCTTTTTGAGCCATTTAACAGCTTTCTAGAACACGTCAACACCTTGGTCTAAAATGTTGAAAAAACAGGAATTTTCAAATCTGCATTTGATGCTGTCTCTGCAGATTTTCTCACAAGCCCCAGCTATGCATTGCGCAATATTAAGATAATTTGTTGTGTCGCTTGTCTTGGAGGAAAGTGTTCACGGACTGCACAATACAACTACCTTAAAATAATTTATTAGTGATCTGAAAAAAAAAAAACTTGCAAGTTTCCAACACCCCAAGAAGATTTACTAAATCTGTGTTAGATTTCTGTGCTCCTTTTGTAACAATTCCTCTAGGTAACTATCACAAAACTAGTATTATGCCCCAAACTCATTTCAGGCTATCGTGTCATCCACAAACACTGTTTTGTGATTCAAAGCAAAGCAAATGACAGAAACTTATAGTACTGGAGATTTTATAGATATTCTGCTAATTCCTAAAGTCAGAAACATGGTGATTCTTAGTCAACATTTTCCATTTTATCTATTTTGACACTTTGTGGATACATTGTTTTGAGAAACAGCAGTCTGGCATGATTGATGTCAGTGAAGAGAGAAATGTAAACTCCCACATATCTGGGGCCTGAACAAGCCATCATCGCCACTCTGACACCATGTTTCTCTATTTGTTCTCCCAATCTGGTAGTGTTCTTAAATGCTGGGAGTCAGCAGGACACAAGACAGTTCTGGCCCACCCATAGCTCACACTCTATTGGAGGGAAACAGCAAATACCAAAGTTCTGGAATTCACAAAGTGTTTAAAATACATTATAATACTCATTGCTTGCAGCAGTCCTGGGAGTAGAAGGTATATTCCTCTTTCCATAGGAGAGGCCATAAAATTTATTCCGTGATAGTTGGGCTGAAAGATGAATGAGGGCCGAAATCCTACCTGCCTTGCTCACTTGTACTCATAGTGCTGAAAACAAAGGTCCTCAGTAAGCTTTGGTGTTTAAATGAAAAAAGGGACACCTTGACTCCATGGGCTTGATGAAGTATTGATACGTAGTCCTTCAGAATATTGCAGTGTAGAAGTGTATCAATTCTCAGAGACAGAAAAATATCTATATGTGGCTGAAAATGGAAATGTTTTCTATTACCAAAAAAAATTTCCAGTGAAACATGTTGTTCTAAGAAACACCTGATGGGACACCTGGGTGGCTCAGTGGGGTAAGCCTCTGCCTTCTGCTCAGGTCATGATCTCAGGGTCCTGGGATCCAGCCCTGCATCGGGCTCTCTGCTCAGGAGGGAGCCTGCTTCCCCCCTCTCTTTCTCTGCCTGCCTCTCTGCCTACTTGTGATCTCTCTGCCAAATAAATAAATAAAATCTTTTAAAAAAGAAGAAAGAAAGAAAGAGAGAAAGGAAGGAAGGAAGGAAAAAAGAAAGGAAGAAAGGAAGGGAGGAGAAAGAAACACCTGAAATAGCTAGCCAGATATTTAAAAGATGGATCTGCCTTGTGGACAGAATGCTGAATCTTTTCTCCTGCTGGGGTAGTGGTACAAAGCAGGGATCAAGTCTCATCTGCAAATTTACTAGGAGGTAAGTTTTGGAAAACTCTGACCTAGTAATAGCTCCGCTGAAAACATACCCATGGCTCCCACTGCCCTCAGAAGAAAGCAGAGGCTAATCAGACTTGAGGCAATTCACCCTCATTCTCCTGTCTCCCTCTGCAGCCTTATCTTTTGCCTTTTCAAAACTTAAACTATGCTCTGGAAGTATTCCTCTCTCTCTTAGGAGCCTGTGTGTACCGTTAAGGTTTTCAATATCCAGTTTCCTTTTCCTGGGCCCTTCCTTCTTCTCTTCTTCCTCTCTACTCGTTAGCCTATTCAAATCCAAATCTAATTCATCTTTCAAGCCTAGACTTAAACGTCATTGCCTCCAGACCTGGGCCACCAAGCCCACATTAGGTGGTTCTCCGGACAGTTCTGACAGTGACCCTCACTGCTCCATGTGGTGCAGTCATGAGTGCTTGCTGTCCCCTCACATCTACAAGCTCTGTGAGAGCAGGAGCCAAATCTGTTTTGTTCACTGTAGGGCCTATCACCAGGCTTGGCCCAGGTTAGCAAGCCATAAATATTTCTTAAATTATATTTAATAAACTTACTTAACTTCTGAAATATAAAAGGGTGCTAAGACTACCTGCCTTATAGGCTTGTTGTAAAGATTTTTTTTAAACAAAATATTTTATTCTTTTATCTAAGTTCTCATATCCACTTCATAGCCCATCTTTATTTTTTTATTATGTTAGTCACCATACAGTAGTACATCATTAGTTTTTGATGTAGTGTTCCATGATTCATTGTTTGTGTATAATACCCAGTGCATCACTGGGCTAGCCCATTCCCCCACCCCTGTTCCTTCTAAAACTCTGTTTGTTTCCCAGAGTCCATAGTCGCTCATGCTTCATCTCCCACTCCAATTCCCCCCCCCCTTAGCTTTTCCCTTTCCTTCTCCTAATGTCCTCTATGCTATTCCTTATGCTCCACAAATAAGTGAAACCATATGATAATTTACTTTCTCTGATGGACTTATTTCACTTAGCATAATTTCCTCTAGTCCCATTCATGTTGATCCAAAAGTTGGGTATTCATCCTTTCTAATGGCTGAGTAATATTCCATTGTATATATGAATTACATCTTCTTTATCCATTCATCTGCTAAAGGGCATATCAGCTCTTCCCACAGTTTGGCTATTGTGGACATTGCTGATATGAACATTGGGGTGCATGTGGCCCTTCTTTTCACTACATCTGTATGTTTGGGGCAAATACCCAGTAATGCAATTGCTGGGTCACAGGGTAACTCTATTTTTAACTTTTTGAGGAATTTCCATACTGTTTTCAAAAGTAACTACACCAACTTGCATTCCCACCAACAGTGTAAGAGGGTTCCTCCTTCTCCATTTCCTCTCCAACACTTGTTTCTTACCTTGTCAACCTTTGCCATTCTGACTGGTATAAGGTGGTATCTCAATGTGGTTTTGATTTGAATCTCCCTAATGGCTAGTGATGATGAACATTTTTTCATGTGTCTGTTAGCCACTTGTATGTCTTCTTTGGAGAAGTGTCTGTTCATGCCTTCTGTCCATTTTTTGACATGGTTATCTGTTTTGTGTGTGTTGAGTTTGATAAGTTCTTTATAGATCCTGGATATCAGCCCTTTTTCTGTAATGTCATTTGCAAATATCTTCTCCCATTCCATGGGTTGCCCTTTTGTTTTGTTGACTGTTTCCTTTGTTGTGCAGAAGCTTTTCATCTTGATGAAGTCCCAAAAGTTCATTTCACTTTTGTTTCCTTTGCCTTTGGAGGCATATCTTCAAAGAAGTTGCTGTGGCCGATGTTAAAGAGTTTACTGCCTATGTTCTCCTCTAGGATTTTGATGGATTCCTGTCACACTTCAGAGTATAAAGGATAGAGGGAATACTCAACTTCATGAAAAACCCACAGTGACTACCATTCTCATTTAGGGAAAAGCTGAGAGCCTTTCCCTTGAGATCAGGAACATGACAGCATGCTCATTCTCTCCACTATTGTTCAACATAGTACTAGAAGTCTTAGCAACACCAAGTAAGACAACAAAAAGAAATAAAAGACATTTAAATTGGCAAAGAAGAATTCAAACTCTCTCTCTCTTCACAGAGGACATGATACTCTATGTGAAAACCCAAAAGACTCTATCCCCAAATTACTAAACTCATACGGCAATTCAGTAATGTAGCAGGATACAAAATCAATGCACAGAAATCAGTTGCTTTCTTATACATGAACAATGTAACTATAGAAAGAGAAATTAGAGAATCAGTTCCATTTACAATAGCACCAAAAACCATAAGATATCCTGGAATAAACCTAATCAAAGAGGTGAAGGATCTATATTCTAGGAACTACAGAACACTCATGAAAGAAATTTAAAAAGACACGAAAAGGTGGAAAAACATTCTATGCGCATGGATCAGAAGAATAAACATTGTTAAAATGTCTATGCTGCCCAGAGCAATTTATAATTTCAACACCATCTCGATCAAAAAAGTGCTGGAACAAACAATCCTAAAATTTGTATGGAACCAGAAAAGATCCCAACCTGCCAAGGAAAAGTTGAAAAAGAAAAACAAAGTTGGGGCATCGCATTGCCTGATTTCAAGCTATATTACAATGCTATGATCACCAAGACAGCAAGGTACTGGAACAAAAACATACTCATAGGTCAATGGAACAGAATAGAGAGCCCAGATATGAACCCTCAACTCTATGGTCAACTAATCTTCAACAAAGCAGGAAAAAATATCCAGTAGAAAAAAGACAGTCTCTTCAACAAATAGTGCTGGGGAAAATGGACAGCTATATACAGGAGAACGAAACTTGGCCATTCTCTCACACCATACACAAAGTAAACCCAAAATGGATGAGAGCTTGTTGTAAAGATTAAATGGAATGGCATAAACAAAGCATCTGTATTGTGCCTTGTACAGATTATGTGTCCAATAAATGTCTTGTTATTTTTATGTCTATTCTAGAACTCTCTGCCACTCCTGCTCACTCCTCCCACTCTAGAGAGCCTCTTGATTTTTCTTTAAAATGCTTCATGACTATAAAGCTCCTTTAGTTTTTTATCCATACTGACAGGTTTTTTAACATGCCAATCAATTGAGTACAGACATTGAGTTTCCAGTGAATCATTCTGGGATCTGTCTCCTTTCAATTGTCTGATACTAAAAATAACCATGTGTGTCAATTTGTACCCAAGATGTTATTTTTATCTGGTATGATAAGATAACAGATAGAGTGACAACCGCTTTTGAACGAATAGTTTAGTAACATTTCCCACAAAAAGGGGACATGAGACATCACAGGATCACATGGGGGAGCGCCACTCTCAGGACGCACAAGTGAGGCAAAAGCCCAGGCTCTAGCTTTTACTGAGGTTTCCACAACAAAGGCAAGGCAAGGTAAGGTAAACAGCTTAGAACTGGCTAGTCTGAATAATTCCAGCAGGCTTCAAGCCTAAGGACTGTCCCTAGCTGTTTAGTATCTGGACTGGGTTGATTTGGGGCAGGGGAAATATTTGCTTGAAGAGAAATTAATTAACCCTGGGAAGGGCAATCTCTTCCAGCCAGCAAGGCTACCCAAGATGTCAAAACATCATAAAATCTAGAAAATTTTTAAGCATAATTAATATACCATATTCCATTGCAAGAGGGAATGACACTTTATCCTTGACCTTTGTTCCATCATTTATTCCATTGTAACCTTTAATAACATTGCTCTTAGGATAAAACATGCTGAGCTTTTTAATCTCTTCTATCCCATTCTTGACAAAACTTCTAGTTGCCTTTGCTGCCCTTCCTCAATCTGCTAATTAAAACAGCCTAGGGAGGTGCCTGGTGGGCTCAGTCAGTAGACCATCTGACTCTTAATCTCAGGGTTATAAGGTCAAGCACCACTTTGGGCTTGGAGCCTACTTAAAAGAAATAAATAAATAAAAATAAAACAGCCTAGGATACCTTTATCTCTAATAAGAACTTTACTTTTGCCTATGAATACCTTATGTTAGATCTACTTTTCCTTTGTCTAACACAGACACCTCCTTTCTTACACAAAAGAAACAGCATTGTTTTATTGTTAATATATTTGTCAGACATGTTAATTGTGTAATGCTGAGATTGATGTAGAGGCAAGCTTTCTTTTGGGGGGACTGAATGATTCAATGACTATATGGGCTGAAGTTATTTGGAACTGGGAATGTGTTTTAAAGATTTGTTCTGAGGTGCCTGGGTGGCTCAGTGGTTAAAGCCTCTGCCTTCGGCTCAGGTCATGATCCCAGGGTCCTGGGAGGGAGCCCTGCACTGGGCTCTCTGCTCAGCAGGGAGCCTGCTTCCTCCTCTCCCTCTGTCTGCCTCTCTATTTGTGATCTCTTTCTGTCAAAAAAAAAAAAAAAAAAAGTGTGGTTTCCTTTTGTTTATTTTACTTATATCCATCAGAGTAATAGAATTAAAAGGTTGGTTTCTTTTTAAAAAATAACCTTTACTATTAAGCTATAAGATACAAAGCTTATTTTTATTCATATGTGAAATTCTCTAGTCAGAATAGACAAGAATAGAAAATAGATTGTCTCAGCTCTATTTGATTTCTTTTTCAAAGACTACTCTGTCCTGACTTTCATTGTCTGCTCTTAGCAATATTGAGGTGGTTACAGATTTAGGATAATGGACTCACTTGAGTCTCATTGACAAGTTGGTCAGTCTGTAAGTTATGAGATAAGAATGGTGAATTTGACTAGGATATATCAGGACAGTTCCTAGAGAGCTACAGGTGCGGGGTATCTTTAAAATATAATATAACCACCATTTTTCTAATTAGGAAACCAAGACCCGTAATTGGGAAGGAAATCGTGCATCACACCCAGAGAATTAATGGCAGACCCAGGGTAGAGATAAAGGCTCCCCAGTGATAAGTCCAGGGCTCTTGCTCTGAGCACTGCACTTTCCAAGCTTATACTTGTGGGTGGATACAAAGCACAGTCCAAGTGCAACCAAATTCTAGAGGAATATATTCTACAATAGGAAAAGTAAGAGCAGTGGGTAAATCATGAGTGAGCATGTGCTGATAGAAAACCAGGCCAAAACCAACCTCATAGGGGTAGTATGAGAATTTAGTAATATAATAAATATAAATTATCTGGTCATGTGCTTAGCATCCAGTAGACACTCAAATAAATATTGGTTGTCCCTCATGCCCATCTCTAACCAACTATAATTTGTTGTATACTGATGATAAGTATGTAGTAATACAATGTCACTTAGTACAACCACTATGAATCTTCAGCTTCATCAAATTCTCTGGTGTGAGACCAAGTTTATATCAGAACCTTATACAGCTTCCCTCCCCAACCATTACCTCCTCCAGCACTGTGGAGTTGTCTGCCCACCAGAGGTCCCTAGGATGTCATCTAGACCAGAAATGGAAATAGACAACATTCCTTCAGTCCTTTCCTGGGGGCAAAGAGTCGGGGAAGGGGAGGTTATTAAGATTTTTCACTTAGTTTAATAAGGCCTTTTTCTCAAATAATCTGAATATATCTGTTGGATATATCTAACTATAAGCCTATGCTATATATAATAAATTTATAAGAGATGTGAGAGAGACAGAAGCTAAAGGCTAGGTTAGGCTATAGTAACAAATAGTGTCAGTGGCCCAAAACAACAAAAGTTTATTCCTCACTTACATTTCTATAATTAGTCAGCAACCATATTGTCATCTTAGCTCCAAAACCCAGGCTGATGAAGCAGTGACTCTGGTATATTTTGGGATGTGCTGGCAGAGGGAAAAAAAGAAGGCTCTAGAGCATCTCATGTGAGCAGTTTAATCCTCAGCCAGAAGGAGCACACGTCACTTCTGCTCATGACTCATTGGCCATAAATGTTCCCATGGCCCTTTCCAATCACAAGGCAATCAGGAAGGGAGAATAATAGGAATAGTTGGTTAAAAGCAATAATAATTATTATATTCTATTTTTAAAGCCAGTTTAAAAACTTTTATTGAAAGGGTTTTTTTGAAGATTTTATTTATTTATTTATTTGAGAGAGAGAACACAGGTAAGAGGGAGCAGAAGGAGAAAGAATCTGAAGCAGACTCAGACTCTGTGCTGAGCTTGGAGCCCAATGCAGGCCTCAATCTCACGGCCCCGAGATCATGACCTGAGCTTAAACCAAAAGTTGGAAACTTAACCAACTGAGCCACCCAGCTGCCCCTTCATAAATTCTTTTATTAAAACATTCCCAAATGCTCTATCTCACCTGGCATTTCCCTTATGGGCATTTCTTTCTTTTACATATCCACTAAATGAGGATGTTCTGTTTCCTATTGGATTTTCAGGTGAATTATGGAAAGCTCCTCTGGTTTTTAAAAGCTGCAGCTTCCAATGATCCACCACAAAGCAAAGAAGCTGCAGGCAGCAACCAGAGAAAATCTCAGGGTTGTCGTCATCATGGCCAAAGGGTCTTTCTTTCTTTCCTTGGGCATAGTGCTCCTAGGCTTCTAGAACAGGTGGTAATTTTTCAGGTCATTTACCATAAAAGTTCACCCAATGTAGAATCACTGTGCCCTTCACCAACAGCCATCTTATGCTTGTCATTTCCCCTCTCTCATACACAGGCCAGCACAGAAATGTGTTTGCAACAATTGCATAGGTTTCTTGAGATCAAGCATGTGTCTTATTTTAATGAGGTTGCCATGTGACAATGAAAACCCTCATGGAATAAGAAATGATCATACACTGGTGCAGAACTCCTGTCTATAAAATGTGATTACAAAACTATGTTCAGTCAATGAACTCCTGGCTTACAGGCACCAGCAAAGAAGGGTTTCAGGTACCAGAATCAATAATGTAATCTAAAGGGTAAGAAATGACATAAAGTAAAATAGGATGTGAGGGGTATCTTCAGAGAGGAGGCACAGTAGAGCGTGCTAGTCTCTGTGTTCTCCAAGGAAATTGACAAACTACAGTGGTTGGGAGCATAGCCTCCATTACCAGAAGCCCAAGCTCAACCCCTGTTTCTGCCATTTAATGGCACTGTAACCTTGGGCTAGTCACTTACCCTCTCTGTGTGTCCATTGTGAAATGGGAGTCATAAGAGATACCCCTTCACTTCATAGATCTTGAGAATAACTTAACCAATGCAAAGTTCTTAAAAACAGTAACTGATACAAAAGAAATGCTATATAGGAATTTTTTTTAAGATTTTATTTATATATTTGACAGAGAGAGATCACAAGTAGGCAGAGAGGCAGGCAGAGAGAGAGAGAGGAGGAAGCAGGCTCCCTGCTGAGCAGAGAGCCCGATGCGGGACTCGATCCCAGGACCCTGAGATCATGACCTGAGCCGAAGGCAGCGGCCTAACCCACTGAGCCACCCAGGTGCCCCTGCTATATAGGAATTTTTTAAATTATTTTTAAACTATCCTACCAGAAGACACTCTTTTCGGTTACAAATAATGTGACATAGTAGTTAAGAGTTGCCTTATTGGAATTGATCCCTTCACTCTAGGATAGTAGTTTCCTGTAAAAATGGCCCTGGATCAAGTGTTGGACTTGCTTCCTTTCTACAGTGTGCCCTTTTAATGCCTTTTTATATTCATTGAATACCAGCTGCTGGCCAGGTGAACCTTGCCGAGCACAGTGAATGCAGAGGTTGGCAAGGTCCAATCCTTCCCTCAAGGCTAAAAGTGCAAAGAAAGACACTGTCAGGTAGGTATACCAGTCAAATATCTGGAAGCAGCTGTCCTACGAGGGCCATGAAGTCCCAGAAATAAATAATAGTCAGCAACCACACTTCATAAAACACAAGCCATGAGATCTGGGCCCTGTGAGGTGGCAGACTAGACATGGCTACCCACTGGCAGATATGGGTCTTAGGAGTGCAGGACAGGATGGCACTCCTGAGCCCTAGACTAGGTTAGATCTCTCTGACACTCTGTGGTATTTGGCCCCACCATCCTTTCTCTTTCTGACAGCCATTGTACCTGTAACTACTCCCTTGACATCTGAGGTTAGTAATAGTGTCTATCCTGGATAACTCAGTATTTAGTATCATGCCCAGCACAAGGTAGACGCTCACTGAATATTGTTTAATGTAATTGGCACCTCCAATGATCCACTTGCAGAGACATCTGGATACCTACTCTATAAAAATGGTGTACACAGAGGGATCACTTTGAACTCATGGGAGAAGGTGCTGCTTGATACATACCAGACGGCATATCTGTGGAAGTGCAGAACTGATGGCCTATCATGAACCCAGGTTCTTTGTTAATTACCATGCTGCAGAAAAAGGCCCTCCCGTGTTCTGTCAGGAATAGCCTTTAGGAGGACAGCTCTGTGATGTTTAAAAAGCCTCCAGCATCACCTGTGGCAACAAGCGTGGCAACAGCTCTCTTTACCTAAGTTGGACCAGATGAAACAATGTTCCACAGCAGGTTTCCTAAGAAACCCCACCAGCTGAAGCAAATGGGTTCATACAACTCCTGCTCATTTTGTACTTGCTGTTCAGAGACAGGGGCCAAAGGTTCATGTATTCCTACCCCCAGGAACTGGCATTGCAAGAAAAGGAAAGAGGAAAGAAAACTGGCGATTCAGATCTGGGACAGATACATCTGATGACCAAGGTCTTGGTCATGTGCTCTCTCAGCAAAGAGAGCCTTATAAACCACATAGTTGGCATTTTCCTCCACTAGACTGAGAGAATCCTGAGCTGGAGAACATTCTGAATGGGGAAGGAGGGTGTAGAAACTTTATGACCTAAACAAAGTTAAACAGCCACTCCTTCTTTCCTGTAATAAGCTTTCAGAAAATATGAGCTATTAGGCAAAACTCAAGTAAAAGTCACAGAGCAAAAAGAAGATAGAGGGGCACCTGGGTGACTCAGTTGGTTAAGCAGCCACATCTTGATTTCAGCTCAGGTCATGATCTCAGGGTCATAAGATTGAGCCCCACATCAGGTATTGCACTCAGCAGGGAGTCTGCTTGAGATTCTCTTCCCCTCCCTCCATCTCTCCCTCTGCCCCTCATCCCACTCACATGTACACCCTCCCTCTCTCTCTCTCTCTCAAAAAAAATCATTTAAGAAAATACAATATGACCCCTAGTAAAGGTTAAATACATATAAAAATAATCAATTCCATGTACTGTATAAGATCCTCAGGAAATAGTAAGAAACAAAACAGACTTGAACCACATCTGATGGAACAGTCTAGCAGGGAAGTCAGACATGAAACAATAGCTAAAGAAATAAAAATGTGATTGCAACCTGAGGAAGACTTATTAAGGAAAAGAAGAAGGAATTATGAAAGAGCTGATCAAGCACAGGGTGCTAGAGAACCACTGAGGGCCAATTAGGAGCACCACTTCCAAGATCCTTATTCAGTGACAGCCTCTTCTTTTTTTTAATTGTGTTATGTTAGTCCCCATAAAATACATCATTAGTTTTTGGTGCAGTGTTCCAAGATTCATTGTTTATGTACAACACCCAGTGCTCCATGCAATACATGCCCTCCTTAATACCCACCACCAGGTTCACCCATCCCCCTACTCTCCTCCTCTCTAAAATCCTCAGTTTGTTTCTCAGAATCCACAGTCTCTCATGGTTCATCTCCCCCTCCAATTTCCCCCAATTCACTTTTCCTAATGTCCTACATGTTATTCCTTATGTTCCTCAAGTAAGTGAAACCATATGATAATTGTCTTTCTCTGTTTGACTTATTTCACTGAGCATAATCTTCTCCAGCCCCACCCATGTTGATGCAAAAATTGGGTATTCATCCTTTCTGATGGCTGAGTAATATTCCATTGTACATACAGACCACATCTTCTTTATCCATTCTTCTGCTGAAGGGCATCTCAGCTCTTTCCACAGTTTAGCTATTGTGTCCATTGCTGCTATGAACATTGAAGTACATATGGCCCTCATTTTCACTACATCTGTATCATTGGGGCAAATACCCAGTAGTGCAACTGTTGGGTCATAGGATAACTCTATATTTAATTTTTTGAGGAATCGCCACACTGTTTGCAAAAGTGACTTCACAACTTGCATTCCCACCAACAGTGTAAGAGGGATCCTCCTTCTCCACCACATCACCAACACTTTTTGTTTTTTACCTTGTCAATCTTTGCCATTCTAACTAGTATAAGGTGGTATCTCAATGTGGTTTTGATTTGAATTTCCCTGATAGCTAAGGCTCCACCCCCAAATTACTAGAACTAATATAGCAATTCAGTAATGTGGCAGGATACAAAATCAAGGCACAGAAATCAATGTAACTGTAGAAAGAGAAATTGGAGAATCAATTCCATTTACAATAGCACAAAAAAAAACATAAGATATCTTGGAATAAACCTAAGCAAAGAAGTGAAGGATCTATATTCTAGGAACTACAAAACACTCATGAAAGAAGTTGAAGAAGACATAAAAAGATGTAAAAACATTCCATGCTCATGGATCAGAAAAATAAACATTGTTAAAATGTCTATGCTGCCCAGAGCAATGTATAATTTCAATGCCATCTCAGTCAAAATACATTTTTCAAAGTGCTGGAACAAACAATCCTAAAATTTGTATGGAACAAGAAAAGACCCCAAATCACCAAGGAAATGTTGAAAAAGAAAAACAAAGCTGGGGGCATCACGCTTGATTTCAAGCTATATTATAAAGCTGTGATCTCCAAGATAGCATGGTACTGGCACAAAAACAGACACATAAGTCAATGGAACAGAATAGAGAGCCCAGATATGGACTCACAACTCAATGGTCAACTGATCTTCAACAAAGCAGAAAAAAATATCCAATGGAAAAAAGACAGTCTCTTCAACAAATGGTGCTGGGAAAAGTGGGCAGTTATATACAGAAGAATGAAACTTGAAAATTCTTTCACACCATACATAAAGATAAACTCAAAATGGATGAAGGACCTAAATGTGAGACAGGATCCATCAAAATCCTAGAGGAGAACATAGGCAGTAACCTCTTTGACATCAGCCACAGCAAATTCTTTCAAGACATGTCTCCAAAGACAAAGGAAACAAAAGCAAAAATGAATTTTGAGGTTTCATCAAGATCAAAAGCTTCTTCACAGCAAAGGAAACAGTCAACAAAACAAGAGGCAATCCACAGAATTGGAGAAGATATTTGCAAATGACATTATAGACAAAGGGCTGATATACAAGATCTATAAAGAACTTCACAAATTCAACACCAAAAAAACAGATAAACATTTCAAAAAATAGGCAGAAGACATGAATAGACACTTCTTCAATGAAGACATTCAAATAGCTAGCAGACACATGAAAAAATATTCATCATCATTCAATGATATTCTATTGGCACCTTGAAGTCATCCATGGTGGGAGTACTTACACCATGAAAATTAGTAATGCAATAAATTAGGGCATTATCTTTGAAAGCAGGTTATTAAGGTTTATTGACACATCACTGAAAAGAAGATGATTTACAGGAGTGGAGGCTTGGAGAAGTCACAGACTGTCCTTGTAGGGAAGTGGCACGTTATGTTGAGACAGTGGAAATTAGGAAAAGCTTCTCTGCCAAGAAGATAGCTGGATCCAGAAGGAGACATCACTTGAATGTTAAATGAGTAAACATCTCAAACTAGTTTCATAAAATAAATGACTATAATGCTTTATCACCTATCATGGGTTTTCACCTTTCATTTAAAGTTACAATAGTCAGTGAGATAAACAATCATAATTATTAGAAACATATGCAAAATCATTACTGCCAAAACTTTTCTGAGTTTTCCAGATACTAATTGCAGAGTCAAAGATAACATGGGAAGTTCACTTGATTCAAGATTTCCTTCTATAGAAGGAAATCCATGGTTACAGGGATCTGGCAGGATCCACTTTGCTTTGCCTGTGGCAAGGGACAGTTTGGAAATTTGAATTGCCATCAATAATTATATGGGCTTAAGAGAAGTAAGATCAAGCAGCTAAAGTAAACTACTGTGGTCACTTGTAATTTTTCTTCTCAACTTGGAAAAAAGTTTTGGTTTATGCTCTAGCCAAATTCATTGGTGCCTCCTTCAGTGGTCAGTAAAATAGAACAGATTGGAGATAATCTGTGAAATCTCCATGCAAAGACCCCATGATAAGGTTTCTGAAATCTAGAAGCTCTTATTGAGTGGGTTCTCTGGGTTCATGGTGTATGTCAGAACTGATAAATGTGGTATGGAAACACAACAGCTTTGGGAGGTTCATGTGTCACAGACTTTCCCCTGCCCCTCCACAGAGTACTGCTCCTGCAGAGGCCAGCCCACAGTCAGAAGTGGGCGAGAACCTACTGGAGATCCTGATGGCACTAAGGACAATCCATGGCAAACTCAACATAGAGGGCCTCAGTCTGAATTTCCAGAAGGAAGACTACTCTTTCTCTGGCTCCCTGCCCCCACCAAGGTAACCAAAATTAGAGTTCCAGTGTGTTCATCTCCAGAGCCCACCTCAGGATCTAGCAGAAAGCACAGCTATAATCTGTGTTCTGCCCGTGGATCACATTATACAATTGTTTGTTTTCTGTGCTTGAAATGAGAAAAACAAAAGGAGAAAGGAATTGTAGAATGTGCATAATTGGTCCAGGAATTACTTGGGCTGAGATATGTTCTATGTTAATAATAGAGAATATGACAACACTCAAATACTATTTCACAATGGAAAACAAACAATTTTTCCAAGGCCAAATGTTCATTTCTCACACGCTCTACCAGCTTCCAGTGACATCAGCATGTGGTATCCCATTCCTTAGGAACACTGAGTTTTTAGGAACTAATGTGATTTATCGCTGATAGAGATTAATGTGCTGTTTTGGAGAATTAACAGCGCAGATGTGTTTTATGGAAGAGGATACAGAACCACATAAACTCAAGTGTTGTCTTGAGCCAAAGAAACCCTAGTCATAAGGCTACCTTGAATACAGGCAAAATAATAATTACAATTATTACTACAATTCCATCAATAACAACTTATCACCTCCACTTTATTGAATTCTTACTAAGTAAGTGCCAAACCCTGCACTAAATGCTTTATTTACTCTCTCTCATTTAACATTTACAGATAACTATAAAATCCAGATGGATATTATAATACCAATTTAATGAAAAATACTGAGTCTCAGGGCAGCCAACGGAATCATCCAAGGGCCACAGCTAGCAAGTAGCAGAGCCAGGTTTCAAAGTACAGAAGAGTACTGGATATTGAAAGTCAGAATTTGAACTCTATTCACCAAAAGATATCTGGAACTATCCATTGAGTTAAGAATGTAAGACTTAGAATTCCAGAGGAGTAGAAGGGATTTACAATTGGGGGGGGGGGGGCGGATAACAAAGAATGTGCTAGAGAAAAGATTGGAAAATACCTTTCATCTAGTTAAACAGGAGTTAGAATGGAGGGGAATTAAGAGGAATACATGACATTTATTAAGGAAGCAAGGACACAGGATGCTGGAAGTAGATTCTTATTCCAGGACAGAAGCAGCTTTCTCTATGCTTTCATACAAAAACAAAGGTCATGATAGTGTGTACATGTGTCTGTTATGTATGTGAAGATTACACATGCAAGCATGTTTCACTGGGGAGCGCACTGCAGAAGTTTCCACACAACATAAATGGCTTTTATTATGTTCATAATATCAGTGGAAATAGAATAAGAAGCAGCAAATATTTGTTAGATTGGAAATTACGTGACACCATCAATGAAGCCTGTATGTTCTCAGGTGATATTGGTAGAATAACACATAAATAACTTGTAAAGCAAAATAAATTTGTTTAAACTCTTTTGAGTCTTCAGATTTTTCAGCTGGAAAAAAAAAACTGGGTTCAAATATCTATTTCCTGTATCTGTTGTGAGGATTAAACAAGATAAGTGTGTGAAGGCACTTCCCACACTAATATAAGAGGCACTCAGTAAACACTAGTTTCTTTCTCTTCTAATAAAAAAAAAAAATCAGTATTTGGTTAAATTATTACTCAAAACAGCCCAAGGAAGAAGGATATTTCCAGGATCAAGTGATGGCCACATTGAGCACTGGCTATGAGAGCTGGCCCTGAAAGCTTAAATTTGTGGTTCATGTCCAAAGAAATGGGGCACATTTTCCTTGAAGCTGGTCTGTCTCTTTTGAGCCATCTGGCATCTCTTAAGACATCTGGAACTCACTCAGAGTATATTGCAGTCTGGGAGGCATGTAAAATAGAATTCTGTTTCCCCAGAACATGAGACAAATTGAGGCCCAAGGGACATTGGATACAAAAAGCAGCAGCAGCTGTACCCTCGCATTCATGTTCCTAGACATAGGACTTCAGGCTAGACTTGGAAAGGCTACGAGTTGGAAGGGCTTCTCTTTTTGAACAGCAATTTTTAATCTCCTTGGAGTGTAGGGAAAAGAATCACAGGATTCTTAAATTTCTCATGAAATCTACATTCCCTGTGCCCTTGCAGTGTGTGTGTGGCAGGGATACCACCCTTGCAGTCATTTCAGAGGGCTCACAGATCACCTGTAGCTTCTCAGATAAATAAATGTAGTCTTGAAGGATAATCTTGCATCTTGCCACTCAAATGAATGAAATTTTGCCATTCTCAAAGAATAGTCTAAAAACATGTCAAATATCTACCATCCCCATTCGTGGACTCACACCTCCTGTTCCTCTAGTTCAACTTTGATGCAATGATGGCTTCTGGCAGGACTGCTGAGGCAACATAGATCCTCATCCAGTGTTCTGGGTACTCTTAAAAGCCACTAAGGACAAGAGACTATTATGAACTCAGTTCCTGAGTTCTCCAGGAGCTCAGGGGAAAGGTGCCATTTTAAACATGACATAGTTCTGTATGGCAAATGCAGTGACGGCAGTAACTTGGAACACAGAAAAAGAACAACAACATAGCCTGGCTCAAAACCCATCCAGAGGAGATGATGCAAATACTAAATCTTACGGGACAAGTGAATTTGGTAAAGAATTAGGAGGAAGGCAGAGACAATGATGGGAAAAGTATCCTAGGTAAAAAGAACAGTGTGAAATGGGACTGAAATAAGAGAGAGCACAACTAATTCAGGAAACTGGAAGTCATTCATACAGACAGAATATCGTGGGTGTGTGGTGGCTGGGGATAGTGGGAGATGCTGCCCAAGTTGATGTTAGAAAGGAAAGTTGGAGCCAATTTATGATGGCTCTTTCTAAGGAGCTGAACTTTGTCCTGAGGCCCAAAAGGATCATCACAGGATATTAAACAGTGAATGATATGATCAAATTTGAAATTTGTAAAAAGCACTCTAATGGAATATGAAGAATCAGAGGCAAAGAGACCCTCTGTACTTTAAATGTAGAAGGCTATTCCAATAATTCAAGCAAGAAATTAGGAGGTTTTAAATCAGGACGTTAACAGGAGAAATAGAGATATTAAGGAGGTAGGAAAGTATATCTTGGTGACTAACTAGATATGGGCCCTGAATTAGGAAGATCAAAATGATTCCCAGGGTTCTGGCCTTGGCAACTTGGTGAGTGGTGGTACCATTCTCTGTGATAGGAAACCAACAAGGAGTAGATTTGAAGGGATGGGGGATAGGATGAGGGGCTCAGTTTTAAACACTTTGTTCTTGGTTGAGACAGTAAAGCTAAATAATGATTTAAAGGTCTTTAATATACAGGTCTTTTATAGATAGATATAGACAGATAGATAGATAGATAGATAGATAGAGATATATCTTATATCTATCTATCTGTATATATAATATAAAGGTCTTTAATATAATGAAGCCATGGGAGTAGTTAGGGTTACCCAAGGACATAATGGAAAGTAGAGGAGGACACTTATTGTTAAGGAGTAGGTAGAAGAGAAGCCAACAAAGGAGACTAAAAATAATCACAACTGGCATGGGAGTGGTCAAGAAAGCCAAAAAAGAGATTTATAGAAGGATGGGATGATTAGTCATGTTATATGATGTGAAGAGACAATCTATAATTAGGACTGAAGGGTACTCATGCAATTTCAAACCATGGAAGTTACCAGTGACTTGGCAAATACAGTTAAAGTACAGTGATGGGGTAAAATGCAAATGGAGCTTTAAGTGGGAAGAGAGGAAGTTGAGAGAGCATCTGTGCACCACTCTTTCAAGGAGCATTTTGGGGAAATGAATATTTATTTCACATGTCATTTTCTAAATAACATAGACATTTTATTTACATTTGATTAAAAAACATTTCCTTACTAAACAGAAGAAACTACACATAATGAAATGTTTTCTTTTTGAACAAGGGTCATCATTATGAATATTCAAGCTTTAAGCAATTTTAGTAATAATCCTGAATAACACTAAGTTGCCAGGATTCTGGTAGATGTTTTTTTGCTCCTTTATAACTGTCAGCTCTTAGCAGCCATCAATCAATCTGCTTCTAGGAACCCTGATGTACTATTTCTAATCTGCTGTTCATTTTAGCCTAGAGCAAAACTCAATGTTGCCAGAAGTAAATGAACTGTTTTTAGAATAACCTCTTACACTGATGTTTAAAAATACATTAATAGGCTATAACCATGAGGATAATTCAATTTTTATTTAAGGAGTAAAATGGCATAATGTGACTAATTTCTACCTCTCTAAATTTATTTTTGCCACCCTCTGCCCATACACACTCTAGTCTTTACTGTCTTCAACTCATTCATTCACTTCCTTGTTCATCTATGTATTTGTTTGTTCAATAATTATTGGCATTTTATTTTTCAATGTGGTGCTAAACAAATGGCCTTTGAAAAATGAATAAAACACAACTGCAGGCCTCACTAAGCCAGTGTCTTTTAATTTATACCCTTTATAAAAGGGTATAAAATTATAGTAGAATGGATAATGTCAAAATATATGCGGTTTCTTAAAAGTACCATACTCTATCTCATCCATTAATCACACATGGTTTTCTTCTGCCTGGAATTTTCCCTGACCCCTTACTCTTCTGTAAACTCTAACTCGTTGTTTTGCTTTGTTTTGTTTTGTTTTTCTGTTCCAAACTGATCTTCTTTCCTCTGTTAAGCATCCCTGACAGGACTTCTCCATACCTAGGAAGTAACATGTACAAGTATTGAACCTAGATGTATTGTTTGTTTCCTTCCATAAAGATAAACAAAGATTAGTTTTTATGTCACTGTTTTACGGTTTAGGTTCTATTATTATTCTGCTGTGTTCCAACCAACAGATCAGGAGATGAGTGCCACTGAAGAGACAGTTTGTTATACACAGCTTCCAAGGCAAGGGAGCATGGCACACCCACACCAGCAGGGTTGGTCAGGCGGCAGGCAGAGGGGATGAAGGGAAAATGTGGACAGGAGCCCTTATCGTGGAATAGGAGAGGCAGGGTGAGCCAGTTTAGGATTGGCTAGTTTGAGCGACAACATGGATGGAACTAGAGCGTACCATGCTTAGTGAAATAAGTCAAGCGGAGAAAGACAACTGTCATATGATCTCCCTGATATGAGGAAGTGGTGATGCAACATGGGGGCTTAAGTGGGTACGAGAAGAATCAATGAAACAAGATGGGATTGGGAGGGAGACAAACCATAAGTGACTCTTAATCTCACAAAACAAACTGAGGGTTGCTTGGGGGAGGGGGGTTGGGAAAAGGGGGTGGGGTTATGGACATTGGGGAGGGTATGTGCTTTGGTGAGTGCTGTGAAGTGTGTAAACCTGGTGATTCACAGACCTGTACCCCTGGGGATAAAAATATATGTTTATAAAAAATAAATAAAAAATTAAAAAAAAAAAAAAAGATTGGCTAGTTTGAATAATTTCAGTGATCCCTGAGGCATAGGGGTTGTCCCTATTTGCCTAGTACTTGACCCTGGGGTGATAAGGGTAGGGAAATAGTGGCCCCAGTGTGAGAGCCCCCCACCCCCCATAAAAGAAGAGGTTGCTTTGCATATGAAAGAAAAACACACTTTCAAGCCTGTCCTTTACCCTTGCTAGGAACTGGTTAGCCTTGAGAGGGGCAATCACTCCAGGGTCAGCACAGCCCTGATGTCAAATCATTAGAGTAAAAAAACATGCATAATACAGTCACTGTACTGAACCTCCTCTCAGAGTAATAACAGTAGCTACAGTTGAGATCAAGCACAAATTAGACATCTCTTTCTTTGCCCTTTCCTTCCTTCCTCCTCCCACCCTTTCCTTCCTCCTTCCCTTCCTTTCTTCTTTCCTTCTTTCTATCCCTTCTTCCCTTCTTTCTCCTTTTCTTGTTTTCTCTCTCTCCCTTCTCTCCTCTCCTCTCCTCTCCTCCCTCTTTCCTCTCTTGCCTTTCTTCATCTCTTCATTTCAACAAATATTAATCAAATGCATACTAAAAGCAAGGCATTATTCTAACTGTTTATTTTCTCATGTAACCCTCACAGAACCATAGGAATTAGAAAATACTAGTCTTGTTCTGTAGATGAAACACTGGGCACAGAAAGGTCACACAAATCACAGGCAGCAGATCTTGTGTCCAAAATAACTCCTGTTTCATTCCAAAGTCTATGTTTAAACATTATGCTAGGGGTGCCTAGGTAGCTCAGTCAGTTAAGTGTCCACCTCTTGATTTTGGCTCAGATCATGATCTCAGAGCTATGAGATCAAGCCCCACATGGGGAACCACACTGAATGTGGAGCCTGCTTAAGATTCCCTCTCTCCCTTTCCCTCCCCACTTCTCTACTTCCTCTGCCTCTCCAACCCCCACATGCCCATGCACTCTTTCTCTTTGTCTCTCTCTCTCTCTCTCTCTCTCTCTCTCCATACACACACACACACACACACACACACACACACACATGCTAAGCACACAATATATGCTACCATACCCCTAAAGTCTGACATGTCACCCATCCACCAAACTGAGAAATGATTTGTCAGCTAGACTCAGAAAATATTAAGTACCTGGGAAACTACAGTGACTTATCCAACAAAAATTTACTGGGCATCTGGTTTCTAGACTAAGTTCCATCATTTATGAACTGTGTAACATCAGGGAAGTGACTTAATCTTTTTAAGTATTGGTTTTGCCATGTATGAAATGCAGATAACAATACTAGCTGTGCTAATATATCAAGCTTGTTTTATAAACCAAAGGAGATACACAAAAATATTTTACACTTTACCTGTATATTAAGTACATATAATTTCTAGGCCTTGACCACCCATTTCATTGCTGGCAAAAAAAAAAAAATATTTTGAGAATATAGTTATCTTTTATTAAGACATATCAAAGAGAATAGCAAAAATGTGGCTGGCAAAAATTTAAGATCAGCATTTCAAAATTCAATGGCTTCTGAGTAATGAACTGCACCTCTGCATCAATCAAATAAAAATTTGCTAATTTTATTTTAATTTTTTACATTTTAATTCCAGCATAGTTAACATACAGTGCTGTATTAGATAAAATTTAAATCTTAATTTCATTATAATGAAACTCCAAATCCTTTCTTACTTTGAAGGTCAGGACTATATATGGAAAACATGGATTATATCTAACTTTGAGGCTCCTGGAGACACTGCTAAATCATCAAGCTCTGGGTTACCATGGTGAAATAAAGTAAGTTGATTTTTTATTCTCATAGTCCTCTATTAGGATACCAAACACTGAGATCTGTTTTTAGAAGCTTCATGTGTGAAGCAATCAATTTCTATTTTTAAAAATATTTATTTATTTATTTGAGAGAGAGAGCACATGTGCGTGGGGAAGGGGCAAAGGGAGAGGAAGAGAGAATCTCAAGCAGACTTCCCACTAAGCATGGAGCCTGATGCAGGGCTTGATCTCATGACCCTGAGATCATGACCTCAGCTGAAATCAAGAATTGGATGATCAACGAACAGAGCCACCCAGATGACCCTGAAGTAATTTCATTAATTGAAAATACTTAAGAAATGTTTGCTTAAATTAAGACAGCTTTCTTGGTCATCAAAATACAAAGCAGAAAACTTTGAATTCCAACCATTATAGACTATCAAGAGTCAGATTTACCATTTCATCTGAAATAACTTAAAAATAGGACAAAATATATGAAGCAATGGTTTTTCAGATGTTTATACCAGGCAGCACAAAACCGTGATTCCCTAAAGAAAGAAAAATAAATGAGGCAAGCTAAGCTTATGGAACAAGAAGAGGAAATCCAGACCCCAGAATTCTTCTTCCACTAAAGAGATGGCATTTGGAGTTATGGAAGGCCAAGAAGGCTAGAATGCACAGTACAGAGAAGTGGAGAAGAGAGATCTCCCAGAGAGTTCTCTCTGGAGATTTCTAAAGAGTTGCTCTTGTGTACTGGCTAATGTATCCATTTGAGGAAACTACCCATGGCCCTGGGGTGAGGAGGAAAAAGAACAAAAGAAAGAGACAGAAAAAATTTTAGGTCTTGCACAAGGGTTGAGAATAGTTCAGGTCAACTTAAAATAGACTGTTATAAATATAAGCTGTTATATATAAGCCTCATGGTGACCACAAAGCAAAAAGCTATAGAAGATACACAAAAGATAATGAGAAAGAAATCTAAACATATCACTAAAGAATCATCAAATCACAAAGGAGGAGACCAAGAGATAAAGGAACAGAGGAACTACAAAACAACCAGAAAGCAATGAACAAAATGGCAGTAAGTACATACCCATCTATAATTACTTTAAATGTAAATGGACTAAATTCTACAATCAAAAGATACAGAGTGACTGAATGGATAAGAAAGAAACAAGATGCATCTATATGCTGCCTATAAAAGACTCAAATCAGACATAAGGATAACACACAGACTGAAAGTGAAGGAATAGAAAAAGATATTCTATGCAAATGGAAACCAAAAGAACGCCAGGGGAGCTATAATTACATCAGACAAAATAGACTTTAAAACAAAGATAAAATGGAGATGAGAGTGTTCATAACCATCAGAGCTATACTACAAATATTAAAAGACCTCAGGCAGAGGAAAAAGATAATTTTAGATCTACACCAAAACACTGAAAAGTACTAGAAATAGTAATATATGGATGAATAAAAAGTATATTTCTCATTAAAAAAAACTCTTTAAAAGAAAATTTACTATTTAAAGCAAAAATATTAACAATGAACTATGGGATTCAGAATATAAGTGCAATGTTTTAAAATTGAAATTGATAATGTTTTAAAAATTGAAATTTCAGTGGTTTGTTTTCTTTAAGCCCTGTCAAAATGGCCTTGGTGTCAAAATGGCTCTGTAAAAATGTCCCAAGCAAAGTAGCTTAATTAAATGGTCTGAGATAAAAAAAAAAAAAAAAAAAAAAGATAAAAAGGATACACATGCATACTTAAATAATAAAATATTAAAAAGAGGAAAATGAAACAAGAAACAAATAAGATAAATAGGAAATAAATATCAAGGTATTAGATTTAAACCCAACCATATCAAGAATTATATTAAGTATTAATGATCCAAATGTACCAATAAAAAGTCTGTGATGTTCAGATTTCATATAAAAAGCAAGATTTAACTAAATGCTGTCTACAACCAACACATTTAAAATAAAAGACATACTAAAAGTAAAAATATGGAAATGATACACCATGTTAACTCTAATGAAATGAAAGTCACCTTGGTTACATTAACGTCAAATAAAATGCATTCCAAAGCAAGGGATACCAAAAAGTCGATTCATCAAGAGAACATAACAAACCTAAATGTTCATGTCCTTAATAATATAGCTTTAATTTACATAAAGAGAAAACATAAAACTTAAAGGAGAAACAGACAAATTTACAATTACAATTGGAGAATATAATATCTCTTTGTCAGTAATTGATAATAAGCAGTAATAAAATTAAAAAATGGACAAATGATCAAATAACTTGATCAATCAAGTAGCAATTACAGAATACTCCATATAATAGCAGAATACAGATTCTTTTTCATCATACATGAAATATTTAAAAAATTAAATCATATTCTGAGCCATAAAACAAGTCTCAGTAAGTTTAAAATGATGAAATCAGATAAAATATGTTCTCTGATCACAACAGAAGTAAAGTAGAAATTAAAAGCAACAAACAAAAATCCTGGAAATCTCCAAACATTATGAAACTAAACAACACACTTCTAAATAACCTATGGTAAGAAAGAAAAAGGAAATTAGAAAACATTTTGAACTGAATTAAAATGAAAACACAACATACCTGTAATTTTTAGCTGTTCTCTTTTTCTCACATTTCCTATTCAATCCATCAAAAATTAATTAGGGAAGCAACTCGATCTTCATAATACCCCCAGAATCTGGTCACTTCTCACCACCTCTATTGTTAATTAACTACATTTCATTCAAGCTACCATTGTATGTCTCCTGGATTAGTATAATAGCCTCCTAACTGAACTAGATTTCTCCCTTGTTCCTAGTTTATCCTCAGTACAGTAGCTACAGTGATTTGTTAAAACCTAAAACAGTTTATGTCATTGTTTTGCATGGAACTGTAAGAGAATCTTATTTCACTAAGAGGAGGAAAAAAGAAAAAAGAAAAAAAAACCCAAGTCCTTATAAAGAGTGCTACCTGATTTGCTCCCCGATTACTTCTCTAGCTCCTTCTACAACTATCTTTGCCCATTCTGTTCCAGTTACCCTGTAATCCTTGTCCTTCTGACACGTACCATGCATATAACCACCTTAGCAACTAACCTCCGAATACTTCCTCTACTTAAAACACTTGTTTACCCAGATATCTACATGTTAACTCGATCATCTTCTTTATTTTTTACTCAAATATCACCTTGTCCACCTAGTCCATAGCCTACACTAACCACCCTAGTTAAAGTTGTAGTCTCTCAGCCCCTCTTCCTCTTACCCTGCTTTCCTTCTGCTTTCTTCAACACACTTCTAATGTATTCGGTGATTTGCTGATATATGATGTTTATTGTTATCTGTTGATCTCTGATAGACTATAAGCTATACTGCCAGGGGTCAGGAAGATTATTTGTTTTGCTCACTGATGTATCCTAAGCGTCTAGAGCATGGCCTCTTAGAATTCAATTCGCACATATTAGAATTCAATAAATATCTGTGAAAGTGAACTGAACAAGGGAAGGGGTAGAATGTCAAGATACTCTCAGGGATGCCTAGTCAGACACAAATTCTGACTAGTCCCTCTCGTGGCCAAATTGAAGAAGGCCGTTCCTAAAGACCTCATCAAAATCAGGTTCCTTGTGCTATCTTCTTAGCACTCAGCTATTTTCTTTCTTAAAACTTATCTTTATTTGTAATTACATATTTATTTATGCGATTTGATACTTTAACGTCTAGGTAGGTATCCCCATGCTGGCAGGGAACATGACTGTTTCCTTCACATTATATCCTCAGCATCTTGTAGGCCAATACTTGGCACATGATAGTCACACAGTAAATATTTGATTAATTCATTTATTAATTTATTTAACAAATACTTATTGAGCTGCTACTGTATACCAAGCACTACTCTAATCACTGGGGACACAGATATGAATGCAATAGTCTCCTCTCTTGTGAATCTTGTATTCTAATGGGGAAGAGAAACAGTAAAGAAGCTGGAATATGTGACATATATTACATGATGATTAGAGCAATACAGAAAAGCAAAGAAGGGTAAAGGTTACAGCAAATATCAACTGATAAATAAATGATGGAAGGAGACTGAACCTAGCCAATGAATTTCCACCAGGCCAGCTTCAGGACATGGGGGTTTCCCTCATCTAAAACCTTGGAGGTGGCTGAGTAGCAGGGAGGAAGGTGGTTAAGCAAAAAAAGCAGAAAAGTGGGCTAAGAGCCAAGTAAAAACCAATCATCTAAAATTGGGAGTCCCAAAATACCCCCCAAAAATGGAGAAAAGCAAGTATCAGCACTCACATTATACCTGCTACATAGTATACTTGATTAAAAGATAGGGTCCAGAACCAAGATTCCAGGAAACAAATATATGAGAATAAAGGGATTGGGGAGCAAATGAGGTTAGGCTACATATATCAATATTGTCAGTTTCCCGCTATTTTATGTGCATATCAGAGAAGCACACTGGTTTCCTTATTCACCTGTCTTTGACCTTTGAATGTTCAAGGACATCAAACCATGAGAACTAGTAAAGAATTGCATTTATAAGTGATAAACCTGTTTCATCCTTAAACAGTCCTTGGCTAAAGCTTCTTCTGTTGAATTAAATCCATTCTGTTAAGGGTTTTGTATGCAAACCTATATCCTTAAGAGATTAAAGATGCAATTTAGACACACATTTTAGGAGCTGAATGCACGAATCATTATTTTAGTACATATTGTCCATTAATCTGCTGTTCAATTGGGAACCCATTTGGAATGTGGCTGCTTGCTAATTAGCAGGATTCTAGTGCTGAGCTGCTTCCTGATTAAATGTCCTTTAGAATCAATAAAACATCAGGAGGGATTATGGTGATGTGGGATTAGCCCCATCTAACCAAATAAAATGAGTTGTGTTCCCTTCTTAAACTGTCACGTTGCAAGAGCTGATGAGAGGAGCAATTTCACGAACGATGTTACAAAGTTGTTGTTTTTTGTGTTGTTGTTGTTGTTTTTTAAACTGAGATTTTGTTTTTTGCCATTTGCCTACCAATTAGCAGAGACATTAGTGAATGTCTGCTAGGGTAAGGCGATTTTGAGAAAGACTTGATTACGATTTCAAATCTCTACTCTGAATCACCCTTATGTAAAATGAGTTCAGGTTGTGTTGGATGGAAATTATTATCCTCATTCTTGGCCAGGAACACGTAAGTCAGAATTAGCATTTAATGTTTCTGTGTGACTTTGCAATAAATGGTAATTAAGGAGGGCAGAGAGAGAACAGGAGGCAAACTAATACCCTAAAATTGTATTGGCAAAATTAAATGCTTCAAACCCAGTTTAAAACACAGGCACACAAGCCAAATTGTGTTGGGGGAGGGGATAAATAATGAAGCTGCTCTGGAAGCTGCATAAATAGAATGCAGCAATTGACACAGCCACAAGTAGGACTTATCATACACATCTGGTCCATTATGAAGAGTGCAATTAGGTTGAAAAGGACCGGTTTGATAATCCCAGGAACAACCAGAGGATTTTAGGAGATAAAGCAAACATGAGGTGTCCGATTCAGCAATTACTTGTAAATGGGAATAGGAAAATTGGTAGATAGTGAGCAATTAGAGAAATGTTATGGATCTGCCCATCAGCTGGGTCTTGGGAACTGGACCTGGCTCTTAAGAGTTCACTAATTTCGTCTTCTTTTGCAGAAGTCCATATCCATATGGGGTCTGAATAATAATAATAATGATATTATTATTATTATTATTATTATTATTGAGTCAACATTTATATACTGGTAACTATATTATAGGCAATATTCTAAGTGTTTTATAAATATTACCTCTTTTAATCCTTGTAAATGCTCCATGAGGTAGGTACTACTATTTTTCAAAAGAGGAAACTAGGGCACAGAGAGGGTAAAACCAATAGGTAACTGATTAATGAATTCATCAATCAGTCTGAGTCAAAAGCAGGTTCTCTAGCTTCAGAGTCTTCACTCTCAATACACCATATAGACTCTCCTGCAAGTCCTAGGAAACTCAGACGCTTCTAGGACACTGACTAAGCATAAGGGCTTTAGGCAAACCCACTGAGTTCCGTGGCTGGCTCCATTCTTGGGCTTGGTACTGAGCAGTCTGGATTTGAGGAGCTCAGTATCTTCAATCCTCTCCCCTAAGACCCAGGAGAGGTGTGAGATACAGATACAAAAGCAAGGAGGCTCTTAAGTTCCAGGGTGAGTCATGATCCAAAGAAGCCCAGGGCCCAGCCCAGGAGGCAACTTCCCCTCACTGGTGGAGCACCTCCCCTAGCCCTTCAGCCACTTACGTTGGGGAAAAGCAGCTTTAGTCCTGGAATCATATGGATCTAGATAGAAAACCTTGCTCTGAAATGCTCTAGTTTGGGAAAGTTGGGCAGGTAACTAATTTCTCTTAACCTTAATTTTCTCATCTGTCAAATGGAAACAAAAATTATTTTGATGGATTTAAGAGTTTATTCCCTTATGAATCAAGGAAGTGTTGTGCTTCTCACAGTTAACTGGAAGGCAAAAAGAATACAATGCAGGGCCCTCCATCAAGAAGGTGAACACAAAGGAAGATGGTGGAGAGGAATGAGCGTCCCAGTGGCTGAGTTAAATGACATAACAAAAATAACCTCCTGACTTGACGCTGTAAGGGACTGATTCACGTGGCACCTTATATGCGCCAGGCATGGGACTAAATGCTTTACATGGCTTATCTCATTTTACTCCTAATAGCCCCATGAGTTATGTTTTTATATCCACTTCACAGATGATCAAACTGAGATTCAGAGACCTTAAGTAAATTGTCCCAAAAGCTGGGCTTCATTGAATCTTTATTTCTGTTATGGGCTGAATTGCATCTCCCCAAATTCATAAACTGAAACCCTAACCTCCAGTAACTTACCCTATGACCCTGTTTGGAGATAAAGTCTTTAAAGAGGCTATTGAGTTAAATAAAATGAAGCTATGAGGGTGAGCCTTAATCCAGTCTGACGGGTATCCTTACAAGAAGAGGAAATTTGGAAATAGAAACCCCAAATATGGGTTAACACAGAGAAAAGACCATGTGAGGACACAGTGAGAAAATGGCCATCTACAAGCCAATGACAGAGCCTCAGAATAAGTCGAACTTCCTGATACCTTGATCTTGGACTTCCAGCTTTCCAAGCCATAGAAAATAAATTTCTATTGTTTAACTTCCAGTCTATGGTATTCTGGTACAATAGCCTACCTGCCTCCTCCTTCTAGAATATTCTGTACTCTCTCAGCTGGAGGAGAATATTACAAGATCCTTAAGGGAATGGCATGATAATTAAATGCTTCAAACCATGGTATTTAAACTATGATTCTAGCAGTCTGAACAAGCTGGCACATCAGTGCTATTTTACACTACATTTCAACTGAGCTTGGGGAGACCTGTAGGGACTAACCAGGTAAGAGAAGGAGAAGAGTGTCTCAGAGGGAAAAAGAAGCAAGCAAAAGTATTGTGGATTTGGAGAACTGGGACTATTATTATGGCAGCAGCATTCATTTCATAAGCTGGAGAAATGTAATGGGCTTAGGAAGTAAGCACTGACATACTTTTGGTTTAAGCCTTTATGAAACTCATAAAGAAACAGGTCACCTGTAATTAACTTAATCAAGATTACCAGGATGTTTCTATGAAATGGGCCACCTTTTGTATGTTTGGTATGTTTAGGCTTTTGTTCCATGTTATTTTGATATATAAGACTTACTATATAAAATTACTTATTGTATAAAATGTCATCCACATACTGTATAAAATATTAGCCATTTAATAATCCATAATTAAAATTTCAATGAATAAATAAAGAGGCAAAAACTTCACCAGTAGCCAAAACTAATAAGCACTCTAGTGCCAAAATCTAGAAGGAATCTCACTAACTATAAATAAATGGAATCTGGGAAAATCAGTGAGTTGGCATTCATCCTTGGCCCTGTCTACCTGTGAGAAGTACAACTGACAGAAGATCTCTCATTCTTTCACCAGACTTCCCCTTGATTTGGAGGCCCCAAGTCTTTTTTTTTTTTTTTTTTTTTTTTATATCCCCAGGGGTACAGGTCTGTGAATCACCAGGTTTACACACTTCACAGCACTCACCAAAACACATACCCTCCCCAATGTCCATAATACCACCCCCTTCTCCCAAACCCCCTCCCCCCCAGCAACCCTCAGTTTGTTTTGTGAGATTAAGAGTCACTTATGGTTTGTCTCCCTCCCAATCCCATCTTCTTTCATTTATTCTTCTCGTACCCACTTAAGCCCCCATGTTGCATCACCACTTCCTCATATCAGGGAGATCATATGATAGTTGTCTTTCTCCACTTGACTTATTTCGCTAAGCATGATACGCTCTAGTTCCATCCATGTTGTCGCAAATGGCAAGATTTCATTTCTTTTGATGGCTGCATAGTATTCCATTGTGTATATATACCACATCTTCTTGATCCATTCATCTGTTGATGGACATCTAGGTTCTTTCCATAGTTTGGCTATTGTGGACATTGCTGCTATAAACATTCGAGTACACGTGCCCCTTTGGATCACTACGTTTGTATCTTTAGGGTAAATACCCAATAGTGCAATTGCTGGGTCATAGGGCAGTTCTATTTTCAACATTTTGAGGAACCTCCATGCTGTTTTCCAGAGAGGAGGCCCCAAGTCTTGACCCACTAAAAAATAACACAAGCACCACTTTCTGTAGCTGCAAGAGTATTGTTAGCCTGTGTCCGTACCCACCCAAGGGTACATACGCATACGCTTAGCCACATACTGCTTTTCTGTACCAATGCAGAAAGCACAACTTCAGAGAATGACAATGCAAAAGTTTGGGGTGGGGAAGGAGGGCAGGGGCAAACCTGGCTGTGATGTCTGCATTTGATGAGGCATAATTCCTGCCAATAAAGTCATGTGGGTTGGAGCAGAGAGAGGCAGATCCCTGGTAGTCATATATGCAAAGTATATTGATAATGACATACATGCTAATTTCATGTCTAATACTCAACCCACCTGAGCTGGTCCCAACCAAGGGCCACCAGGTGTCAGTGAGGGTTGGCACTCACTCTGTGACTGTAGGACTAAATAAGCAGCGAATAGGACCAAGGAAAATCTATGCAACTGATCTGTTGAGTTGTGCAGAATGTGAAGAGTTCCTCATTTGACAGTGAATATAGAGAATTCCAAATATGAGATCTAATTTTAAAAATAATGCAGAATACAGAGAAGAAATGAGAATCCTGCAGATTCCAAATAGCAGCAAATTCTTGAAAATGATTACTCTAAAAACTAGGAAATGTTTAGAAAACCATTAATGTTCTCTATAGGCTGTATGGAGCCATGTCCTCTATTGAAACCAACTGGAAAGTAATAAGCATAATAAACTACTAAAATGAAATTTAGAAAGCACTAAAGTGAACAGAAGAAACTGAAGGAACTTGGTAAACATGGACAGTTTCAAGGAGCGGAAGCTTTTATAATCCAAATTAAGTGATAATCAGGAGTGTAACTATATGTGCTGATATATGTCCACTAGACTAAATGGGATCCCTTGTCTATACTGCATCATTATGTTGTACACCAGAAACTAATATAATGTTACATATAAATTAGATCTCAATAAAAAATTATGAGACAATCAAGGAAATCTGATCATTGCTAGATAGTTGATGATATTAAGTTATTTGCATTACATTTTTAGGTCAACAAACTTTTTCTATAAAGGACCTGATAGTAACTCTTTGGGTTTTGTGAGTCTACAGTCTATTTCCACTACTCAACTGTGTCAGTGTAGCTTGAAAGCAGCCACAAACAATGTATAACAAATGGCTGTGGTTATTTTCCAATAAAATATTAATTAATTGATTTTCTTGAGAAAGAGAAAGCAAGCATGATTGGCCAAGGGAGTGCAAAGGAGGAGGAAGAGAGAGAATCTTAAGCAGACTCCATGATGAGTGTGGAACCCAACGTGGACCTCAATCTCACAACCCTGAGATATTGACCTGAGCAAAAACTTAGAGTTGGATGCTCATCCAACTGAGCAACCCAGTCACCCTCCAATAAAATACTATTTACTAAAATAAAAGAGGTAACCAGGGATCAAAAAAAAAGTAAAAGTGATACTAGGTAAAATCTATTAAGAATATCAAACTTGAAAGTTTTCCACAAAATTTAGAAACAAAAAACAGAGAAGAAAATGAGAGAAGATAGTAGACATAGAAGAGAAAAAATAGAAATTGAACCTAAGAGGCCTTGGCATTGTGGAAGAAGAAACTAGAAAAATGGAACAAGAACTAGCAACAAAACCTACAACTGAAAAAAAACTTTGCAGAGATGGGAAAAAAGAAAAAAACCTCTGTGTACAGATCAAAAGGACTCAGTATGACTAAGATAAATGAAGGGAAAAATACATCCATGTCTATCCTAACAAAAGTTTTGTGTTTACAGAGACAAGAAAATTACTTAAGGAGGCAGACCAAAACCAAAATAAAACTAAACCAAAGCAAAGGAAGGAAAACATTAATTTTAAATGAACCCAAATCAGATTGACCTCAAACTTCTGCAATAAAGAATACCAGAAGACACTGGAGCTGTGTTCAGGAGAAAAAAAATGTAACTGAAATAAAATTATATTACATTCACGTGGAAGGCTATATAATTCAATGGTTGAGCATGCAAGATTTGGAGTCAAACGGCCAGAGTTTAAATTCTGGCTACCTCATTGAAAACGTGGGTCCTTGGGCAACTCTTTTACACGTTTCATAGGATGGCTATCTCAATTAAATGAGATAATGCACACAAAGTACTCAGAATACTTACTAAAGGCCATTTTAACTTAATAACCTAGTGGAATTTAGAATTTGAGCTCAGATTTGCCTGAATATAAAATCAGGCTCATAGACCTTGTCCTCCAGTCCTGAACTCTGTGACTCTGCATTGGAAGTTTGGCACCTGCTTCTGTGATTAGATTTATAGTGCCTGTTATGGTAACTGGAACCCATTATCCCATTTATTTATTTATTTATTTATTTATTTATTTTGCTCATTAATCTGTGTATTTGTTTATTTCCTTCTCATTCTTATTATTCTTTTTGTTTTGTTTTGTTTAAATTTTTTCAATTTATTTATTTTCAGAAAAACAGTATTCATTATTTTTTCACCACACCCAGTGCTCCATGCAATCCGTGCCCTCTATAATACCCACCATTCTCCCATTTAAATTGTCAATGGCTCTTTGAAGTTCCTAGGGTAATGTAAAGAATACAGAAGCAAGGAAAATTTAATTAGAAGGGTCTCAAGGATTTCGTTGATCACATAAATCCTATACACTTGAATCAGGCAGTGTCCAGTCTCAATACTTAATAAACTTTTCTCACAGTCTCCTCCCCCTACTATCAGCACTATTCAAGAAGGGGCAGAAGAGTTTCTGGTGCTGTTGGTCCAGATGACTTGTCCCATATTTGATAACTCCTAACAGCTCTGAAAAAAACAAAGGTTATGCAATATGGAAACATCGATGATCTAGATTTTTATTGTCACATTGTTGTGGCTGTTTTTCTAAGGGTCAGAAGATGCTGTAGGCCTAAACCTGGCCCTCCTAGGAGGACAGAATTGCAGCAAGCATCGAAGTCAGGAGTTGCTTCCCTTGTAGCTCACTTCAGATCTGTGCTAATATCAGACCTTTGTATGATCATTGATATTTCCCAACAGTGCTGCTTTTCCAACATTCTTTCCCTGTGTATCCCTTCAGCAGCTGATAGAGTCATCATCTTATCAGGCTTATGATTTCTGCATACCTCCACCTTATCTATTCTTGTGCCCAAACTGAAATGAATCTCCAGAGGCCAGATTTCCATACCAAAAAAAAGAACTACTCTGACTTGAAATGTCATGTATGGGAAAAGTCCTATGAGGTATAAGCAAAACAATGAATCGTTTTTATTTAAAGAGTAAAATCACATGATATTAAAACTCTTCTAGAAAATCCAGGGCTTCTATATCTCACAACTTGGGCTTTATATTTCCTTAACTACTGATGGGCAAGGAGGAGATAACAATTCTTACCAGTCGCAGTTTGGTGGCTAGCAACAGAAACTGCCTTTTGTTAAGCTAAATAAAAAGAAATATTTTGAAAAGATATGGAGTTATACACAAAACTGGGGGAAAATAAAACTTTGGGAGGAACCAGAGCCAAAAGTTAATGAGAGATACAGAGACAGGGAATGGGAGAGAAGGAGGAAGGTAGGGAAGGGTATGTGGAGAAAGTGATAAATAGATAGTGATTAATTAGACAAGGTGAGTCACAACACTGGCCCGGGTAGGGATATTGATTATAGTCCATCATCCCAGAGAAGACCATATTTGTATATAAATGGAGGATGGATGCCAGGCAAGCAAAAACAGGTAATTTTCATGACCAACATTTTCCTAAAGTACTTATAAACCTTCAATGACCGTCACACGTAAATATATGCTTAATGCTCTTCCTGCTTGGAGATTTCACTAAATGTTATCTATTTGAACTCAGAACTCCTTTCTATCCGCTCTTGTGTTTTTTCCTGTATCACAATAGTTCCCATTCTTGGGAAGACTACAAATAACATTTCTAACTCCCTTGACACCAAGGTTCTGGAATTGATTTAAGTTCCATCAGTGAAATGCAACTGGGTGAGATTTGAAAGGCAGAAGTGGCGGGGGTGGGGCCAGAGACATTTTAAGTATTTACTTATTTTCCCAAAGTAGTAGCAACTCCAGACCCTGGCAGGCAACAGTTTTTGCCTTGGCCAAAATGCATTTTGTACTGCCTAGTCACCAACCTCGCAGTCAGGGACAACTGAGACATTTGTCAAAAATTTCTGCAGTTCACTGGTCTCTAGAACTGTGAGGCCTAATTCTGAGCCTAGCAGCAGATGCCAACCTCCATTCTACTAACCCCTGAAATAATTCTGTAGGCACCAAATTTCCTATATCAAAGCCCTGTTCTAGTAGAGACCCCTAAAATAGTTTGTTTCCTGAATTATACCTTGAATGATACAGGTATCAAAAAGCTCCTTCAATATCACTATCAATATAAACATTGACCTTATTGCACATTCTTTCAGAGATTTCTACATTGAGTACCAATGTCATGTTTACTTCTCTTGTACAGATGGCAGAATTTTGTTGAATTGTTGAACAAAGCTTCCTCTGATTTGCCCACAGGTGAGTTTGGCGGTTTAGTTCCTTGAGAGACATCCCAGTTCTCAGAGCCACTGTTGACTCTGCTGCTTTGCTCCAGTAGTTTTCTAGTTGGGTTTCATCTTATTGCTCTCAGAAATGTAAATGGCACAGCAGTGCAGGAAAAATAAGACTCAGGATTGCCTCACTGGCTATTCTTTTAGACCAGGGGGATCATAAAAGGCATAATTCTCCAAGTTGTATTATATCATGAAACATTCTCTAGTGAGCGCCCTTTCAGATGAATGCAGCTCTTAGAGAAGAAGTGGACATGATTTATTAGAACTTCAGTTGCACAGTCCCTTAGATCTAGGAATGCCACAGCTAGGTAATTACCCTACTGGCATCTCAAAAAAATAAAATTAGAGTAAAATAAAATAAAATAAATGTTCAGTGTATCATTTTTTGGTAAATGCCTGTAAAAACAGAAGTAAAAAATATTTTAAGTTAAAAATAAGAATGGAAACAATAAGAAATCCTTCAGGGACAATTTAATTAAATTACGGTATATCCAACTGATAAAGTTATGCAGCTGTAAAATAACATAGCTGGCCTTGATACAGGAAGATTTCCAAGACATATTATTAAGTGAAATTATAAAGATTAATTTGGGCAAAATATTTAGCAATTAGCAAGTTTTAAATGTGACAGGTGAAAAAATATGCATTGATATTAATCTGCTGTTGCAATTTCTGTTTACTACATTCATCAACCATTTAGTGATTACCTTTTGGATCAAAACACAAGGTACCAAAAGTTTGAGGGGAGTGGTGGTGTCTCAGTTTACATTCCAGCAGAACAATAACCTTCCTGGGTATTTCAAACAGGGAACTTAAAACAGAGGATTAGGGGACAGGTTGCACAAGCTTTAAACAAGCAAAAAGAGGATAGTGTGTGTATTCATTTCCTTAGGGCCACCATAACAAAGTTCGACAAACTGGGTGGCTTAAAATAACAGAAATCTATTGTCTCACAGCTCTGGAGACCAGAGGCCTGTCCTGAAAGCAAGATGTCAGCAGGCCATGCTCATTCTGAAGTCTCTAGGAAAACATTCTTCCTTACCTCTTCTAGCCTCTGGTGGCTCCAGGCATTTCTTGGCTTGGCTTATGGTTGCTTAATTCCACTGTCTGCCTGCACCTTCACATGACCTTCTTCCCTCTCTCTCTTTGGTGTCTCTGTATCTCCTTTTTCATATAAAGCCACCACTGTTCATTGGATTTAGAGCTCTCCCAAACCCAAAATGACATCATCTTAACTTGATTACATATAAAATGAGCCTGCTTCCAAATAAGGTCACATTAACAGGTACTAGCGGTAGTACACAATTCAACCCATGACAGTTGAGGTAACCCAGAGCTTAGGAGTTGTGGAAACCAGCTCTCATCTTTAGTGCTGAAGGAACATAGTGAAAGGTGTACTGTTAGCAGAATCTTGGCAAGTGCTACTACATCGCTGATTCTAGGATCTCCAAGAATAGGCCAAGCAGCTAGAGAAAGAATTTTGAAGGAGGTGCCACACAGCTGGTTACACCATGTAGTTTGAAACTCAGTGTTTCACAAATAGGGCTGGTGCTTGGATTTCTGACAGAACACAATGTGGTGAATGCTGGACCTACTGAATGGGATGTCCTGTCGCTATTCATCTAGATTTTGAATTTTCACATATGACTTTTGCTCAAAATGTTGAAAAACACTTCAGAAGTCTCCTTCAGACGCAAGAATGAGGTTCAGGAGGCTTCTCTGACAGCTCAATCTTAGCAACAGCAGTGGCTCTCCCCTGATGATGGACAGATACTAACAAACTCCAAAAACAAGAAGAAAATACTTCTACTCTACTCTCCCCACAGTTTAATCTCCCTCCAAGCATCTCCCCTTTCTGGAATTTAGCCTGAAGCCAGTAGGCCAGGGAAATATACTTGTAGATCCCCATCCCAGCATTATAGAAAAAAGATAGAAGGGATGTGCTAGAAGACAATAAGGTAATAGCAAGTGAGGGTTCATTTTTCACGATGTCATCTATAACTTCAGAGAACTCAGTTTTGTTGAAAAAACAAAACAAAGACATTCAAAGGTGATCACAACAAACGTTTAAACCAAATGCTTTCTCTTTCTCGCTCTAATATAAATCCAGGTCACTTGATGCATTTGTTTGCTAGAGTCGCTTACACAATAGATGTTTACTTTCTCAGAGTTCTGGAGACTAAAAGTTTAAAGTCCCAGTGTCAGCACGTTTGAAAGTGTAGTGAAAAGAAGGGCCATCTGTACTCAAGTGTTCATAGCAGCAATGGCCACAGTCACCAAACTGTGGAAAGAGCCAACATGCCCTTCAACAGATGAATGGATAAAGAAGATATGGTCCATATATACAATGGAGTATTATGCCTCCATCAGAAAGAATGAATACCCAACTTGTATATCAATATGAACAGGACTAGAGGAGATGATGCTGAGTGAAAAAAGTCAAGCAGAGAGAGTCAATTATCATACGGTTTCACTTACTTGTGGAGCATAAGGAATAACATGGAGAATATTTGGAGAAGGAGAGGAAAAGTGAATTGGGAGAAATCAGAGAGAGAGACAAACCATGAGAGACAGTTGATTCTGAGAAATAAACTGAGGGCTTTGGAGGGGAGGAAAGTAGGGGGTTAGGTAAGTCTGGTGGTGGGTATTAAGGAGGGCACGTATTGCATGGAGCACTGAGTGTGGTGCATAAACAATGAATCTTGGAACACTGCAAAAATAAAATAAAATTTTTTAAAAAGAGAAAGAAAGAAGCCTTTCTCCCCTTGCCTTGCAGATGGCCTCTTTCTCACTGTCCTTACATGGTCTTTTCTCAGTGCAGGCACATCCCTGGTGTCTCTTTGTGTATCCAAATTTTTGGTCTTATAAGAATACCGGTCAGACAAGTGTCTTCATTTTAATGAGTTCAGTTGAACTGAATCACCTCTTTAAACAGCCTGTCTCCAAATACAGTCACATTCTGAGGTACTAAGGGTGAGGACCTCACCATGTATTTGAGGGGGGCGCAGAATTCAACCCATAATGGATGACATAGAAAAGTGTACAAAAAGATGAGCCAAAGTCTCACCTTTGCAACTAAATAACCATCTTCTATTGGAACACTTATTTTACTTCTCTTGGACTCATTTTTCTCATCTTTAAAATGAACCCAAAGTAGGAAAAAAAATACCTGCTCTATTGCTATGAAAAAGTTTTTTAGGCAATATTGCACTCCACAGAGCATAGGACTTTGACTTTGGTGAAACTTCTATTGCACTGTTGTTGTGATAGCCCATAGCTTATTGAGAAATTTAATGCCTTAATCTCTTCCCATTTCTGTGTTGCTGGAGCTGTGATGGTTAAGTGCTTCTAGGCACTGAGGGAGGTACATCTTACTTGCCTGTTTTCTTGAAAGAAAATACATTATAAGAAACTAAAGGCAGCTACTCCTTTTGGGTGTGAAGAATTGTGATTTTTTTTTTCATTCCTGGAGCCTCATTTCACTCAAAAATTCTATAATGACCTATTAAAATGACTCCTTTTTATAGGTACTGCCTTATATAACAAATTTATCTCACTGGGACTCCCAAGAATCCTATTAAATTCTTTTTTAATGCATACATGATAATCATATAAATACTTAATATCTGTGACTTGGGCTAAGGTCTAGAATGCACTAGTTTACAGTTGGCAAGACCAACTAGAAGACTAGATAAAATATAAAACAACATCTTTTTTAAAGCTATTATTTGGAATTCAAACTGAATACCAGGAAAAAAAAAAAAGAGGAAAAAACCCTCTGGAAGAAGTTAACATCATATAAAACCTTGAGACTTATTTATACAAAATGTCCAGCATTCAATTTCAAATAATCAGGAACGATACAAGACAGGACATGGATTTTCAAATAACTGTAATTAATATGTTTAAGAGAATGGATAAGATGGAGAATTTAAGTAAGTCATTTGAATTTATAAAGAATATCTAGAACAGAAAAACATAAAAATTAGTTTTTAAAAACTCACTAGATGAGTTGAACAGTAGGTTGAGTGTAGCTGAAGAGAGGATTTGTGAACTGAAATATAGTTCATTAGGAAATATCCAGATTGAAGCATGAAGGAACAATGAGGATAGAACATACCAAAAAAAGTATATGAGACATAAAGGAAATGGCAAGAATATTCAGTATACATCTAAAGAAAGATAGGAGGAAGAAAATAGAGCTAAAGCAGTATTTGAAGCAATTATGATGAAGAAATTTCCAAAAGTGATAAAAGACCTCAAGCCACAGATCCAAGAAGTGTTATGAACTCCCATGGAGACAAATAAAAAAGAGCTTAGACCCCTCCAGATATGCTATTGTCTGAGGTCTAAAATAGTATTTCACGAAAATGAAGTATGGCTCCAACTTTAAATCTCTTTGTTGTAGAGCCTGTGAGTGAGGAAGAGGAAGAAAAAGCAGGAAGCACAGAGCAGGGTTATAGCAAGGCTGCTAATGGAGGGAAATTGGAAGGAATAATCATAATTTCAGAGTCTCATTGATCCCTCAAACATCTCTTGAAGACCTATCACTCAAGACAACACAGGAAAATGACTAAGACGTGAAAAGAAGGGGCATCTGTACCCCAATGTTTATAGCAGCAATGGCCACGGTCGCCAAACTATGGAAAGAACCAAGATGCCCTTCAACGGATGAATGGATAAGGAAGATGTAGTCCATATACACTATGGAGTATTATGCCTTCATCAGAAAGGATGAATACCCAACTTTTGTAGCAACATGGATGGGACTGGAAGAGATTATGCTGAGTGAAATAAGTCAAGCAGAGAGAGTCAATTATCATATGGTTTCACTTATTTGTGAAGCATAACAAATAGCATGGAAGACATGGGGAGTTAGAGAGGTGAAGGGAGTTGGGGTAAATTGGAAGGGGAGGTGAACCATGAGAGACTATGGACTCTGAAAAACAATCTGAGGGGTTTGAAGTGGCGGGGGTGTGGGAGGTTGGGGTACCAGGTGGTGGGTATTATAGAGGGCACGGATTGCATGGAGCACTGGGTGTGGTGAAAAAATAATGAATACTGTTTTTCTGAAAATAAATAAACTGAAAAAATTAAAAAAAAAAAAAGAAAATAAAACAAGGAAGAATAACCACTAAAAAAAAATGACTAAGAGTTTAAACTCCCTTTTATTAAGGAGAAAAAGTAATTCCTACTTAGAACGGTTTCTCTTGACAGGACAGAAAAGCTAACTCAGTTGGTTTAGACAATAAAGAGTTTTGGTTTATGTAAATAAAAAGTCTGGTGGCAGTAAGAGCCATAGGCTGGTTTGATGTAGTCATTAAAAATGTCAAAATCTGGGGGGCACCTGGGTGGCTCAGTGGGTTAAAGCCTCTGCCTTCGGCTCAGGTCGTGATCTCGGGGTCCGAGGATCGAGCCCCGCATTGGGCTCTCTGCTCAGCGGGGAGCCTGCTTCCCTTCCTCCCCCTCTCTGCCTACTTGTGATCTCTGTCAAATAGATGAAATCTTTAAAAAAAAAAAAAAGTCAAAATCTGGGATCTGGTTTCTTTCTGGCTCTCTGCTCTGCTGTATATGGTGCTGGCATCAACTTTAGGCTCTACATGGTAGTGCCTCAACTTCTCCAGACACTTGAATAACAAAATAGCTATGGTAGCCAAGGTCATCATATCTTGACAGCACTCTCTTTTGGCCAGCCCTGCCCAGAAGAAGAGAATTTTTATGAGTTGAGAAACTGTAGCAGGTGTCTCCTCTCATCTCAGAGGCTTAGACTGAGTTTTATATCCACCCTAGAACCAAGACTGTGATTAGAACACCATGATGGTCTTCAACTAATCAGAGACCAACCTCAGAGCTGGAACTTGGTGTCGTTCTTACCAAACCACAGCACTGGGCGGGGGGGGGGGGGGGGGGGGCACAAAGTAAAATATAGTTGCTATCACCAGAAGGGGGTAATGAAGAGGACAATTGCCAGAGAAGAAATGAATGATGGAAGAAAAAGAAAATCAATTCCAGTCACATGCATGGCCCATGAGCCATTCAGTTCTGTGAATAGTTAAACTTCTCTTCCCCTTTCATCCCACTTCGGCTAAGCTGTCCTCTAAGCAATTGCCTGAATGTACCAAACACTTCTCCCTCCCTTGGACCTTTGCCTTTATGATAGCTTTTCCCTGAAATGCTCTTTCTGCAGACATTTGCATGCCTTTCTCCCATGTTTCTCAGGGCTCTATTTGAATGTCACTTGGAGAGGCCTTTGGTGAATTCCCTCCCTAAAATAGCAACTGCCACTGGGACACCTGGGTAGCTCAGTCGGCTAAGTGGCTGCCTTCAGCTCAGGTCATGATCCCAGCATCCTGGGATGGAGTCCCACATCCAGCTCCTTGCTCAGCTGGGAGCCTGCTTCTCCCTCTGCCTTTCCCTGCCACACTGCCTGCTTATGTTCTTTCTCACTCTCTGACAAATAAATAAACTAAAATTATATAAAATAAAATAAAATAACAACTGTCAAGGCATTCTACCCCCATAAATGGCTTTAGCTATGTGTCTAGCCCTTATCACTACTTGCCATTACTTTACATAGCTTTTGCCCTCACCACTGTAATGCACACACTCCATGGGAAGATTCTGTCTTGTTCATTGTTGTATCACTGTTAGCATTTAACGAATGTTTGTTGAATGAGTGAATGAATTAGAATCTAGACCTAACCCTACCTCTGTTGTCTTTTTTTTTTTTTTTAGATTTTATTTATTTATTTGACAGACAGAGATCACAAGCAGGCAGAGAGAGAGAAGGAAGCAGGCTCCCTGCCGAGCAAAGAGCCCAATGCAGGACTTGATCCCAAGACCCTGAGATCATGACCTAAGCCAAAGGCAGAAGCTTTAACCCACTGAGCCACCCAAGCGTCCCTACCTCTGTTGTCTTAAGCAAGAAACCAAACCTGGTGTTGCCTCAGTCCCCTCATTTGTAAAATGGAGGTAATTTCTACCTCACAGGGTTATTCTTTAGGTTGAGTAAAAAAACCTGTGAGAAATGTCTGGCATATATAGATATTTAACATATATTTATGCTTCCTTCTCATAAAAGTTTCATTCACTAGGTCCAATGAGGCCAGAAGCCTTTATTCAAATCTGTTTTCTCCCGTGGCTTCACTTTAGAATTACCTAGGGAGTTCTTTAGAAGTCCTGAGCTGGGTTCTCACCCTTCGAAATTCTGATTTAATTGGTCTGGTGTGCCGCCCAGGCACTGGTAATTTTTAAAGCTCCCCAGGTGGGAGCACATTAGCAGCCAGTGCTGAAGACCACTGATTCAAAGTCATTAGTGGGGAGCGGGGGAGGGGAGGGCCGGCTGTGTGACTGTCAGAATCCACTGGAAGCCCTGTAAAACCTGGCCCTTCCAACACCTGGAAATCTCTAGAAGCCAGCTTGGCTTATTTCCTCCAGTACAAATCATCAACTGGCAGACTAGACAGATGGTTATTATTTATCCTTCCTGCTGTGTTAGAAAGAAAAAAAAAATTAGCTCTGCCTCGGGTTTCTCAAACCATTTTTACATGTGCAAACCATTACCTTTTTATATGCTCCTAGATATTAGAAGGGAGAAAGGGAAGCTTAAGTGAGATCAGGAAGACCAGCATTTATTTTCTGCTAATGTAACTTCAAGAAGTGCAGACCGCAGAAAGAAACTGGCCTGGGACAAAGACTAGGTTCTAGATCTTAGGCTAAAAGGGATACTATACAGGAACAGTGCCCAGAAAACTGCCTGGCACATGATAATTAATGTTAAGTCCTCTCTTCTGGGGAAGCCAGGTTTGTTTAAGACCACTGAGCATCTTCCTGTGTTAAGTATTTTTAGTTGGTAACTTTTTTTTTTTTTTTTTTAATCTCCACAATCTTCCTGCAAACTGCTGGTCCACTTTTCACAACAGACAAAATTAAGATCTGAAAAGCTGCAGCTAGTAAAAGCGAGAATCAGGTTTAGCATTCAGGTTTGACACCGAGTTTATCTTATATGCTCTATACTGCTTCTAGAATCCTCTTAACTCTCAGCCTTGGTAATTCAGAGTAATTAGAACTTTTCTTCACTGGCAGCAACCAGAAGGCTTTTCTCTCATATACAGGGTGAGAAGAGCAGGGCCCCGGGCTGCCTGATGATGATGGGTTCCTATGACAAATTTGCAGCAATTAAAACAGATCTGCCTTAGCTGGCTATCAGGATTCTCATGAAGCATCTATTAAGTTGTCCTCTATCTAGCATCTGGGTTAGGGATGGGCAGATAAAGAAATGCAGAGAAAAAATCCTCCTCCCATCCGGTCTGAAAAGGAACTGGGAGAAATACAACTATCTACTCAGCAGCTTTAATTTCTCAACTTCCTATCAGGGCACATGGTCATTCATTTCATCTACAAACATGGACTGAGTACTTATTCTACTGCTCAGTGCCCGGGTTGTGGACATTCACATTATCAGGAGACTGAGGGTAGGGGATTGATAATGAATAACAGGTGCAATATTAAAGGGGCAGCAAAAGCTTTTTTAATCTGATACGTACGTTAATTTACATGAACGTCCTTACACAGATGACACTATTAGTTCACATTTACTGAACACTTGCTATTTCCAGGTGTTTGCTTTACAGCTTCTAGCCCATTTATCCGTAATAAACTATGGGTGGTATTAGCCTCCTTTTGCAGAAATGGAGAATGAGACACAAAGAAGACAAGTAACTTGCCCAAGGTCACACAGGTCATAGAGAAAGGAGCCAGGACGGACTCAATCCTAGGGCATCTGGCTTCAGAGCCTCCACTCTCTACCACAATGTTACACTGCCACTCTCCACCTTTTGAAAAAAAGAAAAAAACTTAGTAATTGAACCATCTTTATCGAAAGCGGTGAGAAACCATATACATTTGTTAATGGCATACTTGAATTATGCACCAAATACAGAAATCAAAGCTCCCAGAAATCGTTACGGTGTGGTAGTTGCTTGGATTTGTAAAATAAATGAGTAAGTCAACAAAGGTGCTAGTGATGAATGAATGATACCCACCATAAGACTGAAAACACCTGAGCAGAAGATCTGCATGTCTTTTCCTGGATCCTAAGGAAATTTCTATTCATAAGGCAACAGCCTGAGCAAGTAGTACCTGGACGGTAGAATCCTCCAGGTTAGGAATAATGTTCAAACTTCTGAACACTGACAGGAGTAAGGAAGGGGGAAGACAAAGTTTTTACCTGATCCTTGAGGCACACTCCTGCATGGAGTGAGAGGCAGAAGTTCGTGCTTTGGGGAAAGAAGCTGAACTATGGAAAGAGGCCCCTTGCTGCTGCTTGCCAAACTCTAGAAGTCCTCCTGATTCAAGGCGATGCTATAGGCTATTGTCTCTGCTTATCTGGAACAATCTTTCACACAGGAGGCATTGCCAGCATCACTCTGACCTGGAAACTCCTATTCATCCCTCAGGGGCCCCCAGTTTAAGTGTCACTCCTCCAGCAAGCCTTCTCCGATCCTCCCCAACTCCTGCCCCATCTCAAAATAAGTGTAAATATTTTCACCTTTTCCTTGGTTGTGTTTATAGTAGTTTATAACCCAATAAAAATTTTGAGTAGTAATTTAGCATCAACTTGCCCTCTGTGAGCTCCAACAAGACAGGTACTAAAGCCCCAATCTACCAATGTATCCCTATCACCTAACACAATGTCCGCCACCTAACAGAGCCTCCACATTCTCTTGGCCTGGGTGCATACATGTAGATGTTAACATAAGGAGAACAAACTAAACCCTTCCAATTTTTTCTTGCTTGTCTAGGGAAGAACTTAAAGAAAACCTCTGGCAACACAGGCTAAAGTCCCGGAGATGTCTCCAGGCAAAACAAAACATGTGGTGTGCACCTGGCTCTACAGAGCTGGAGGAGGGGCTTGGCCCATTTTTTGCCTTGTATTCTCTGGGGCTGGGATGGGCCCTCCCTTCTGGGTTTTTGGTTTCCACCCAGCACCTTGATGTCAGGCTCCCTTTGACCTTGAGACTCTGCTGCAACAGAGAAGGGAGGCAGAACTCTGAGAGTCTGTGGATTGGTTCCTGTCCTTGCTGATATGCATGCAGAAATCACACAGTGATGGGCCTACTGTCTGCCCCAAGAAACTGGACTTGTAGCTTGTATACAGGTGTCCTTCCAAAGCCCGTGACCAATCCACCAACTGCCATCAAAATAAAAGATGGTTATGAGACCTATTTTAACATCGAAAGCCCAGCTTCCAGAAACTGAGGGTGACCTTTTCCCCAGACATCACATTTTAAAATGTAATGGGCTCTTTGATTTAAAAAAAAAAAAAAAATCTGGCAAGCAGTTAAAATCCGTATTAATATTCCCAGCACTTAGCCAAAAGAAGATGCAGACGGAATTGAAAAACAGCCTGAGTTTTTCTGTTGTTGTTGTTTTTTAAATGCCCGGATTAGAACATAATTCATCTTAAAATGACGGGAGGCCTCTTCACGCACTTCACACTTTGAAATATTTTAGAAAATAGTATCCATTTTGGCAAGCCTCTTGCCACGCAAGAAACAACAGCAAATGCTTTTCTCCTTGAGTGTTAAGTCTGTTGTGAATAAGATTATAAAAAATATACTTTGCTCTTTTATTTTGCCTCTTGTTTGAGGATTTTACTGCATCTCTGCAGTAATTGATTCTTCTCACATTCCTCTATGAGTAGCATTCATTGCCCCACTTTTAGAGAGTGAAATTGAAGCAGAAGTTTGGTAAAGCACATTTCCTCTTTTCCCAGAGAAAATCATTTATTCATTCCCTTATTCATTCAGTAAACATGTCTTTAGAACCAACTATGTGCTGGCCACTAACCAGACCTTGAAGGTCCATGGATGCCTACCTCAGAGGCCCTGTCTCTAGATCTCTGGTAGAGGAGACAGATACTCTAACTTCAGGTCACAATATCCTCTAATACATGCTGTGATGGACAAAGGGGTCTATAAGGAATCACCCCTCACACCACCTGGAGCTTTGGGGAAGGGTCCCCCACAAGAGGTGAAATATGAGTTGAGTCTTGAAGGATGAATAGAAGCCCAACCAATGAAGACAGGAGTGGTAAGAAGGGGTCTCATGACAGAGGGAATGGCATGTATAAAGCATAAAGACATCATACAGCTTCATTTTTTTTCCTGGAAAAAGATGAGAGAAAAAGATACATACATACAACTAAAAGAAGAGAAGCAATAATGATAACTTGAATGGTCTTATGTGCCAAGTAAGGAATTTGGACTTTATCCTGATACAGTGGAACCAAAAGAGTATAGGGCATGTTACTTATTTCCTTACTACTTACTCATTTAGTTAAGCCTAATTGAGGTCCATACAACCACCCCCCACTGCCTTTAGTGGTCAAAGAGAATGTTGAACTATCTGAAAGAATACAAAAATTTATTTAAAAACAGTTTCTCAGATCCAAGGACCTCTCTGAATTCTCTAAAATCATCCACCAAAATCTATGCCAATGTGCATTTAGCTAAGTAGATTATCCAAGTATTCTTCAGATTTCTAAAGTGGTCCAAAGCTCTAAAAAGTATAATAATCCTATTTATTTACTTTGTGAAAACCTTCAGCTCTTTCTCAAAATTGATTTTATCAAAGTAGAATTCTTTTATATTAATCTCTTGACAATTTTCTGGCTGTTGGTCATCCATATAGTTATAATTTCATATAGCATTCTACTCTTTCAGATAAAACAGTGCTTCCCATTCCCCACAGCAGCCTAATGAGTGTTTGTTAACAAACTCAAAACTTGGGGTCTTATTGCAGTTTCCATTCTTCAGGCCTGTGGGATTTTCACAGCTTGTATGTGAGAAGTTTGAGACAAAGGTACAAAATGAGAAATTCGGATATTTGAAAATTGGGGAAAGCACAGATTTACAGAAGTTAGAGACATAATTCTATGGCAAATTAGTTAAGATTATTTGCATCAAGGTGAACAGAACCAACTCTACCAATTTAATACAACCTAAGGACAGACCCGTAACAATGAACTAAGATCAGGATCTTGGCCAACATCATGAATTCCTGTATCTTTTCCTCTTCTCTCTTCTGTCGGCTTCATAACCTCTATCTACCTATTTTTCCATCTGTCTGTCTGTCTGCCTCAGTAGACCATCTTTTTCTCATTTCCAATACAAAGAGGAAAACCGGCTAGAGTTCCTACATCTCACAGAGAATGGCCTGTTTTTCTATCTTTCTGTCATTATCACTCACAAATAGTTCCAAAACCACTGGACAACAAACATACTGTTCATTGGCCCATTTTGCATTTGATGCCCAGGCCTGCACCATGTACATACCAATTCTTTCCATAGCCATGGTGATAGGGAGGATGGGAAATTCCTGGAGCAGCAGGGTTCGGCAGATCGAACAGGTGATGCCACTGTCTCTCTTCACAGTGGATGATAGGATGTCTTACATGGTGCAGTGGGAACTCATCTATTTGTGCTAAAAGCATCTCATTTTGTGCTGGACACTTAGTTAGAATATCAAAATGAGCTGGATGTAACCTCTATACCCTCCTTCTAGTTTTGGGTCTACCATTGACTTGTGATCTTAGTAAATCACTTCCACTCCCTGGGCTGCAGCATCCTCTGTTAAAGGAGTAGGATTGCCAGACCACAGAGGGGCTTTATGGTTTGTTAGAATGAACCCATGAGCCTAAGATAATATCAATACTGTTTCAATCACCTTTTGTCAAGAATCTCACACTCATGATGCATTTTCCCATCAAGAAATTATAAGCATTGCCTGAAGCCTATCCCTTGTGTATCCCACTAGTATAAAAAAAAGTAGAATATCATGAAAAGTCTGTTACAAAAACCTTTGTTTTGTGTAAATCATAAGTTTAAACTGAATAAAGTCATGATTCCACCCTTCCCTTAAAAAAAAAATACTATTTATATACAGCAAGAATTGGCAGATATGGTCCTATGGCACTGAGGATTTGAAACACATCCTCTAACTTTACAAAACCAGACCTTACAATAAATATTGCTGGCTGTGTGGCCTCATCTTTGGCCAAGAGACCGGAGGAGCTCTGTGCAGTATATGTATTGCCAGTAAGATGCTTGTGTTATTTTGGTGGAAAACTCCAGAAGAAGAACCACAACCAAAAAACCTTCCTGCTGAGATTTCAGCCACCTAAGATCCCCTGAATGCTCTGAAGTTCAGGCCAGTCTCACAGCCTTTTTTAAGTCCAACCATGAAGAACCCGTCTGAAGAATACGAGACATGGATTGACAGGTTCAAGAAGCTGGAAAATGCCCTCTAGCAGTGTGATTGGAGTAATACAGGTAAAGTGAGAAGCTTAGAGCTGTTAGGACTTTCCATGTGTGTTCTAGTCTGGAAGTGGACACCTCCTTTTCTTTCACTTCTTAACAAACACAGTTTGTCCATAAACCATGTGCACTGGCACTGGGAGCACAATTGGGAAATACAGAGACGAATCAGAGGAAGACCTGAATCCCCCACCAAGTTACTCACAGTCTCTTTGTGTCTTTGATCCTCCTCCATTCAACTCCTGGAGTCTAACCTACAATCCAGTCTTGTAACTCCCAACTGAAATCTTCAGTGTGCCCACTGATAGGCTGAACTCCAAACTCCCTAGCAAGGCAAAAGCTAGCTCTGTCCACCTAACCAGTCTCTTTTTCTTCAGTGGGTATTCTCCCAGTATCTCCTACCCTATCATAATGGATAACCTGCCTTCCTCAAACATACCTGTGGCTGCTCCTTTTCTCACCCTATGCTCTCCATTTGAGTTGTCTGCTTTTCTTCTTCCTACCCCACCCCCACCAACTCCCTATCTTGTCCACTTGGCTAGCTCATGCCTAAACATGTTTCAGGTTAGAACTCAGGCTCTACTCCTCTGAAACTCCCCAAATTTCCCCAGACAGATCTAGGCTAACCTTTATCTGTCCTCCTAGAGTTCTGTAACAACTATTACCATATTTGATAAATATCTTTTTCATTTGGAGACTTACTACAATCTCACCAGTAGGCTATATTCCTTTTCCCACGCTTGCACCTTGCACAGTTCTGTTCAACTTTTTTTTTTTTTTTTGAGGGAAAGAAGAAAGGAATGAATGTAAACACATAAATAAATCCAAGAAGAAAGGTAATAGATACCATTACAGTGTGCAATGTGGACATTCAGAGAAAGGAGTATTCCTTCCTAGTGAGGCGGTCAGGGAAGGTTATCTCAGTGTAAAATTAACCATTAAGGATAAAGTGCAGTTTATATATAAAGAAATGAAATAGATCTTTCTGGCAAAGGTGTGCATTAGCCAAGAAAATTGTTATGTGTGAAGCTCAGTGCAAGAAGTTTTGATTGGAAATAATATAAGGGTTATTAAGAAGAATGTTAAATGATAAGGGTAGAAATGTAAGACTCCAGATATAGAAAGATCTTAGATGCCAGATCAAGGAATTCAAGTTTAGTTGCAAAAGAGTAAGTAGCATTGAGCATTTCTAAGAAAGGAAGGGTTATGATGAAGTTGTATTTCAGAAAGATCCTTGATGGCTATGTGCAGATGGAAGGAGAAAGAGAAAGTAGGGAAAGGGGTAAGGATTTGCAATGTCCAAGTGAAAATGAAGTCCAGAACAAGGTCAGAAACCTGGAGAAGAGGGAGCAGATACAAAAGGACATGGACTAAAATGGTGGTACTTTTTTTTTTTTTTTTTAGATTTTATTTATTTATTTGACAAAGAGAGAAAAATCACAAGTAGGCAGAGAGGCAGGCAGAGGGTGGGTGGGAAGCAGGCTCCCTGCTGAGCCGAGAGCCTGATTTGGGCCTCAATCCCAGGACCCTGAGATCATGACTTGAGCCGAAGGCTGAGGCTTAACCCACTGAGCCACCCAGGCGCCCTGAAATGGTGGTACTTAATTACATTCTGTAGTTATGGTGACTTAGTGTGTTACATGTGGAGCCTAAAAACATGGAACCCACAAAAGTGGCGACTAGAATGGTGGTTGCTGGAAAAAATGGGAGCTGTTGTTCAAAAGGCACAAACTTTCAGTTAGAAAATGAACAAGTTCCAAGAATTTAACATACAGCATGATGATTCTAGTTAACGATGCTATATTGTATACTTGAAAGTTGCTATGACAGTAGAGCTTTAATGTACTCACCACCATAACACAACCACAATAAAGTGGTAATTACATCTGATAAAGGATATTTTAACCAACTTTATTGTGTTAAACATTTCCCAATATATACATGTATCAAATCATCACATTGTACACCTTGAACTTATAATATGGTATGTGTCAATTATATCTCAGCAAAAAAATAGGGGATACATTAGCACTCTCTAGAAGTAATCACATAACAGTAGCAATGCATTTTCTGTTTCATTTTGTTTTGTACTCTAGACCACATAAAGTATAACTACCATACAATACCTCAGGACTTCTAATAATCACTTTACCAAAGAGAGGAGGAGATGAAAATTTTAAATAAAAAATTCATCTAGTTTATTAAACTTCTTAAACATGAACTTTTAAGTGTTTAAACTTGTTAAACACAGAGCCCAGCACTGTGCTAGAGGCTGGACCAGAAGGAAAAACAAAAGAATGAGACATGATCTCTGGCCTCAGGGACATTTGGTAAGACACCAAAGGGGTCGGTTATGTGTCCGCCTTCAGCTCAGGTCATGATCTCAGGGTCCTGGGATTGAGCCCCACATCAGGCTCTCTATTCTGTGGGGAGCCTGCTTTTCATTCTCGCTCTACCTGCCACTCCCCATGCTTGTGCTCTAACTCTGTCAAATAAATAAAAAATCTTTAAAAAAAAAAAAAAAACGTCAAGGACCTTTTAGGTAAGACGCCAAGATAGATAATAGTTAAATGCTAAAAAACAAACATTCTCAAGGGCAACATATAGCAAAGTATTATAACTGAAGAAACAAATATGAATTGAGTTTTCCGAAAAGGTTCCATGGAAAGAGAGCTTGAGTGAGACTGCAGGAAAGGCTGAGGTTGACTTTGGATAGCTGGAGAAGGCATTCTGAGTTGAATGAAACCATCTCCTGCAAAGCTTAGAAGGTTTGTGCTAGATTAGATAGTAAAGTTGAGACCCTACTGTAACTCTCAAGTGCTAGGCTGAGGCTTAATCCTCTACCCAATGTTCACCAAAGTTTCGATCAGAGGAGAGCACCATAAAAGAAGAGACGGATAATTTAGGGAAGATACTGGAGAAAAGGAAATCATCAAAAGGTTACCGAAATAATCACGAGGATGGAGTGACAGGCATTAGGGAAGGCACCTGATGTGATGAGCACTGGGTGTTACATCACCTGATGGACTACTGAACTCCACCTCTGAAATGAGTGATGTTCTATATATTGGCTAATGGAATTTAAATTAAAAAATAAATCATGAGTCTAGGTATTTATACCATTAGAGTGGTGACGGGGTTACAAACAAATACAAAAAAAATTCAGGTGGAAAGGGAAGACATTCCTAAAGAAAGAAGTGCTGAGTGGCAGTGAAGGATGATGGATCATAAACTTAGTTGCTAAGAGACTCCCCAAAGACTGGGACCTTTCTCATACTTCTGAACTGTTCTAAGGAAAAACAGAGTTTTGTTGACTTTGGAGGCAGATTCCGGCAGATTTGAAATGCCTCTCTCATGGCCTCTTCACTATTTATGCTTGTTTTCTCTGTTTCTATGAAATTCATTAGCTCCTTGTCAGCCAGGGAATGTGTCAGCCTGATCTATAACTATCTTTAATGAGGAAAGAGGATTAACTGAGGTCATTTAGTTGGTTTATTAACCACAGTATTTAGCTGACCACCACAGCTTCATTCGAGACACTGAGCAGATGATACCTTCTTTGCCTATTGATGAATCAGTGTTCTCTATTATGTGCAAGGAAATATGTAGGCCAGAGTGTTCTTCATTCAGGGTGAAGACAGACCATCCATCATCAAATTAGTGTTTCTGGGAACCTACTCTGTGCTTATGTTCTAACAGGGGTTGTCAAGAAAATATCCTTGAGGAGAAAGAATAAGAAATGACTGTTAGTAACTGGTCATGTTTTCTAAAGAAAGAAGGGGGTTGGGATAAATGCTTGGGTGAATGGTAGATTTGGAATTTTCCCAATGAACTGAAGGCTAGATAGAAAACGTTTTCCAGTTCAAGGAGGCCGAATGCAATGAGAACCCTCAAGGACATTCTTTGCATGAGTCTGGCCTTTGCACACAGCGAATCACTAACTCCTCACATAAACCACATGCTGAAGGGATTAATGGCCTTATTTAAGGAGGAAAAAGCCAAGCTCAAAGTGGCAAAAGACTAGCCAGTGGGAAGTGGAGGCATAATTCAAACCCAGTTCTGTTGGACTTCTCCTACACTAAACTCCCATGGCATAACAGAAAGAACATGAGGTTTTGCTTGTTGCTTTGTTGGTTGTTTCTTTGTTTTTACTGGGAGACTTAGATGCAAGTCCAGACTAGACTAATTGCTGAGCCCTGAAGACCAGTTATTTAGGTTCTCCAAGCCTATTTTCTCATCTATAAAATAAGACTGATAATAATAAAACATACCTCCCACATGGAGAGAGGATCACACGAGATTTGAGAGTTTCCTTGCAAACTATAGAATGAAGTGGATGTTACGGAGTTTCTTCTTCTTATGCCTTTCATTTTGGCTCTGGTGGGACAAGAACAGGCTTTTCAGCACTAAAATAGATTGTAAGGGTTATTTTATGCAGCTTTCCTGGGCAGCCCCAAATGACAGTAAATTAGATACAAATTTCAGCCAATGGACTTTTGTTTGACACTAGGATTCCTCTACCAATAGTAAAACTTAGAAAATAGTAGAAAATGCCCCTACCCACACCAGTGGTGATTCCTACATGTATTTTTTAACACTACTTTTAATTTTTAATTAAATATAAACTCAATTTTATACATTTTTAAAATTTCTTCCTATTAAGACACATTCTTATTTATTTTGACTAATATTGTTGCTACAACTATTATAATCGTCCTATAAGAATGCTTGTATTATGGGTGCTTAATAGTTCTGAACACTGTGTTAAGATTTGTTATTTTATTGATTTTCATATTGTTTAATTATTCCTATTTTAAAGTTGAGGAAACTGAGGCTTAGAAAGTTCAAGTGTCTTCCTCAGTCAGACCCTTACTCCAAAGCCCATACCTTATATTTCCAGAGGCAGAATATGAGGAAATATCTTGAGGGATCCAACCTAGACCAGACCAACAGTAGACATCCAGTGGAGAAAATTGCAAAGATGTTATTGACCAACTCACAGAAAGATCTCTGCAGAGGAAAGGATCAACATTCTAATAGAAGAGAGACATAAACAACCCTACACAGAACAGAAGATAAGCAGAGATGGGATGGGGTGGGATGGAATGGGACAGGATAGAAATGAATTAGAACTGGATAGAATACATCACATTAGGGCCCCAGCTATCTGCAGCCCACTGTTAGGAACACCCATCACAAAGAGGTTCAGAAGGGAGCACCATGCCCAACAGTCCTTGCTCATTTAAATATGAACAATATTTGGCCACTTAAACAGAGTTAATAGGTGTCCAAACTCTAACTCTAATAGACTGGTTGTGGTGTTTCATTTTGTAAATGAAATGACAGGAGGACCGCATCTGGCCTCTTTGAGAAAGAAATTCACTATCATTGTTACAGCCTGTACAAGTACAGGATGATAAAAGAACAAACTGCAAGGGATGCATCTTCAATTCCTATAAAAGATACTGAAAGCTTTTCTTGACACCTGTAGTATAGATCTCCACAATTCAAAGAACATCTTTAGGAAACGATCTGAGCCTTACTTGCAACAATCTCTTCCCCCTTATTCTGTGATGGAGTGTAGTGGTTAAATGCATGAATTCAAGCAATCTTGGACAAATGACTTACCATGTCTATGCCTCAGTTTCTCCCTCTATAAAATGGGTTTTTGTGAGCATTAAATATATCACTACTGGTAAAATGTTTGGAGGCATAACTGAAATATAGTAAATGTTATATACATGTGTAAATATCAGTCACTATTGTGATACTCTAGCTAATTTTCTTCATATCTTACCATCTTAAAGGTTGGGGAGCTTCCTGAGGTAAAAGGTACCTTCTTTAAATCTTCTATATTCTTAAGCATAGTATCTGACATATATGAGCTCACAATTAGGGGCTTAAGAATGAGTTATTCATCTTTGCTGATGCCATGCTCCCCACTTAAAGCTCCTCTCCACAACTCCCCAAGTCCACCTACCCTTAACTTGGAAGGGACCTTGGCATTGATGCATATAACGGACGGGTACAAAAGAACATCCTGTGGTGATACACACTACCAGCCCAATTACACAGATTCAGACTCTGAGCCATGAGAAACGAGAGGATGTACCTGTGATCACACAGCAAGCAGGAGGGAGTCACAGTAAATGCATGAATAAATGAAATGAATAAAATGAGCTGTTTGAATCCTGCATGTTTAGGAACGTGTTTGGCGACTTCAGTAAGAAAAAAATAATAATAAACCAGAAAAATTAGAAATTTATTTTAGCAGGCACCCCCTTGTTTTAAAAATTGGCCTTTAAAGTTTTATAACCACAAAGAAGAAGCTTAAATTGCTTTAGGAAGCTGAAAGTGACAAAAATATTAGCATTTTGTTTTTACTCAGAAGTCATTCAAGCTAATATAGATTTTTTTTTCTCTCTCTCTTTTTTGGTTTCTCCACAGGCTTTTCAAAACTTCCCACCCACCCAAACCAATTGCAGGAGTCCTGGAGAAGGAATAGGCCAGATGCCTCATTCACAACTACAATCTCATTTACAACCTGTCCCTGAGCCCTCAGAAAATTGACCAAGCCTTGAGGTAATTCCGTGCGGGAGAAAATCTGCTCTCGGAGCCAGCCCTTCGGTACTTAAAGGAGCTATGATAACAAGCCCATATTGTGAGAACAGATGTTTCTTTTATCTTCCTTTTTACCCAGACACGTGTTTCTCCCTGGCCTCAGTGAGGCTGATACGGTGACTGGAGATCTGGAGATGCTCTGGACTTGGACTTTTATTCTGGCTATAATGCTCCCTCATAAGCAGCTCAGAGTAACCCCCCCCCAAAAAAAAAACAGGATTCCTCTGCCAAGATAGCAAGAGCCCAATTTCTTTAAGTCCCCGTCTATTCTAACAAAGCTCCTTATTAACATTACATTATTTTTTTCTATATTCCTGATGAAACTTTGTTTTTGCAAACCCTGCAACTCCATAGAGTAAAAAATATGCTAGATATTGTTGTCAACCCCCCAAAATGCCTGTCACATAAGAGACCTTGACACACCATTTTTGGATGAGTAAACTAGACTTTTCCTATACTTACTATTCTAGGAAGAATTTACATCATAAGAAAAATAAAGAATTCCCAGAGAGTTCTCTGAATAAGTGAGATATTTTCTATAATACAAAACTAGATGACGCTACACTGTCCCCAAAGATATTTTCCCAAATATATCTAAAACTTGGAAGTTTTAATGATTGACATATCGGACAAAGGGTTCTGGAAGTAGGTAACAGCTTTGCTCTCTCTGGCAGGAAAATCAAGCAAAACTTTCCACAGGTTCCCATAGTTCTTCTATCCAACTTTGCATCTCCCACAGAACTCGTACTCACACGCACATCACACCACACAGATAGTATGAGCTCACCAAAGGAATACTGACCCAGGACTTCAGAGAAAAATGTGTTCCCAGAACCATCATTAATGCTGAGTGACCTGGATTCTGGTTTTCAAATTTGTGTGGGAGACAGGACAAAGGGAGTTAGGTCAAGGGGGAAATTAAAAAGCTCTCTGAGCATCCCTTTTTATCCATTTTTATGGAGGGGGGGGTCTCATAAAATCTTATAAACAAAACCTTAAGAACAAAATAATTTTGATCCACAAACATTGAAGATCTCCAAGGGCTCCAAGTCTGACCTGCTTCAATTTTAATAATCCCTGAGTAACCCAGAAAAAGGCCTCCTGAGGCCAGCTGACCATCTCTCTAACATTCTAGAACCCTTGCACCTGATAGCTGCCTTTTAGGTCAGAGAAGTAAGCAAACAAATATGGCCTTTCTCATGCTACCGAAATGTCAAATGAGGAAAATTAGAATATTAGAATATTAGAAAATTAGAACATTAGATCAGACAAATAAGCATACATTGGGCAACTAACATGTGCTGGGAACTGGACATACTTTGTTTCATCCAACTCTGACAATTCAGTGTGGTGTGTTTTACCATATTGAGTAAATGGTACTCAACACTGTTGAGGAAAGAGAGGCTCAAAGAAGTAAAGGGTAGAAAAACTGTTGGGCTGTTCCTATTGATAACTGGCCAGGGGGATAGAGCCTTCTGGAGATCATTGGTCACACACCTAAGAATGTCCTGTCCACCCTACATCTCTGTGGGGAAGTAGACTGGAAAGAGGGTTGGATGATGGGAGGCCCTCAACATGAAGCCAGGGTTATCAGACTCAATCATGAGATTCTGGAAGCTATAACCTTACCTTACCCAATTCTTTGTGTGCAACATCTAGATAGCCTCAGCACTCACCAACTCACACAATTAGAGGAAACTCTGTTGACATACAACACAACATGAAAGATGCCCCAGAGCTATGCGACTAGAGGTCACGCACACCACAACCTCCTACAGAGCTGGCTGACTAAATGAATGCTTCTGCAAGTGCATGGCCATATCTGGATCCACAGTCACCCCACCACTACTACCTACCCTTCAACAGAGAGCAGAAAAAAGAAAAGGCTTTGTAACCAGCCAAAATCCAGCTCTGGCACTTGTAGGTGGTAGCCTTGGCAAGTGTTTAAGCTCTCTGAACTTCAGTTCCTTCAACTGTAAAAGAGGAATAATATAAATACTTAGAGTTTCACAGGAGTGTTTTAAACACTGAGAGTCATGCCGTTTGGAAAGTTCTTGTACAGAACTTTCTGGAGATGGACCTTTCTTGGGCCCTTTCCCTCAGCTGCCGAACATTAGGACATTTGAACGATAGTCCCTGAAATGACATAGGGACATAAGGCTACCCCATAGCTAAAACAAATTTTGAGGTTCATCTGTCTTCTAGAACCGAGAGACAATTGTTTTTGGATCATCTTCTGTCTGGAATTGTCCACTATTTTACCCCAAGGGGTGTGCGTGTATGTGTGTGTAAGTGTCTTCATGTGTGTGTGCACACAAATGTGCACGTGAGGGCCTTTGCAAGACTTCAACTTTGCAAAAGTAAATGCTCATTAGCTTTTCTCTGAGTAAACATTAAAAGAACCAAAATTCAACTTAAGTCATTGATAAATCTAGGATACCAAGGTGACAATGTGATAGCAGATTTTGGATGAGGTCTTACCTTGAGACAAACCACTGGACAGAGAAAGGAAAATGCTATGAGGTCATTATGCTTTAGAATCTGGTTTGACCTGTATCCCAGGACTTCTCCATGATTTGCTTATGGAAAATCTGTTACCTTTCTCTCTCTCTCTCTCTTTTTCCCTCAGATCAGTGTTGTTTTGTACACTCCCTGTAACGGTATCACTGGGATTTTCTAATACTGGGGAGAGAAAGTCTGGTGTCTGTGGTCTTGAACAGGTTTCTCTAGCAGAACCTTTCTACATAGGTATCTGTGTACAGTGGACTGTTCAAACTCCAGTATGCCCTGGAGAGACTCAGGGTCAACTGTGTCTGCCCTAACTGTCTGAAAGCCTCAGCCCCTAAAGATGGATCACTGAAGACATGGTAGAGGCTGTGAATCCCAACAGCTGGGCAGACTCCTTCCCAGATATATAACCATGAGCAATTCATGATCTATCTCACAGAATCATTCATATTGAAGGAGATAATGGGACAAACTGCCCAGTACTATACCTCTCACATAGACATACTCCATTAAGGGAAACTGGCTTTCTATTTTATTCTTATACAGTATCTCCATTTACCCCATTCAGTGAACCAAATCACTGATGCCTTTTCCAAGTACAGACCCCTTCCCAGCTAATAGGCGGCTCAATGATCATGTGGTCCTGGAGGACAGAGATCCAGCCCCCCACATTACTGTTCTCCATTCTCTCACTTGCTCTGACTCCTCCCAGTAACCCAGCTCAGGTGACATTACTACTATGCCCATTGTACAGATCAGAAACTCAGATCAGAAGCTCAGGGTGATCAAGGTACTTGCGTAAGGGCTAATAGCTATTGAATGACTGAAGCAGGATTAGAACCCACGGCACCACTTCAAGTCCAACAGCGACTTACAGGTCACAGAGCAAAGAACCTGCAAAATTCTCTCTAGGATGCATGGTCTCTCTCCCCAGTAAGGGCTGGTGTCTTTCCCAGCTTTGTCTCCAACACAGAGCACAGATTCACCCCCAAGTAGGCACCTGGAAAACACCTGTTGAATGGAGCCCCCGCATGAAACTTTGGAAGCCCCACAGCCTTCTGCCCTCTCCCGGCTCTCCCAGCTAGATCACTGCCTTGTGGGGACTTGAAGGAAAGGTGTTTTCAGAACTCTTGGCATTGTGTGTTCACACAAGCAGAAACACAACTGTATAGATCACGCAGTCCAAAGAGTTTGCTAAGTGCTCCCTGACTCTTCAGAGGAATTTCCCAAGATCATTAAGAGAAAGAATACAGGGTTTGATATTCTAATTGGGATCAGCAACTGGACAGCTTCGGAGCAGGCCAGAGAACTGTGAAGCTCTACAAACAAACGCTGGCCTTTCTTCTCTTTCTCTCCTCTCCCCTCCTTGTTAGAGCCTTTCAGCTACAGTTCCAATGCTCCCTAGCAACAAAGGCGGGGGTCCCCGAGCTGGGGTGCCTCAGGAATGCCAGCCATCCCTCTCATTAGCATTCAGGGCCCTTCATCTGCCTGCACAGTTAGCTTCAGGACCATGCAAAAGGCAGTGGCTTGGGGGAGGCCCCGCACTTAGCGTGGCTTGTTGGGAAATGGGAAGCCTCCAAGAAAAGTTTCCAAACAAAAGGCATCAATATTATTTGTGGAGCCATCAGACTGCCTGGGACACAATATGGCTCTGGCTCAGCCACATGCTCTCTCCCCAGGTTCTATGTGAAGTCCTGGTGGGGACTTTCCAGACACGTCATGGCCCTGTGTGCCAACACACTGGAAGGTCTCCCTTCTCCTCCCCTCTCTGCTGCACAGTCTCTCCTCAGACTCAGTTTATGTAGCTTGGACAATGGGTAGACTCTAGCTGGCAGTGGGAGAGTCCAGAGGAAGGGAGTTGACAGAGAGTAAATGGTCAGATGGAAGGGCAATCACAAACAGATGGTGCTGCTAGGAATGGATTCCAGACAAATTCGCAAGCAGATTGAGCTCTGACGAAGACTTAGCTGGTGGAAAGCAAGCAATTGGTGCCTTGCACCAAGCCTTGCTCAAAACACAGCTCTCCAATACACTCTTCAACAGTTCCACGAAGGGACTTCTACTGGGTTCTGTCTCACTGGAATTCCCAAATACTGTTCAACAAGCCAGTCCCTGGGAGATTCCAACCAGCAGAACCATTTTCAACAGTCTCATATTGTCTCTAAGTAGAGTTTCCTCCAGACTCCCTATGTTTGAACACCTCCAGGGATGTGGACCTCATTACTTGCCATCTCTAAGACAAGTCCTTCTCCAGACAGCTCCAATTTGTTCTTTTGCAATTGGTCTCTATCTTAATCTCCTTTCTACTCTCCATTGTGGCCAAAGAGTATGTAAAGTTTCATCAAGAAATCATGGCAACAGCAACTGTACTAACCTTGTGTCTGGCCCTTCCAGGCATCAGGGAGTTAAAAACAAAACATCGCCACCACCAACACCAACAAAAGCAACAACCAAAAAAAAAAAAAAAAAAAAGAAAGAAAGAAAAAAGAAAGAAAACTTTGTTTCTCTCTTCTAGAACTGACTCCAGTTGGGGAGGGTGCTAAGGAAGGGGCCCTTACTGTATAAAACTTTCCATAATCCATACCATGACCTACACTCTCCATTTCCACCTTCCTATGTATGTACCTCTGAATAAGAAGCCCATCCCAAATAAGTCATCTCAGCCTCAGAATACCCCCACCCCTTCCCTTGGTTAGCAACACTACTTACTCCTTACTCAACCATGGCACCACATGCCCTTGCATCCAGCGTGTGACAGAGAGCATGAAGCAGAAAGGCAGGTATGAGAGGCACTCCCCTTTGGGTCCATGAGTGGAGGAAGGACTGGATAGGTAGATGGATTTTGATTCAACCAGAGAGAAGACATGCTAGCAATCAGAACTGGTAAACAATAAAGCGGGCCACTCCCTAAGGTCAGTAGCTTTCTGTCCACCAGAAGCACTTGAGATGGATAAAAATTCATCAGGGATGGGAACGATGAGCAGGTCCTTCCAAGTACAGGATAACACAAATGATGGAATATTTGGGTTATGAAGCATCAGATAGCTTGCCAGGTCTTGGACACCTTCACCCAATGACAGAGAAGGAGAGAAAAGGTACCGCTATCCTTAGACAGGCTTAGTCTCCTCTGCTCTTATGTAACCATCATCACACTTGTAATTAAATCAGTATTTTCTTGCATTAAGTCTAGTCAGGCCCTGGCTCTTTCTCAGGCAGACCCAAAACAAAGAACTCTACACAATGGGAGCTTGCAGAGCCTGAGATCGAATCTACACCCTGCCTTTGGAAGACCCATTTGGGGATCATTATTCCCCCACCTCCTGAAGGAATTGATTTCTGACCAAGTCAGCTGTGATGTCCTGTGCAGTATCTAGGGCATGTTTCCAGGTAAACCCTCTATCCTGAGGGAAGACAAAAAGCGCAAGAACCGGCTGGGAGTGGAGTGAAATGCAAGAATGGTGGGCATTTTGCAGGTAAATATAATGAGCCTCCAAGAAATTCTGTGGCTTTGCTGAAGGTGAGGGAGGAGCTGGAAACAGATGAGAACTCTCCTTCCCTCACACCGCCCTTAGGGGCATTCCTCGCCAGTCCTGCCAGTCCCACTCCCTCCTGGCTTGTTTTCTAGCCGCAAGCAGTACGTCTGCCCACTCCAAGAGCCAGATTGGCAGAGTGCAAGAAACTGTGTTCCCACACACTGGACGCCTTGGGATCTGTGTCCTGCTGCCTCATGCCAAGGTTCCCTGAACCCAAGGGAAGGGGAAGGGAGCTCTCAGTATTACACACATGCTGTGGGCCCAGTACTATAATTTCCCCTAATACTCATGACAGCCTTCAGAAATGGGAATTATTCCCACGTCACAAATGAAGAGCTGAGGCTTAGAGGTTCTGCAAAAGAGCGGTAGGGACATGATTTAACACAGACCTTCCCAGCTCCAAATCCTGTGATGACCCCCACCCTGGGTTGTCTATGGGGGCAGAAATGACCTGGTGCTGCTTCCTTCTGGGGCTTCTAATAACCTCGGATCATTTGTGTCTAGGGAGAGAAAAGAGGAACTCAGACCTGTACAGTTCTCTCTTTTTTATTTAACAAGTATTTACTGAGCACCTACTATGGTCAGGCCTCAGTAAACAGTTTGTGTGCATTTCCCAAAATAGTTCTAAACTTCCCAGAAAAAATGCTTTTGCCCAAACCCTGCTGACCGACTTGGACTTCCTTCCTTCTAATACTGACCTCTGTCTGGAATTGGAGTGTTGGTAGCTTCTCTCCCTGGCTCTTTTTGGATCAGAAAATGCAAGCCTACTCCCATTTATCTCTCTCCTCACTTAATCCTTCTCACTCTGTGAACACCACTCAGCCAACACTATGGTTTCCCTGGGCCCTCTCTGGGGTCTCGATGAGGCATGAGTGACTTATTCCTACATGGATAACTTAGTTATTTGTTGGTCTGAGGCCATATGGAAACCACAGATATACCACACAGATCCTTCAGCAGGAAGCATCTGTCATTCCTATCCACCCATCCATCCATTCATTCATCAGTTCAACAACAGCAGCAAAAAAACACCCCACTGTGCTTAGATACCAGGCATACGGAGATGAATGAGGCAAGACTCACAGTCTGGAAGCAAAGGCAGACACTAGAGATGTCAAGTCCAACAGAGTCTAAGAGCTGTGCAAGAGAGAAGCCAGGAGTACCCGGCCACAACGGAAAGGCACACAGCTCAGCCCAGTGACCACAGCGTGGCTGTTGTCAGGGAAGGCTTCCTAGAGTGTTTAGGACTGAGCCAAGTTCTGGCAAAGGAGAAGCAACTGGCCAAAACGGGGATGGCATTGGCATGCTTGGGTGGCAGGGTGGAGTTCTCCAGGTAGGCCAAAGATGATGAACAAAACCCTTGAGACATGAATCTACCCTCTGTTCTGGGAACCATGAGCTGTGGTTACCTACACTTCAAGCATGATGCTCCAGGAGAAAGTGGAGGAGGCAAAGCTGGAGATGGTAGAATCAGGTCTTGAAGGCCCTTGATGCCCAGCCAAGACTCCATGCAAAGCAGAAAGGGCTGTGGTATGATCAGATGAATGTTTTGATCGCTCAGGGGCCATTTGGGGGGAAGCTCTGAGATGCAAGACGAGAGGCAGGAAAACCTCTTACATACGATTTGTGTGACTTGGGTAAGTCACTGAACATCACTGAATCTGAGATTCTTCATCAGTAAAACAGTAGGATTTAAAGTACCGATTTACCAGAATCATTATAAAGACTGGATATAAGGTGTGGAAAACACGCACAGTGCCTAACACTAAACAGGTCTCATAGAGTGGTAGCTACGTGTTTTATAATATTCATGTTCTAGAATAACCTGATCACAAAGACGAAGGACCTTGCCGTAAGAACAGCCTTTCTTAGGAAAGGCACGAAGGATAATGCCGTCAGCAGAGCCGCTTCAAGGGAGTCATTGACACGGACGCACACACACAAGTAAATAATTTATGTGTTTGAGCCATTTTTTGAAGGCCCATTATTATTCCTACTCCCTGCCTCACAGTGACGCTGGTAGTCACAGTGCATTAGTTAATTTCATGGCCCTGTTGTGAATCTTACAATATTTCATCCTCCTAATTCAAAATATCCATTCCAAGTGGTTCCAACTTCACAAATAAATAATTCCTGTTGGAAAATGGAGTTTTTCCATCTGCCCAGCCCATTTTCCATCTGTTCCTACGAGCTCGTGGTAGGACGGAGCTGGATCTTGAGGCCCCGTTGATTAGTCCTGATTTAAGAAGGAATGGTTTTCTCCCAGATGGATCGTACATTAATGATGAAGATTCATTTCCCCCGTTATTAGTTACTATGTTAGGAGACAGTTTTAGAGATCTGGAAGTGGACCAGAAGCATGCTAGATAAAAGGAAGGAGAGAAAAGTCACATTGACCTCACTCCCACCATGCACTTGACCTTATAGGCACTGTATGCGGGGCACCCGCGTAATTTGACCATTGCAACAGCTCAACAGGTAAATGTGATTACGTCCATCTGACACATGAGGGAACTGAGGGTCTGCAGGGCTTTAAAAAGTGCCTAAAATCAGATACTATGTAAATAAGGGAACTGGAACTGAGTCCCCAACTCAGACTCTTTCCGTAACGCCAGGGATTCAGGGGAGCACTGTGCTTTTTGAATGGAAAGTACATTGACCAAAAAATTATGATGTTGTTTCTTTGGATAACCATGTCATATTATAATAGAAGAGTATCCAGTAAAGGAAAGATAATCCATTTTTAGGCCCTTACAATAACATGGAGCCGGACAGAGGAAGACATTCACGTATTGATACAGTCAGAATACAGCTCGATCTTAGAACTTACACCAGTGAACTATGAGTTAGAAAACTTGGACTCCTATTTTGGATCCCTGACTTATCTTTATAGCCAAGACAAATCACTTAATACCTCAGCCTCAGTCTCCTCAACGGTAAAGTGAATCTACCCTATGTTGCCTCTTCAGGGAACCCCAGAGTATGTGGAAAGGCACACCTAGAAGGAGCATGTAAGCTTACAAAAGGGAGGACAATTTGTCAATGGTTAAATTCAGTGCAAGTATTAGATGGCATTTTCATTTCTGTGCCTGCTTGCAACAAAATGTTGGCCCGCAACAAGATCAGGAGTTTGTGTCGGCGGATACATCCAGGCAATCCTTCCTTCACTGAGAAAGTCTGGTTACAAAAAGACATCAGTTAAACTAAATGGGGTGCTTAGTGATGCAGATGATTTAGGCAAACAGTCTATTGGCCAACACCAGCCTGTGGCCCACACACTGAGTTTTGCCGTCTAGACTACCTCCAGGAAAGTGGATGGTATAAGCACTGGCGTAGACAGTCTCAGCAGACTACTTACCAGCTTTATGTGATCTTTATCAAATTATTTAATCTTACTGTATCTCAGTTTCCTCTTCTAACAGAACAACACAAAACTCATTGGGAGGTCATAAAGATGAAAAGAGGCCATGACTACAAGTGTGACTGTGTAAAACAGGGCCTGGGACATAGTGGCCAGAGCAAAAGAGTTATTCACCGTCATCACCAACCTAAAGCATCTGTCCTCCTGGTCTACCACAGTGTGTAAATTCCCACTACTAGGGGTTGAATTTGGTGGTGGTACAACCAACTCAACTCAAGGAGGTTGTGGAGCTATTGGCATCCCGTGGACAGGGCCAGGGATGTTGTAATACACAGGACACCCCCCACAATGAGGTATTATCCAGCCCAAAACATCAATAGTGCCAAGGTGAAGAATCTTGCATTGGACTCATTCCTTTGGTTTGAGGTCTCCTGCCATCATATGAAGATTTAATAATATACTTCAGGCTTTACATAAACTTGTGGTTTCATAGAATGGCAGTCCTAAAAGAGACTTTCGACCCTAAGAGTCACCATTGTGCCATACAAATACCCGTTTTACTGGAAGTAAACCTCAGAGGGGCAAGAACTTCCCTTCTCCCTCTCTCATGTAGTAACGGAAATGGTAATTCTGTTTCTTCTATCTTTCAGTCTTACCTCATAAAAACACACATGCCCAGATTGATCAGAGAAACCCAAGGTCAAAGTCACCAGGCTACCAACTGAGAGAGCTAAAATTACACCCCATGTTTCCAGATCCAGTGGCTAAGAAACTCAAGCAGGGGAAAGGTCAATGTAGCCCAGGGCACTTGCAGCTCAGAAACGAGGCTTCGGCATTTCTTGACCCTTCACATCCATAAAGCTCAGCACAGAGAAGGGAGGTGGGTGGGAAACAGGGTAGCAGCAAGAAGCAGTGAACTTGGAGTCAGTCTTGGAACCAAGTCCTGCTCTCTGACTCTTCTTCTGTGTTACTGACCAATTATAGGAAGCCTGGAAGACTTGCACCGTATCTGTTGAACACTCCAAGCCCAAGGTCGGCAAAGTTCATCCTCCTTTATTCCATCTCTCTCTTGGTCTCAGATTCTCCACTCATGAAATAATGATAATAAAATGTACTTATCTCAAACAGCTGCCTGTAAGATCGAATAAAATCAAAAGTGCAAATGCAACTTGTTATTAATGACTAAGAGTACAAACAATTATTAGCTGTATAACCTTGGAGAAGTCACTTAACCTCCCTCTGCCTCAACCTCCACATCCACAAATGGGCTTCATAATATTATTACTTTCCTCATACTGCTGTTGTGAGAATTTAATGAGTTAATATACATGACGTACTTAGAACAGTGCCTGACATGTAGCAAATTTTATGCAGAGAGTTAGCTAATATTGCAACTAATCATACTTTGCCCTCTGGATCTTTCTAGTGAGGTCTAAGAGCTATCCAAATGCAATCTTCCTAAGTAAATTGTGGAACTCTACGACAGCCAACAAGGACAGGGCAAGATTCTCCCAAAAACTCCATGATGGTCACCTTCCTGCGGACCGTTATTTCAGGATCAGGAAACAACAGCTCCCTCTGCTGCTCAGAACTGAAACAGCACCATGGTCCCCTCTGACAACTTCATTAATATTCTGTCCTTTCTGCCCTGCCAATCTTGCCTCTTGAAAATGCTCTTCCCAGACTGATGAAATTGCTTCTATGTACTAATATCATCAGTGAGGCATTTTCCTAAGCAGCTGACTCATGACTTTTTTTCTTTTTTTTTTTTTTTCCTCCAATCAAAAGGAACCATCCTTCTAGGCTCTAGTTAGAATTTGAATAGCTCCAGTTCCCATTCGGAAGCAATGCTCCGGAGCCTCAGTAACTGAAGAGGGCATTCTCCCCACTGGGAAAGAAGCAGTGGAATTGGAGCATATAACAAATTGTTCCCATCCAGCAATCACTTTGTAATGTGACTATTTTCAAGGTAAACTCATTCGTCTTGTTGAACAGATGGCAAAAAATAAATAAATAAAGGTCTATCTTTGCATTTCTGAGACCCTTAAAAAAAAAAAAAAACAAAAAAAACTCTTTCCCAGATTCAGAGATGAGTAAACAGGATTTTTATCCAGATGGGTCCCATGGCCTGAGTAAAATGGGACAGGGTAAAATAAGTAAACACTTATTTCCTCAGTTGGAGGTTAACACTCACTGAAAATCTACAATGTCAAATGTTTTTAAGTATAATCTCCTTCAATCTTCACAAAAGTTTGGTCAGCTAAAATGTGCCATGCCCTGTTATAAATGCAGGAACTGAGACTCTGAGAGGTCCAGGCAGTCACATGATTGGCACATAACAGGGCCAAGGATTTGAGCTTTTTCTAACATACCATGCTGTCTCCCAAAGACTCAAAATCATTCTGGGAAGATGGCGGCCTACAGGTTGGTGAGATAGCCCCAGAAGTGATTGGAGAAGAGGAAAGGGATTCCTCTTTTCAAAGGAGCTTCTAAAGGGCTTGAGGAGGGCCACCCCTCCAAAACTACCCCAGGAAGCACCCTCACTTATCCTGCAGCCTCCTAGAACATGAACAAGCTTCCAAGTGATGGAGTCTTGCCTCGGGTCTGTGCCATTCCACCAAACATTTGAGGAAGAAAGAATACCAGTTCCATCTGAACTCTTCCAGAATATAGAAGAGGAGAGAACACTGTCCAATTCATTTTTCAGATTACCCAGATACCAAACCAAAGACATTACAAGCAAAGAAATCTATAGACCAATATCCTTCACCACCATAGGCTCAAAAATCCTGAACAAAATATTAGCAAATGAAGTCCAACAATACATGAAAAGTTTAATGCCAAATAAGATTTACCCTGGGAATGTAAGGCTGGTCCAGCAACCACCATATCAACGGACTAATGAAGAAAAACCATATGATCACCCGGTGTTCTCCAGATGAGAAACTAAAGCCCAGGGTGGAAAAAATACATTCTCAGTGTAACAAATCTGGTGTGACAGATCTGACAAATCCAGATTTAGAATCCAGCTCTCCAGACCTCAGAGTTGTGTGGACCGATCATCCCACGGTGGGAGCCAGAGAAGGCTCTAAAGTATAGACAGACAATAATCCAGAGGCTTCTTAGCAGCTATCACATGAAGTGAGGCAGTCGGAATGAGCTCCCTCTAGGCCACACTGTGCTCAGAAACACCTGAGGTCCATGCACAAAGGCACAGACCCGAGAGAACACTGGGTTGGTGGGGAAGGACTATGTGCCCCCTGTAAACTTTCCAAAACAGGTCGAAATTCCAACGGGTGAAACCATGACATAAAAAAATCTACTTTGTAATTTGAGAAATATGAGCCAGGCTTCTTTCGAGGCAGTTTTTATTTTTTTATTTTTTTTTTTTAAAGATTTAATTTGTTTAACAGAGAGAGAGATTACATGTAGGTAGAGCAGCAGGCAGAGAGGGGAGGAAGCAGGCTCCCTGCCGAGCAGAGAGCCCAATGTGGGGCTCGATCCCAGGACCCTGAGATCATGACCTGAGCCGAAGGCAGAGGCTTAACCCACTGAGCCACCCAGGAGCCCCTCAAAGCAGTTTTTAAAAAGTCACGGAATTTTTATTAAAAGGGTGGGGTGCGGAGGAGGCTGTAAACACTTTGGTATAGCAGAAATGACCCAAACCTCCCCATTCTACCACCGCGCTGGGGGCCGGATCAGCAATGTTCACTTTTGTCAATACCCTACACTAAGCCATTCAGAAAAGCTTTTTGACTCTTCCTTAGTAATCTGATATTTGAGTCACTATCCTAAAGCTGGTAGTTCCTTTACCTTATTGGAAAATAATGTTCAGATAAAAGTGTCTTTTTTTCCTCCAGGCAAATTCTCAGTGGTTCTGTCCCCAGAAAACCTTCTCTCTCCCGGCCATTTCCCCTCCCCCAAACATAAATACACACACACACACACACCTCCTTTCTCTGCCTCTTCCTTACTGGATTCAGAATTGGTTAGGCGAGGTGAACGCAAAACACCTGTGTCACCAGGGGAATAATCAGCTACAAACTAGCCCCAGCCCCAGCATCTTCAAAGTGAAGTCGAAATTCAGTATGCCTTTGCTCCACACATTTCCTCTCAGACAACTCTTTTAAGTAGACTCAAATTGCTTTTGAGCTTTACAGTTTAAAAGGGATTCAGATATGTAATGCTGCTGCTGATCTCATAACCCCAATTTACAGACAAGGAAAGTAGAGCCCAGCAGGGTGGGGAAGTTTCCTCCACTCCCCCAGCCATGAGCTTGGATCATGCTGCAAGGTGCAGAGGTATTAGAGCACCTGACCCAGCAAATATGTAAATAGTGAATTAATAATAGCAACCATTTAGTGAGGTTGTTTGTTTGTTTGTTTGTTTTTTAAGAGAGAGAGGGAGGTCAAACACAAGAGTGGCATGGGGGAGGGGCAGAGGGAGCGAGAGAATCGTAAGCAGGCTCCAGGCTCAATACAGAGCCCTACACAGGGCTCGATGTTAGGACACTGAGATCTTGACCTGAACTGAAATCAAGAGTTGGATGCTTAACCTACTGAAACACCCAGGCACCCCCCATTTCATGAGTTCTTACTGTGTTCCACACACTGAGCTACTTACTTTCTCTTCAGTATCTCATTTAACCCACACGCCTACCCTGTGAAATAGGCGGGATTATATGCATTTTAACAATGAAGCTGGGAGGTCATTCAACATGTCCAAAGTTAGACGTAACAAGTCAATGGCAGGCTCAGGACGGGAACTTGAGCCTGAGGCCAGAGTCTGTGCTCTCCACGGCCCTTGACCGAATCCTGGAAAGCCAGGGATACTGAAAGAGGGGCACACAGTCTGCTGTGGGGTTAGTGTGCAGTGGAAGTGGGGGTCCTGGAAAGTGGTTGAGAAGCGATCACATGTGCTTGGGGGAGGGCATATTGGAGAAGAAGAAACAGGAGTTGAAAGCTGTCTTGATTGAGGAACAGGATTTGAAAAGGCACAGATGAGTGAGAGAAGGACACCAGGATTCTGGATGGAGGCGATGCCGCCGACAGAGGCTCAGAGGTAGAGAGTGTACTTTGTGTGCAGAGAACAATAATCCTGTCTGGGGGGAAGACACGGGCACCTGCTCTCATGACCCAACCGTCATGTATTTTGCAAGAAATGTGATACTGAATGATACTGAATGATAAAGGATGGAGGTCTTCATTCCATGCATTTTTTATGAATTATAGTCAAAATCATTCCTGTAAATATGGTTTCTGCACTCAAGATACCTGCCTTCTAAAGAGAAGGTAAACAAATGAGCAATTTCAACCCAGCAGTAAGTCCTAGGAGAGGGTTGGAACGGGGTGATCCTACCAAGTGGGACCTCCTGAAGGCATGCCAGAGAGTGAGGAGGGGCTGGTGGGCATTGCCCACGTGGCGAAGGATGGGGTCCTGGATGGAGGCAACCATTTGTTTTGAAGGCCCAGGCAGGAAATGGACCAGAGCTTGTGTAGGGGGCTGCAGGTGTCGAGCACGGCCAAAAAGGAGAGAGCAGGTGGGAGCTGAGAACATGTGAGGCCAGAGAGGCCTGCAAGGGTCAGCTCGTGATGAGGCTGTGTGCGATGTTGGAGGATACGGTGTCCTGGCCCAGCGCGGGCACGGGCGGGCTTCCCACTGCAGCCAGCAAATCAATTACGCCCTCCACCGACTTTCGCCTTGTGTGTTTAGAAGGCACGGAGCCAGCCTGCCAAACATCTGCTCTCGCTATTAAGCATGCCATGGTAACCATTGCACTCCCGGGCGTCAGCGCCACCAGGATCGGTAATAATCACAAGTGTCAAAAACGAGAAAGAATGGAGAGGGAAAGCTGGGCAAAACCCAGCGGCAAGATGATTGGGCTGGCGGCTCCACTCCGGGGCCCCGCCAGCTGCACCTTCTGCTGCCCCTGTTGGGGGCAGGGGAATTGATGCGGCTCTGGCCTCCTCTTGCCCCTTCTGTTGATCCCTCTCCCTGTATTATTCATCCGCTGCTTCGACCGACATTGGAAAATGCGCCTCGCCTTTGCCAGAACAACATATGTGCCCCTGCGTCATTGTGTGTGATAGATAAACCCGCCAACACCTCGCCAGACCCGGGGGCCCTCTGGGTGAAGACCCCACATTGACACAGGCAGGCAGCGTGGTGTCCTGGCAGGAGCGCAGCTCGGAAGACAGAGCTGGCTGAGGAGTTCAGCCTCTGAAGTGGCAACTTCGCGGGCTTGAGACCAGGGGCCAATCTCCTCTCGTCTCCAAACCCCACTTGTCTCTTTTGTAAAATAAGGGCATAGACGCTCGCCTCATCGGGTCGTTGGAGGACTCGGAGATCATGCGTGGGAGACGTCTCAATGCCTTTCCCGGAATAAGCATTCAAGGTTAGCTACTGTGATCTTTTGTGAAAAAAAACTGAGCTAAGAAAGAAAAAGGAAGGAAGGGAGAGAAAGAGGGAGGGAGGGAGGGAGGGAGGGAGGAATGCTAGGCGCTATGCTGAATTCTTTCTCCAAATGATTGATTCTCACAACCTGCAAGACAGGCATCATTATCTCCGTTCTACCGAGGAGAGGACTGAGGCTGAGTGGTGAAGTGACTCGTCCAAGTCACAGAGCTAGCAATGGCAGGCCAGGGGAGCACAGGGCCTCCTCCACAGCCCACACCTACAGCCGGAGCCACGCTGCCTCCCAGCCCTACAAAGTTCTCCCTGTGTTCAAGGGAAACCTCCTCCTTGACCCATATCATTCCTAAGTCCCAGTTCTGCTGCTGGAGCCTAGGCTCTCTCCCAGACAAAGCCCTTCAAAACCTCAGAGCCAGATCTCATCACCCCAGTCTCCTTTTCCCCGGACGGACAGGCCCTGCGCGGCTCGGTGGCTTCTCACAGAGCCCCTTCCTGCCTGGAGCCCCGGGCAGGATTCCCTGCAAGCTAGCTGGCCAATGCCTCTCTCCCAGGTGGGCCCAGATCCCACGCTCCTGGAAGCCAGCCGGGGCTGATATGCTCACTTTGAGTCTCTGCATCGGGGTACACACTGAGTACCTGCATCCTCGAGCTGGCAGGGCTGGTGCCATCAATTGGAACACACCCAAGCCGCGTTTCAGCCTTTCCCCATGCTCGCGTCCAAGCCAAGCGCGCGGTACCGTGGGCTCCAGCGCCCTCTTGTGTAGAGGGAGAGACATCGCAGGAAATAAACACGGGACAGAGGGGGAAGAGGAAGAATGGGGGTTGTCTCTGTTTAAGAGCTGTGAATTGTGTAAGCCTGATGATTCACAGACCTGTACCCCCGAAGCAAATAATACATTATATGTTAATAAAAAAAAAATAAAGAAAAAGAAAAAAATCAGAGAAATAAGAAAGAAAAAGGCGGTTGACCCAATCCACCCCCACAGCTGCTGTAAATTTGTGTTTCTAGCTTGAATGCCCTACCAGGTTGTTGGGAGGTGGGAGATTACCCTGCAGGGATCTGTAGGCAAACCTGACCCCTGATGACGTCAGTCTATGCCGGAGAAGGGAAGCCTAGCCCCATCCCACCCCCCCACCACCACCTCATTCCTTTGGTAAAAATCTCATTTAAACCCCCATCTCTAGCATTCTTCAGCCATGCTAAGGACGTAAGGACAAGAATATGTAGCCATGCCTAGTCCCAAGTATCTGAAGTAGAGACACCTTCTCACCTCTGCCCCGTAGGGCCAAGGAGACAACTGTGTGAGAAGGTCATCCAAAAAATATGCCCATTGCCTGAGCAGTGAGTTAGTCTGGGGGCATTTGGAGACTCCTTCCCACCTCCCCTGTCCTTGGAATATAGGTTCAGCATCCTTTCCTGCCCTCAGGAGCTGCTGCAAGGATACAGCCTTGAAACAGTAACGGGGTACTGAGAACACCTGCCCAACATTCGTGACTTCACCCAGTTAAGACCTTTTTATAATCTTTTAAGGTTTGGTGGGTGGGTGGGGGCAAGGGTCCATTCCTCTTGCTCCCGCCCCAGGCAAGCCTCATGGGTAGGTTCCCTTTGCTTATTAAAATGTCCACCTACCAACCTGGAGTGGTGTGCCTCTGGGCTCCATCTCTCCCTGTGTTCCTCGTAGAGGGGCCTGGCTTCGCATTATGTCTGGGAAGCTCCTGAGAGCATTTCCAACCAACAGCAACACAGTAAGAGAAATGGATTGAGGAAGGCCATATCTGAGGCAGTGACGGGGAATAATTAAGAGCAAGCTGAGGTCGGAGAGCTCCTCAGGTTAACTCTCAGGGTTGTGGAAATACCCACCACTGGTCCCACTCTCCTGCTTTACACAAATGTTATATGGGAAGTTTTGCCCAGTAAATCAAGCAACCATTCCTTTCTCTACCAAAAACTCTCAGGGGGGGTCATTGGGCAAATCATTTCTCATCCTCTGTGCCAGGTGGTGTCAAAGGTCCCTTCAGTTCTAATACTCAATGAGCTCTAAAATAGAATCATCTCCAGATCAGTTGCAAGTGCCCTGCAGACTCCTGAGAGACTGGGCCACAGGATGACCAGGATTTCATAGCAAAATACAAAAATATACAGAATACATTCCCATGGAACATGAACCATCATCAAATATTTATTGAACATCTACACTACTCAACAGATATGGTGTTGACATCATGGTTTTCTTCCTTCGTGGAAACAGGTCAGTCTTCAAGAAGCTGAGAATAAACAGCAATATGAAGGATTTTTATTGCCTTCATTGAGCGTCTTTACAACGAAGGGAGCTTGTATGTAGGAAAGGAACTCAAAATTACAGCTGTCTTATCCCTCATATGGAGGGCTATAGAGCATCAGCTTTCCCTGATCAAAACTTTTCAGTGGTTTCAAAACTTCATGAACGTAGCATGAGCCACTGAGTCCCACCTTGATTGGAGCCATGGGGAGAGGTATATGCCTATCAAAAGAAATGCCACATAACTGCCCTTTTTGCATTTTGTGTGCTCTGTCCCTCTACTTGTGCACCTCATGGCTCCCCACCACTCCCACAGATCCATCCTCTGACTGGTGACAACCAGTCCATAGAACCACACACAGGGTCCCCATCCATGCAACTGGTGCTGAAGACCAGAACTGCGGTACCCTAGAGCTCTGCCGAAACCCTCCATGGAGAAGCCCTGTGAGGTGAAAGCCAGCCACTAGCTGCCCTGGCCCCCTTCCGCATCTCTCCTCCCTAGTTCTCCACCAACCCTGCCAGCTAGATTCTCTGCTAGGAGAATCTAGTTACTTTCTTCTGGGAGACAACTGGGACAAAAAGGGGAAGGAATGAAGTGGGAATGCAAGACAGAAAAGAGACAGGACAGAGGGGAGGGGAACGAGGGAGAAGAAAAAGAGAATGGTGAAAAGAGGGGGTTATAGCATAGTTTCAAATGAATTCATGGGATGCCACTCAGGTAATCCCATCTCTTGTTTGAGAATTTTAGAGATCTTTTGTAAACAAATATTTGGAGGAGGGGGCAAAGGGAGCCGGCACCACAAGGTTTTTGTTAAGAGCATAGTTTTGGCTTCAGATAAACCACTCTGGATTCATCTCTGCTTCCTTCAACACCACCATCTACCGACGGAGATCCCAGTGAGCATGGGGCTCCCTGCATCATTTTCAGTTCACACCCCACCCATTTGGGAAAGCACAGAGGAGTTGTTCCTTCAATAGGAGCTTTGGGGTAGATGACCTGGGGGCTTCCTGGGGATGTGAGCCACACCGTCCTGGCCAGGCTGGAAGATGGTCTGGCAATGTGTCTTTTTACATGGCTTGAAAAAGTTGAGTCTTTGACCTCGATCTCAAGACACAAATGATTCAGATTTGTAAAAATACCAATAAACAAGCATGATACTACCCCAAAAGGCCAGTATTTTGGTACTCAAAAACAGCATGTAGCAGCACAATTCCATCATGTCTACACCCAATGCAGTCCATTCTTTCTCAGGAGATACAAATACGAGCATGAACTTTGCCCCACGACGTAGACACAGGAGGCAGAGGCTGTGTTGAGTGTGTTTTCCATCTCATTCAAAATTAAAGCCCAAAAAGCCAAGCCTTGCTCACAGAGACATACCCAGAGACGACGCACACAAAGGCAAGTCCCATCTGCAGGAGGCAGATAACAAGGCAGGTGCAGGCAAGCAGAGGCTTCCACAGCCCAGAAAGGAAATGCCAGCCCAGAGGACACCTCGATAACAGAATCCTATCCCTGCTGCTCGTGGTAGGCCATGTTAATGCAGCTTAAGGGTTATTTTCTACTTTAAAGAATAGGTCGAGTTTTAAAGCCTCGTCTTCTTCCAGCTGACAGGCTCATGCTTTGCCAAGCTCCGTTAAATACGGACTCATTGGAAAGGAACAGCCCTTTCTAAAGAAGAAATTGGATGTGTGTTTGTGTAAACCTCCTTTAAGAGGTTTGCATAAGCCCCTTGTGATTACATGGCCTGGAGATTTGTTCCTGGCTTTGTGGCTCCTCCGGCAAGAGCTTCCTTTAGTAGTTATCACAGCTCTTTCTTAAAACTTGTGTAAGCTTTTGTATCGGGAGTTCTCAACCAAAGCCATAAAACCGCATCTGCTCAAAGGCTGGCTGGCTCGGAGAGGGAGGCCAAGGTCACATTTCAATGGGAGGAAACCAGGGAAGGTGAGATAGATACTGGGAATGCAAAATGAATGGTTTGGGGAGTCCTTTTGCCTGAAGACCTCAGGTTTCCTTGATCGCAATACCTTGTCCCCTTCAGCCACCCACCACCAGCACTGCCTGAGACATAAACGCCCTATCTTCACAGTGTATTAACAATTACCCAGAAAATAAAATATTCAATCCCAGATGTTTGGTTCGGAGACATGGAGCAATGTATACTATTTACCTCTTTCTTCCAACATGAATTTAGCCAACTTGGTCAGTGTGTGAAGACGGTCCCAAATAGAGCTTTCGTCTGCCTTCATGCCCACTCACTGTTGCCAAGAAGTTCCTACTAAAGAAATCCAGTAGGGGCTCCTGGGTGGCTCAGCTAGTTAAGCGTCTGACTCTTGGCTTGGGCTCAGGTCATGGTTTCATGGGTTGTGGGATCAAGCCCTGCGTCCTCTGGTTCCTTACTTAGCAGGGAGTATATGCAAAAGATTCTCTCCCTCTGCCCCTCCCCCTGCTCACATTCTCTCTCTCTAAAAATAAATAAGTTAATAAATCTTTAAAAAAAAAAAAAAAAGAAATCCAGCTTTGGTTTTTGTTGTTGTTGTTGTTTGTTTGTTCGTTTGTTTGTTTTTTATCAGTCCCACTTGCATTTTCCCTGGGAAAACCTACTTAGTCCTCACCAACAACCACTAACAGTTTTGTTGCACATCTGCACTGATCACATTAGGTGTGTCATTAGTACAATAAAGCAAGATGAACAAGGACTTCGGAGTCAAACAGGCCTGTGGTTCTTAGTTCTGCCATTTACCTGATGCATGGTCTATCTGAATCTCGGTTTTTTCAACTGTAAACTGAGGATAGTAAGAACTAAAGAAAATGTATATCATAGGATTGCTATGATAATTCTTAATTAAATGAACTAATAAATATTCTTAAGGTACCCAGGATGAAGCATACTTTTTAGAAATGTCTTCATGAAAGATTCCAAGTAAAGACTGCCCAGAAAGGTCTTTGGACATAGGAAAAAATGAGGAAGGAGAAGAGAACTGCTCTGGAGGTTTGAGGCACCATCATAAAAAGTCTGGGATGAGCCTACATTACTCCCAGGCTGAGGGTCAAGCTTAACCAGCACTGCTTCTATCTTCCACTCTCTTGCTTCTGGGTCAACTAATGACAGGACAAATAAGGATCTATGATACATGTCAGAAGGTAGATCTAAATATCACAACTCTTCCAAAATAAATTAACCATGCCATACACCAAAACCATGGGACCTTACCAACTCACACAACTAACTGGTTACCAACTAACAAAATCTTAACACCTGTGATGCTCAGTTACACTATAACACCAAGGTCACTGCTATTGTTTCCCTGGGAAGCTGATGGTAGGACCATCACACAGCAGCCACAGAAAAAGGGTATCTGGGGAGTCTGTGCTGCCAGACAGACAAGCTGGACCACTGTGGCAGTGGCTGACTACTCTCAGTGTCTCTTACACTCTGTGCCTTTTCTCACAAGTATGATAACTCTCTTCTTGGAAGAAGTTGGAAGTTGGAAGAAGCCACGTGTCTGCTCTCTGAACACTGCTCTTCTTGCTCCAAACACACCCTCAGTTGATTTCATCTGGACCACACCCTCAGTTGATTTCATCTGGACCATGGATTTGTGTGCCACCTACATCCAGTGTTTCTCATTTATATTTCCAGCCTGGTCCTCTCCTCTGCACTGCGACATGCAACTCACTACTCAATATCTTCACTTGCATGTCTAAGAGTTACCTCCAATTTAACAGTTCCAAAAATGAACTAATTCCCCACCGCCATCACAACTTCAAACCTACCCCACCCTCTTTCAAAAACATGACAACTCAGTTGATCAAGCCAAAAGTTCAGAATCATTCTTGATGCCTCTATTTTTCATATACTCCATATTTATGTTATCATCAAGTACTACAAATTCCCATCTCAAAATGCATCTTCATTCCACCATATTCTTGTGACCTTCCAAATATCAATCTAGCCAAAGATCCCATACATTATTACAATAGACTCTTTTTTTTTATAAACATATATTTTTATCCCCAGGGGTACAGGTCTGTGAATTACCAGGTTTACACACTTCACAGCACTCACCAAACTTAATAGCACCCCCCCAATATAAATCTTCTTTCCATATAACATGAAGAGTTAGTCTTTTGAAATATAAGCCAAATCATGTCATTTCTTGAACAAAACCTTCTGTTGGTTTCCCATGGCATTCAGAATAAAAGGCAATCACATTTTTTAAAGGCAATCACTCTTTAAATCTTTATAATCATTCAAATTTTACTGAATCAATCACACTGCAATTTTAAAGTAAATTCACAATATGGAATATTCACTCCATTTTCCAGAGAAAAGAAATCAGGACTTCAGGGGACATGAGTCTAATTAGTAGCCAACCATGAACTTTGGATATATTTCTTATACACGGGGAACTCCCCATATTATACATGTTATCTCCCCAAAGTAGAAGGCAGAACTCAATTTTTCTAGTTTCCCTTGAAACTAGGACATAGGCATGTGACCTAGGCCCACCAATTAGTTGCCACCTTAGCAAGACTTGCATTCACAGTATAAACTGAAGGTAAGCAGGCAATGCTTAAATCCATTCCTGGAGTGGGTAGATGGCACTGATGTAAACTTCCATGGACCTCAGTGCCAGAAGTCCTCCAAGTAGTACTCAGCCTCCACACTGCCAGTGCCTGGTAGAGGTAAGATGGCAATTAAAGGCATCCAGAAGGCATATGGGTATTGTTCTGCCTGTGCAACCTTGGGCCCCATTCTCTGTCCAACCTGGAGTTTCTTTGACCTGCCTAATACTTCTCATACATTTTTCTTAAACCAGTTCAGATGGATTTTCTTTTTTGCCATGATTAATCAGAGATCAAATCTCTTAGAACCTTGAAAAAATTAAGTGGATGGTCTTGTGCTTTCAGAAAAAGATGCATTAATGGGCCAAAGAGATAAAAACTCTCATTAATAGTCTCAGATTTCATTTCTTTGGTATCAAAACAGCATAAATTATGGTCACTGTTTTGTCTTATAATCTTGAATTTACAAAATATGTTTGTACTAATAGAATACAACTTTTTTTTTTTTAAGATTTTATTTATTTGACAGAGAGAGATCACAAGTAGGCAGAGAGGCAGGCAGAGAGAGAGAGGAGGAAGCAGGCTCCCTGCTGAGCAGAGATCCCGATGCGGGACTCGATCCCAGGACCCCGAGATCACGACCCGAGCCGAAGGCAGTGGCTCAACCCACTGAGCCACCCAGGCGCCCTCGAATACAACTTTTATGTGTTTATCTTTCAAGTGAAATCTTATGTTAAACCCTAGTATCTATAAGTATTCTAATAAAAAAAATTTAGAGCTATCTTGTATATAGATGAGAGAACTGAGCCCAGGGAGAAAGTTATTTGTTCAGAACTTACGGCAATTCATAGACAGATGCAAGGATACACTTGAGGCCCCCTGACTCCCAATTCCATGTAAGTTTTAATTCAAGATGGTGTCTCAGTGAAAAGTGGGGATTCAAACAGGTACTTCACGACCATGTTCATGGCACCATTCATCACAATAGCCAACAGAGAGAAATAACCCAAATGTCCACCAACAGATAACTATGTATAGAACATGGAGATCCATATACAAAATAGGATATCATTGTCTTAAAGACAGATGAAGTCCTAATATAACCCACAGCATGGATGGACCTTGGAAACATTGTAAGTGAAATAAACAAGACACAAATGAAAAATACTGTATAGGAAACATCTAGAATAGCCAAAATTTTAAAGATAGAAAGTAGATTAGAGGTTACTAAGGACTACATTGTAGAGGCTTGGGGGAGTTACTACTTATTGTTTCTTAGACCTTCTGTATGAAGCGACAAAGAAGTTTCAGAATTAACGGTGATGGTTGCACTGAACTATACACTTGAAAAATATATATTATGCATAATATTATATGTAAATATAATATAGTATGTCGTATTGTATTTATATATGATTTCATTTTCTATAATTTGATCATGGAATACCAACAAACACTGAACCATACACTTTCAAGGAGAAAACTGCATCTCAAGTTGAGATTATACATATATAGGCGAGTGAATTATATCTCAATAAAACTGTTTAAAAACAAAATGTCCAGATGACATGAAACAATGTTTAAAATTATTGGAACATTAGAAATGATACTGTCTCATCAGTTCTCACTCACTGGAACCACTTTTGAGTTCACAGGGGAAAACAAAAAAGTATTCAAAAGTCGAATAGTTGCAAAGAGCTGGAACTTGGGCTCTTCTCAGAAACTGATGGGATGAACCCTACAGAATAGATGTTTGAAACACCCTAGAGTGAAGTCAGTTATCACTTTTAAACCTGTGAGATAGAGTGCCAGCCCAGTGTTCTGGCAGACATTGAATTCAAAGAATACCCAGTTCAGTTCCAACTTAACCATGTGCTCATTGTACTACATTGTCTATTGTCCCCTGGGTAAGGCCAATTGTATCAATATTCAGTTATTTGTCTGGATAATGAATACAAGCTGCCAGCCTTTGAAACAGCAGGTTATATGAAGTTGGAATAAATCAGCCCTTAGAAAAACTGTCCAGTGTGTCTCACAAAGGCAGAGAAGGAAACGCCTCGTTTTCCTTGTAAATCTTTTCACCTGTTAAAATTAGTTTGGGTAAAAAGACAAAACATAACCAAACTTTGGACATTCAAAAATCAGTGCTGTGCACTTTCCAAAATGCCTGATTCATGGGTTTAAATTCGAATGTGACCCAGGTTGCAAAAAATACGCCTCCATTTATTGGATTCAGAAACACACAGAACTATGGACACCTGCAATATTCCTTCTGTGAAACCCTCTAACATCTTCCCAGCACTCCTGGAATAAAACCTATACTCCTTACTCTGGCTTACAATCCTCTACAAGATATGACCTTGACTGTTACTCCAAGCTCATCTCCTGTTCTCTTTCTTGGATTATACTCTGGCCACACTAGTCTCCTTGCTACGCGTTGACACCTACCAGATTTTCCCCTTATCAGAAACACTTTGCACACACCCTCCCCCACCTGGGATGCCCTCCTCACTACCTTCCCACAACCTCCTGCCTCAGTCTAGTTAGGTCCCCATTCAAAGGCCACTTTGTCAACAAGGCCACCCTTGATTCCAGTACCCCTTCCTTCCCTCTGACATAGGTCCCCATTCAAAGGCCACTTTGTCAACAAGGCCACCCTTGATTCCAGTACCCCTTCCTTCCCTCTGACATCTCTCTTTGGCCACTTCCTCCATTTTCTTTCACAGCAATTATCACTACCAGAAATTATATTCATTTGTTGCTTTTTTTCTTTTCTTTTCTTTTTTTCTCCTCTAGAATGAGGACAGTGTTTTTACTCTATCTATACACTCATCATGATAGCCCCAGGGCCTAGAGCGGTGTCTAGCACAGAGAATTTGCTCAATAAACACGGGCTGCACACATAAATGAATGCCTCCCCCACTCACCACCAGAATGTAAACCTCAGTAAGACGGTTACAGGGTCTTAGCAAACATTCCAGGGGGGAGTGGACCTGGACTCTGAGACAAAGGGCAGTCCCCCCTTATCAGAAGGGCTTTGATTTGCCCCAAACATCCTGGCCACCATCTGTATTCTAGCCCCAGCAAGAGCGACTATGACCAACCAGAGGAGAGCTTTTCCTGGGCTCTCCTAGGATTTCGCCAGCTCTGTGATCGTCCTTATCGCTCTCATTCTGCTGGCAACACAAACTTTGAGTCTCTTCCAGTTGCTGAATATCCTTCCCATGCCAGTTGCACCGCCTACCTGAACCTCTTCCTCTAAAGCTAAGTGACTCATTTGTTTGCTTAGGATACAGCATGCATGCATTTAATTATGCGCATTCAAACCAGCCACAGATCCAACAAGGACCAATGTCTTGTTCACTGCTGTATCTCAAGTGCCTGGGTGCATTGGATGGAGCCTGGTACCCAGTTAGGATCTCAGCCCATATTTGTTGAATGGAATCAACGGCAGGTCCCCGTTCATGTTCCCGGTACGTTGACTGCATACCTGTCTGTGTAGTCACAGTGCTGGACAATGAGCGCTCAGAAAAGAAAGGAACTATTCTCTGCTCCGGAGCTGCTCCTGATTTCCTGGTTTCCGTGGCCTTCCCTGTTTCTGCCTGGCTCCCTGATTAGGGTTCTTTCTAATACCCCCTCAGCTGTCCTCACTGCCTCCAACACCAATTAGACAATGCCTGATAACTTCACCTGGCATTCTGCGTGTCGGCATCTGGATTCCCCCACCCCTAACAAGTCCCATGCCTCCTCTTGAATCTGCCATTGCTAAGCACCAGCTGATGATTGCCCAGACAGAAGCCATCTGCTGGTTATTAAGGAAAGTTAAATAAGCAAAGAAGCTCCAGGGAAGTTTAGCAAGAAAAGAGCACCATATGCATAGAGAATTGGCAACCGGTTGGCCCCTCTGACACAGGGTTCATTATGGCTATGTTAAGCATGCTTCACTCGAAATTATTCAGCTTATTGGCTCAGGGGAAGCCCGTCTGATAAACCTGCCCTGGTGATTCTCCCTTGCACAAAAGCCACCCCAGGGCACTTCATTATATGCGTCTGTCATTCACTCCCTCTCAAGCAGCGTCTCACCAGGGACCAGGGTGGGCCTGGCTCAGGACACCAGTAGTTCAAACGACATCATACTTTCTGAACTTTGTGTTTGTAGTGAGTCAAGGGTGAGCAAAACAGACACTGTCCCTGTTCTTGTGAAGATTATCTTGTGTTTGTAGTGAGTCAAGGGTGAGCAAAACAGACACTGTCCCTGTTCTTGTGAAGATTATC